>NW_023458561.1:43368996-43387790 GCF_013731165.1 Rhagoletis pomonella | reverse complement strand
GACTATTTTGGGACTGTTGTGCGTCTATTTCGGGTAATTTGGGACTAATTTGAGACTACTTAGTCTGGGATAACTTTGGCTGTCTTTTGAAACAGAAACTAAACAATTAAATGGAATCGAATTGTACATGAAACGTCCCCGAACTAGGCCTGAACTAATCCACAAATAGTCCCGAATTGTTGCCGAACTAAATCTAAAATGGGCCCAAACTAGTTCCGAACTAGAGCTAAACTGACCCAATACTTGGAGCCAACTCGTCCACAACTAGACCCGAAAGCCGCACTCGTACATAGCGTATTAGTAGCATTTTCCATGTTAATGTTTGAATTTTTTTTTATTCGCAGTAAAAACTTAAAATTAAAATATCTTGGGAAAATAACGTGATCTAGATCTACAGCAATATATGCCTTTTGTAACACAATTTTAAATCTTTGCCTTTAATTAACCACCAGCTCTATCACTAAGCATAAAAATTTCTTAATCGCACAAGGACTTCCGTCACTCAGTATGCGCCATTCATTGTGGCCCTAAATCCATTAAACCCATTTAACCAACTAGAAAATACAGATTTAAAAGAAATATAAAAAACTAATAAAAAGAAAACTTTCAAATAAATACCTCACTGGAAACGCAGACAATATATCATTAGAGTAGAATATTTATTCTGATACAAGGCATCTCTTCTACGCCCACCTTTAGTTTTGTGCCAAGTGTGAGTGGTCCCAAATTTTATGGCAATGCTTTCAAGCGATCAACAATGTAAGCTGTAGTCAAAAGACGTGTATTGAAGCGTAAAAGTGGAATAAAACTCAGCGCATTTTCTTTTCAAACAAATTTAAAAGCTTCAAAACGTCAAAGTGTTTATTTGTTTTCTTTGTGTTGGTACTTTTCTAAACCCATTTTGTTTTACGCCTTCTTCTAAACGGTTTAGTTACCTTTTTTCTACATTTTGTACTATTTACTCACTTTTTTATTTGCACACAATTGAGGTATTTTGTTTTTTTGGTTTTCTTCATTGCAAGCTCTCAACCGCGACCGTAAGTAAACTGACTACAACAATAGCAACGCAGCATCGCTTCAAGTGGTTTCAACAAAAATCGGAGTAACTTAAATACCTATTCTCCTTTACAAATCGTATGTGTATGGCAACACTGCTATTTCCTGCCTTATTTCCGGCAATTACCACTTTTTAAAAGTCACAGTGCACATTCAACCTGAATGAGTAAAGCGAAGAAGAACGAGCAATTTCGGCACTCAAGTTTCAGCCTCAATGTTCAAGTAGATTAGTAATTGTGATAATGACGGTAATGCCACTCGTAATGATGACAATGATGATGCGCACACTTACAAACCTACTTAAATACATTGTACGTACGTATGTACTTTATTCAACAACGTAAGTAGTGAAGTGAGCTGAAAGTGAATCCAGAGAATGCTGTTTCGTATAATGTGATAATGGGTGATACTGGTTTGCCGCGTTTGCGTGTATGTGTGTGTGTGTTTGTGTGCGTTTTTGTGTTTGGCGAATGAATGTTTGGTTCGAGATAGTAGTTCATTTCTCAGTTGAGGTTAATTGGCTTTGAAAACAAAACAGTTTTCATTAGCGTGTCTGTGGCAAGGAGATTACAAGTTAAAGCGAAATTTGAGCGCATTGATTGTTGATTTAGGTGTGGGAGAAGATTTGTATTTGTTGATTGTGTAAGAGAGAGGTTAACGCTGCTACTGCACTGAGAAAATTAAATATTTATTAGCAGATTTGTTCTACTTGATTTCTCGCCTATTGAGAAAGCAAATTCATTATGAAATTATTGACCACTAACAGAAAGGTGAAATGGAACGGTCTGCACATACATATATGACCTGTATATTTACAAATTTTTCGGGAACTAACTAAGGGCAATTCGGATTGTGGGTGGAAAACCGCATCCGTATACAGGGTATGGTTCTATATGCAAGACAACCTTTACCTGCGCCGAACCTTTCCCCACACTAGAGCTACGCTGTGGCCCTACTGTAGGCAAATTGGCTCTCTTCGGAGAATAAAGTAGCTGGGCTGGGATCAAATAACTACAATGTATTCTTCTCAGCACTGGCAAGAAAGACTGGACCTGCCGTCCTAGTTATGAAGAGTATATACACATTTATTTTAATTCTTGTCTAATTTTAGCTCGGATGACATAGCTGTGATTGCCATAGAAGGTGACGACGCACCTCGACTCTTATATGGTGCCCTTCAAAGGTGGAGTCCAGGGAAGGCGTTTTGACACAGTGTTAGGTACGGAACTAGTCTCCAGTCCTAGTCCTGAGCTAGTCTTTAACCACTCTCGAAATTATCCTGAAAAAGTTCCAAGCTAGGCTTGAAATGGTCCCGAACTAGACTTGAAAAAGTGAAGGACTAGTGCCAAAATGATCCCGAAAAAGATCCTAGCTAACCCCAAAAAAGTCACGAGATAGTATCAAAAAAGTGAAAGCTTAGAAAAGCGGTTAAGGATCTTATTAATATGACAAATAGGTCCACCGTGAAAAGTGTTGGAAAGAGTATAAGTCTTTACTATCGTTGTATAAGAAAAAATTTAGGAGGACCAAAAGAGGTTACTGACAGGAAAAATTCTGGACCACCAAGTGTACGGAAGATTCTTGCTAAGTCTTCCACAATACCATGACTAAGTCGGGTGAAGAATGGTGGACTGGCCAAGGATATATGGGAAATGCTGAAAACTCTAATAGATGCCCACTTTCTTGGCTGCACTGAATCGGAAGGACGTCCAACTAACGAGGATGTTAAAGATCTTATCACCTCAACTAGACTATAAAGGGCTTTGAGATTGAGATTCAATACATTAAACTCACCCGGTCCAGACATTTAGAACAGATGCACCTCTTTATCAAGCGGTGTGGCAAATACAAAAAGTTCTTCACAGCGAGAAATTCCTAATTGTAGCTGTTCCTTACCCAATGATGTGGATGCCTGAAATCAACAGGATTTAACTCTAGATAAGAAATAAGTTTCTTGTATAACAGATGATGCTGTTGTTATAGCCACTACCATCTTTAATAAGCCCTATTAACGAAATTCCTCAAACGATATTGAAAGACTGGACCATATTTTGATATGGGGTCGAAACAAATTCGTATTAGAATGGACTAGTTACTTTTCACAAGGAAAATGAAAAAGGAAATGGAAAAGGAGGTTAGTAAGACATCAAATGCTTGTAAGCAAATGCTTGCAAAGACATGAGGGTTATACCTTCGACTAGAAGATAATGAAACTGCTTAGCCCTTGTAGAGAATTCAACTCAGTTTCTGTACGGATTATATATTGTTATTCCAAGTGATGCTTAAATTTAAAATAGAACTATAGATAAGTACTGTGTATAGAAATTAGGTATACAAAAATCTGCTTTTCCTCATGTCCATTTTTCCACTGAAGAAGCGAGCAGTATAAATTCCATGTGATAAATATGTGTATGTAAATATGTATGTAGCCCATGGGGACAGAAGTGGCCTAACCCAGATTTTTTTTGTACTTACTTAGAATAGTTTCAAATGTGATAAATCGTAAAACGAAATTCTTTTATTCATTAACTTTAAGGTACGCTTCATACCTCTCTCACGGCCTCATACATATGTATGTAGCTTTGTATGCATGTACAATATATGTCACATTTTGATATAAAGCATTTACATTACAAGGCAATAAATTAATGAAAATTTATATGAATTTGTATGTTAATTTTGTTTTTCTCTGCAACAAATTGATGTCGTCTGGTAGGCTAATTTATTTGATTGATGCGAGGCATACATAACCTCTGCATATGTATGTATGTACTCGCTTGTATGTAAGTATACTTACAACTAACAGACCGTGGAAATTTGCTACTGAAGTATACTTAAATATATTAGTAACTGCGAATGTACTTATTCTTTATCTCTAGTAATATTCCATAGTTGTCCAAGTTCGAAATTTTTTCATACACTTTTTAATTTAGCTTGTCACTAATGTCTCTTGTCACATGTGCGGACTCACTAAAGTTGTTAGGTGCAGTGATATACATACATACATACATAAAGACTGATAAAACTGTCAAATACATCGTGGACGTCATTCTTTGTTTACATAGCTGCTCTTTATCATTTGGCGATATGCTAAATTATACGCAAATACACTAGAAAATTTACAAAAATACTTACAAAACCTGAGATTTTTTCGCTTGAGATTTATTTCATAAGGTGGAAATGCAGATGTACTTTTGTTTTTGCCATTTCACCTTTCAGTTGAACAGCTTATGATTTGACACTATATCCGATTTTACCAGCAAAAAATCTTCGGGACCGATTTTACTCACCCATTTATTTATTTATTTATTTACTTTAGTTAATTTGTACAGGTAAGACACAGTCTTTTAGGTAGTACATCAATCGAATTTAATTGTCTCCCTTCTTTGCCAGAGAACGGAGTACGGGAACGCTCTCTGGTGAACTCCTATAAATTCTTGCAACTTCTTGCGAGTTAGGGAACATTACTGTTATTTACTTCGCAACGGTTTTATTAGGTGCAAAAAAACCCTCGAGTAACAATTTTCATTGAAATCGAGCGAACGGTATATAGATTCCGATTACAGTGTAGGCAGGCTAAAATGACAAAAAAAACACTGAGACACGTAAATTTAAGTTGGGGTCGTATATTTCGGATCTATATACCGGTTTTCTAGATCAGGTCATTTTCCGAAGATAATTTCATTGCATTGCGAAAGAAAAAAAATTTTTACTTTAAAATGGGAAATGTTACTCATACGTACGGTGACCATGTATACTTTGTTTCAAAGTACAGTCCATTTTCTCAAGGTTCTATTCTTTGACTTTATTTATTTTCCTAATCATTTATTTTGTCTTTTATTTCAAAACTTGATATTTAAGGGCCGTTTTCTCGAGTAGATTTTAAAATGCATCTTCCCTTTAAATACAAATTTTGTTCTGAAAAATGTGCTTAAACGGCACTAAGAGTACTTTTTTTTTATATGATATTATAAGTCAATGCAGTTAATATATGTTTGAATAAAAACGGTCGGAAAGCTCTTTGTATATCGAGCCCTAACCACCAAAATAACGTAAGCGACATTTTTTTTCAAAATTTTATTTTTGATGCGCAACATTCCTAGAGCATCTAGATGCATTTCTGCATCAAAAAAAAAATGTCGGAAAACATGTCGCTTACGTCATTTTGGCGGTTAGGGCACGATATGCTCTCTGAACTTTGTTGATAAAACTGTCCCACTTGTAATTGTCTTTTTCAATGAAAACAAATCCCAAGACATATATCTCGTTATTAAGCTTATGGATTTTCAAATCATGATCAAACCGCATCAGATTTCGTGTAGAACTGTCGCATTAGTATAGAGTCAGTCAGCATTATAGATATACTGAAAATTTAATGAAATTGTCGAATTTTGGGTACTGGGCTATGCTAGTAATTATTTTTATATTTTCAATTACAAAAAGCAATCCACTTTTGCGCTTCGGATCCAATGTCCTTTCTCTTTCGTAATTGGTTTTAAGGCATTATTTATTCTAACCGTACATTTATTTTAGTTAGTCAATGCAATGATACGTGCAAACACAAATAAATAGTATATCTTGTCCGTTGTTTGCCTACATTTACCTATGCACATTTATCTATACGCATAAGCGCATGTACATACATTGTATTTGCAACTAAGTTCATATATGACAATTAAAGACAGAAAATTACCACATAAACAAAAGTCACGATGTAAAACGTTAGGAAAGCAACAGAAGAAAATGTGCGAAATGTTCATTACCTGCAGCCATAGCCTATAAACTATTTAACATAGATAAATGTGCAGATATATGTACGTATACATGTGTATGAATACGTGTAGATACACTTGCAATAAAAGGTAATGAAATCAAATAAAATGACAAGTGAATGTAATAGTCGCAGAACAATTCACAAGGGCACTCATGAACAGAGACACTAAACATAATTAAAACATAAGTGTGCCCTGTAGGGAAAAGATTTGTTAGCAGGCCACTATAGAAAACGAAAAGTAAGTATTGCCCCATACATACATTGTGATACATTATATCGTCTTTGTTTCAAGCTAAAACACATTCGATTTGACGCCAAACGGCCTTATGATTTATTTCTGAAGACTTTTTCGTTTAAATACGATTTTGTTCCAAACTTAGCTGCAAAATTAGGGATCTGGTAAGACTCCAAGTTCTACTACTTGAATGTCAATCGGACAATGACCTGTGAGATTACTCACCAACAGCGAGAGCAGTAGCTTAGCAATCACAAGCGGCACCTTCGACCGCCACCGCCATTCATCCCAGGCTGCAAGATTCCTACAATAGCTCGTGTTCTAGTCTTCGCTCAGAAGCTAATGTTTCAAAATTATTTTTTCTTGCTCAACTAGTCGGCAGCACGCAGTTTCCCGCAATGTCACTTTGGCCTGGAACCCAAATGCGCCTAATAAAGAAGTGTGCATCACAATTACATTCACAGCTGCTATAGCCAAACGGTTATGCTTACCTCCACTGCGTCTTTAATGGAAGATAATTCCGCCTGGAAAACTTTAATTTAGTACTGAGAGAGTGTTTCCGGCGGAAGATCACTTCCTCCCCCTTCCCATCAACCCTACCTTTGTTTTTCGATTCACGACAGAGCTGCAGTTGGACATGTTTGATCGAGGAAACAGCTACTTCGGCGATCTTACAATTTCTAGGGAATAAGACCAGTACCGTCTTGCTGGGATTAACGGCGAGGCCGTGGTTAATCGTCCCCATATTTACCAAGTTCAGGTAATGAGTCAGATCCAAAAGGGTAGCAGTAAATTTCCCCCTAATCATAAGTGTCGCGTAATCTACATAGGCAATCCCAACAGTGGCATTTTTTGCATTTCCTCTAGAAGATCGTTTACAACCACCATGATTCAGAGAAGAGTTGAGCCAACACAACCCTGTGCCTTTATTTACTCTGCGCCGTGTGCAGTCTCGGCCCCAATAGTTCTGTTGCGGAGCAAGCTCTCAATAAGTCCTAGTAAACTAGTTTCAAAATCCAGATTACTTAGAGATTTAACTATTGTTTCTGGCAGAGTATGGTCAAGAGAGCCCTTGATATCGAGGAAGACCCATCCAGCAAAAACGTTTTGGGTGAAGGCTCGCTCTTAGTACCTTTCTTTGCAATAAACATGATGAGCTTTCGACAGACGATCGCGCGGATTCCGTTTCTTATATGTAAGTCAATCAGCCCCTCTAACGTTCTTAGCAGAAACAAAGACAGACTAATAAGCCTGCAGTCCTTAGGGGACATATGAGAGCTCTTTACAGCCTTCAAGAAAAACCCAAAGCTGGCAACCCTCCAGCCACTGTTATGAGCTCGGTCCTCACGCAGTTCGCTCGTGCGACTTCTTTTGTCTGATGTTAAAGAATGTAATGGAAAATATATAATAAACCGGTCGGAAAGGTGGCGATGACGTCGACGGCATCAAACTAAAGCGCACTCGCTCATCGGCACTCACGTCGCAGTTGACAGCTATAATTTCGAAAAGAATACGAATTTGCCGTGGATAACCAAGGCCATCACCTGCATTGCCGTTGGGACAACTGACACGATACTTGGATTTCTCACTCTCACAGTATATGTACAATGTCGGTAACCTTCGGAAGCAGCGAGAATCATCATCGAGAAGTGCGCCATCATCGTCGAGTGGAGCTTATCTGCTCTTAATGTTTGTCGATTTGGAAAGGGTTTTCGATTGTGATCGCAGAGAGTACCTTTCGGCAGTTCTACGTCATAGAGTAATACTAAAAAAAATCGTCGCTGTTATCGACTTACATACGACGGAGCTAGGCGTCGTGTACTTCACAAGGGAAAACTGTATTGAGACCTAGGCAATTCACAGCGGATGCTTTAACAGGATTGCATACGCTCTGACTACGGACTTCGATGGTCCACATCCAGTTCACTATAGCACATTGACTACGCTCACGACGTATGTATTTTGGCGCATCGTCTTTCTGATCTCTCAAAAATGGGAAATGCGCTACACAGAGAGTGTAAGGCAGCAGCCCTGGGATCCAATTTAATAAAACCAAGATTCTGTGTATGCCGGCAAAATCTTGTGCCCATTTGGTAGTCCACGAACAAACTCTTGAGTCGGTGAGGCATTCCACTCACCTTGGCAGCAAATTTCTTTCCGGTGGCGGGACTGACGAGGATATTGAACGCCGAATAATTTAAGCCAGAGCGGCCTTTGTCATGGTGGGAAAAAACAATCAGAGTTCCGACCTAAAGATTAGGCTTTTCAAATCTAATGTGGTCTCGATGCTGCTTTATGACAGTTCCAGCTAGAAAGTCACTACTGCAAGAACCAGGCGTCTGGCAGTTTTTGTAAGCGGATGTCTTTGATTAAAATAATAATCCGCAGTTTTTTGGACTAAAACCATTTTAAATAAGGAGTTGCGCATGGAGCTCTGTGATATCTCGATGCGAAGCCAAACGTGGAAGTGGATAGATCACAATTTGAGCACAAGATGACGGTATTGCAAACAAGGCATTGGAATGGAATCCCCTAATTACAGCCCTCCGGCAGACCGCGAAACGTGGAGAATAACAGTCGATCGAGAGGCAAAGCAACTCAGGTTAAGCTGGAAGGAACTCAAAGCGATCACCAGACACAGAACCATATGACGCGCAGGCGTAGTAGATGCCCTCTGCCTCGCTTGCGGTTGAAGGAAACCTAGAAGAACAACCTCCACAAGCCAACTTAGCGAAATAATTTTATATGAAGATAATTCTAGCACTACTTCAGAGCTAGACAATAACATTTTTGTTTCCTACAAGGTATGTATGTACGTATTAGAACGTTTGCATGTGTGCGCATTTCAAATCTAACTGCAAATGAACGAGCGCGCACAAATAAAAGGGCGAGGCGCTTAAAACATTTCCCTCACCAACACTGCCACCGGCAGCGACAGCAAAGTGGCTGGCTGAACCTTAAGTGGCAAAGTGTTGGTAGTGATAGTAAAAAGGATGGCAAAGGCGAAAAGGTTGGCGAGGTGAACTCAACAGTAAACAATACACAGCAGTGTGTATGTGAAATTTGCCAAATGCTTGGCTTAATACACTGTCGCGTAGTTTATTTTGTAACTAAGCACAAACGCACACACTCAATGGCTTGCGCTAACCCAAGCGCACAAAGCGGACGGTAAAAGGATTTTTTGCGCACAGCAGTATAACTAACAAATAAACGAGTTCACATATGCCAGGTGGCATCCATATCTACATCCATACATATGTATGTATGTATAAACAAATGTTTGTGTGTTGGAGTAGGCGAGGCAAGTGCTGGGGACTCGCGGGCACAAGATATACAAATGAATGCTCGCATGAACTCAGATGTTCAAGCTCATGTATATGTATACATACGTAGATACATAGTATGTACGTCTATATGTACAAACGCTTTTATATACATAGGTAGATATGTATCAACTTGTGTCATTCTGTGTATTTAGCGCCTGGCTTTTATGGCCGCCGCTGCTCGTCGGTCTTCACCTGCTATAAACGTTGCTTACTGTTCGCTGCGAAAGATACACCACCTGCGTCTGTTTATTTTCGCACTGCTGCTAGAATTGCTGTTCATTTTAGTCGTGGTTTTTTGTTGCTCCATTTTCTGCGACCACTTTTTCTGCTTCGTTATAATTTTGCGCTTTTTTTTTTTGTTTTCGTTGTTAGCATTATTTTGCTTTCCATTGCTTTACTTTTAAAAGCAGGAAATTGCTGTTATTTTCGGAAATGCGCCTGAAAAAATGCAAGCTACGTTCCGCATAATTATATTAACTATTTACATACATACATATATTTTAAGTGTGAGTGTGGAAAAGCTTGCTGAGTATGCTGTTCGTTGACTAAGAACGCACAAGTCGCCTTATTGTTCGTACAAGCTTAAAAGCGCCTCAAAATATGCTTGTTGTGGTAATACAAGCAATGCATACACATATGCGCACATGCATGCGCGTACTAGGGTGATTGAACAAACCGGAATTTTGTTATCGAACAACCGGAGTTTTGCTATCGAGTTTTTCATATAGAATATTTATCTTAATCTTAAAAAAATAAAAATTTTGGACATCTCGTTGTAAAACAATTTAGAACTCTTAAAATGTGTACATATGATGCATTCTTTTTTATACCGGACACCAAATTTGGCGTCACACTTTCGATTGGCTTCAGATTTTTTTATGGATTCTATACATGAAATAAGCTAACACATATTCGAGGCATTTTTGAAGTGAAGCTTCTTTAGTGGCGGTTGGTCGGTTGGGAGTAAATTGGCAAATTCAACGGAAATCGCACACGGAAATGGTGCAACGGAAATGGTTGGGGCTGAAACAAGTGCTTTTTGTGTGTGTGCACATGGTATCAATTGAAAAAAAAAATTGTTAATAAAAGGTTATAGAATAACACTTAGAAACAGACCAATACAAGAATGAAAGTAAAGGTGACTGCGTACATAGATAAAGAAAATTATTAAGGCAAAGGTAAAAATAAAAACAAAAACAAAAACAAAAACAAAAACATAGACGTGTACAGATAAAGGTAAAAACGAAGACCAAGGTAAATTTAAACACTTTACTTATATATATAAGGGCAAAGGAGAAGGGTAATATTGTGATGAAGAAAATGATAAACATTAAAGTAAAGACAAAGAGGAGAATGATGATACCGATAAAAGTAAAGGTGAAGATAGGGGAAGAAAGATTAAAGTAAAAGTAATTAAAGAGGAAAGGATATAGATCTGGGAACTGTTTTGCAATTTTAGAGATTTTCCGGATTCGGAACATATCGATAAAATAATCGATATTTTTATCGGTTTTGTTATCGATATTATCGAAATTATTACCGATATTGTTATCAATTTTGCTATCGATATTTTCGGAACTTATCGATATAATAGTCGATGTTTTTATCGATTTTGTTATTAATACTTTTATCGAATTTGCTATCGATTTGTAATCTATTTTGTAATCGATATTTTTAGCTATTTTGTTAGCGATATTTTTACACAAATACAAAATGACGAATAATTTTTCACAACTTACTCGGATACTTCTGACACTTGTCCTTCCGGGGTTTTAGGTAATTTTGAAAAGTAACAGTTGTGATTAGCGACCCCACAAACCTAATTTTAATACATACATATGTAGTTTTATTCCATTTTTGGCTTTTATTTCTTACTAACTGTAAGCGTTATCCAGACGCAAAAATTTAAAAGCAAATATCCGGTTTAATCGGTTTTTATGGAAATTCCAAATTAAGAACCGTTTTTTTCGAATTGACCTTTTTCGAGTAATTCAAAAAGCGGTTTTTGAGAAATGTCGAATAGTCGCACTCCTTAATGCGCACATACATAATTACGTACATTCATGGATGTCTCCGTTAGCGTAACGGTAATTAGTGTTCATTAAGGCAATTCTCGAAAATGTTTTAGTGCTGATATTTTGGCATAGGCACGAATACGCAAACGTGCAGATTAACACAAACTGGCCTGCTGTGTGCGTCAACTGAAACTTAAGTAAACAAGCTAATCTTAATACAAACATATTGAGTCGTTACGAGCACGCACCTGTACCCACCGGTATGAGTACAGGTTTGTATGTATGTGAAATCGATAACGTGCTTGTTTGTATGTACATACATATGTATGTATGAATGCCAGCCCAGACATTAACGACAGCATACAAAAAGTTCGGAGAAAAAACTTAAGTTATCTTAACATGAGCTTTTTGTTGCGTATTAACTTGTGTAATTTGTATAGATTTGTAATGAATTACTAGGCATCAGGCAGATGACGTGACAGTGTGTTGTTTAGTAGATGAAGTTAATTTGCTGAAATCAATATTGATTTAACTAAACTTTTTTAATCAGAATGTTCAATGCATTGGAGTAAGTCAAGAATTTGTTGTATTAACCTTTTGAGTACCAAAAATTAACCGTTTGAGCAAAAAATCTGAAAATTTGTTTCTCGGCTAATTTTGGGTCGCTGATTTCAAAAATACAATCCCAATTTTTATAAAACTCTTAGTTTTACCGTTATTCAGCCTACATTATATTGGACAGTGATACACTAGGTTGGCAAACTGGGAAGTGATGTCAATTATTTTAATTTTTTTATTTTTCGGTATATATTTTAAAACTAATAACACTTAAAATTTTTTGCGGCTCTCAATTCCACCGAAAAATAAGTAACTTTTTCCTATATACTACACTGTTTACTATCACTTTTGTGACACTTTTCACTTTTGTGAAAAACAACACCTTCAACTGCAACCAAAAAATACAATAAAATAAACCCTGGTGAAGAAGAAGGCTATACTTTTCTCAAAACAACTCTTAATTTAAAAACAAAAGCTGTTATTTAAGAAAAACAGATCTTTACGCACAAAAAAAGTTTGTCCCTTATAAGGGCCATTTGTTCTGAAAGGGTTAAATTAATCTCATTATCATTTGTCACGTAGTAGGACACATTTTCACTTGAATCACAATTCTTGTGTTACAATCTTTGGCGTAGTGGTCGACACTACTTTCAACGTGACTTCGATAGAGAGCTGCACATATGAAAAGTTTATTTAGCTGCCTCTCATTTCACCGCTGAGGATGGTTAGAAATTCAGTTCATTAATATAAAAAATGTAGGCAAGATACTGAGTGGGTCGAGACGGACGGCATAGCTGATGGCTGGAAACTTGACACAAGTGTGCTTTATTTGAAATTTTACCGAAAGCAGGTATTTTTACACCCTTCGTTTCACACTTTCGTCTGAATCAGCACCACTTTTCTGTCTCGATTTTCAGTTTCTGTTCCTATGTAAAGACTTTTCATCGACAAGCGATCCTTAGAATTAATGATGCACTTGCGGATCCACTTTAGAAGAAGTCTAAATTTTAGTCATTTTACCTTAAATTACAAAACCTTATACCTAAAGAACGAACAGAAGATGCTGACCGATTCCGAACGCACTTTGTAGGTGTGTTTCACTTTTCCTGGGTAACCGTTTCTGATTACCAAAAAAATGTTTTTAATTACCCACCCTACTTTTCAATGTCCTTGTATAGTACGCCTAAATTACCCTTTCTCCGAAGATTCAACAATACTGAGTTCCCTGAGGCTAAATGCTAAATATCACAGCATTTGCATATTGGTTAACATTTACTTATATGGCTTCAAGACTTTTGGTCAATATAAGGGGTATATACCAGCGATAAAGCAGAGCTGCACTTTTTTCTTTAAAAGCCGACTTATTTGCAATCCTGGAGATCAAATCACTCACGCAGTTACGACAGATGCTAGCCGCCATGAAAAACGTCCAAAAGGTTCAACGACTTACGGAAGGTCTCAATACCATGGCGAACCCCTGTCAAATAACATCGATGAAAGATGTTCAACGTACCCTTAAATTATGAAGGGGATACTTCTCCGCCCTGCTTAATGGCGGCACTAGCGAAATTTGTGGAGATAGCTCCTAGTCGTTACCTGACCTTGGCTCGATTCAAGACTTAAAAATATCAAATCTGCTGGGGCTGCCAGCTGAGCTATTCGAATATGGCGGAGGGGCTGGCTATACGCTGCACCGTCATAATTTGGTTTCCCCGTGAAACTAATACGGCTAAGAACATCAGTTTCACTGGAATCGTTAAGGAAATCTCCGAGGCGTTTGATACCAAGCGAGGTATCAGACAGAGCGACGCCCTTTCGTGTGAATTTTTTAATCTAATATTGTAGAAGATAATAAGATAAAAGATAATATAATACAAGAACTGCGCTGGATAGGCCATCTGGTATGAGTGGATTGGCAAATACTGCAGCCGTTAGTTGCAGCAGGGGAAGACGAGGGCATTCTCTGTACTGGAAAGTTCAGTCGGAGTAGGGTGTGCACAGAAACTCACAGATATTAAAATAACACATCGCAACTTATCATTCAACAGATATTCACAAACAAATAGCACAATCAATAAATACGAAGCTCCGTGTGCTGAAAAAAAAATTTTTGCGTATTTTTGGTAAAAAAAAACACATAAGTGAGAATGTCCAAAATCTCCAATCGAAGAACGGTCCACCTAAAAGAGTTATTTCTATATTTTTTACTCATAAAGTACAAGCCTTCAATTCGAGTTTTTACTATTTCCTGGTGAATTTTATGTCGCGGTAAGGTTTCGAATTAATGAAAAAAAGGAACAGTCCACAGTACTTGCATTTTATGATTGCATTGCGAATGAAAAAAATTCAAACCTTAAGCTTTGTATTCAGCTTTTCGCACTAAATTTAGTGCCTTTCTTAATTCAAAACGCGAAAATTTTTGAGTTTGGTGCTTGGTAAGTTTTTTGGTGCTTTTTTTCAGTTTGAAGACACCAAAACTGTAAATCTGAAACAAAAATAGAAGTTAAATTTAGAGCAATTAATTTTCCATTGCCTGCAAAAACGTCCATGCTGCTGGGACCAATTTCCGTTGAATCTATTATATTTTTTACGAATATTAAAAAAAGCACCAGCACCTCCTAACAGTAAAATGAATAACGAACCTTCGACCGGCGAGCAAGAAACATTAATTTTTATTAATACTAAGTTCATTAAATCCTCCAATAAAAAATTTGGTGCTTTTTTTTTGAGAAAAAACGCGATTTTTCTTGGGTTTTAGTGCTTTTTCAAATTCAAAACTTGTCAACACTGTAGTACGGCCATGTACGCTATGGCGTATGAGTAACATTATTTCCTGCCCCGATTTCATACAAAAAATTATCGCATATTTTCATTTAGGCATTAAAAACTTGTTTATTTATCCATCGATTGTCATTGTTGGCAAAAGAACAGGGTTTAATGCAAATTAAACAAATACCAAAAAATTTGATAAAATTGTTATGAACTACGGAGAAATTCAAAAATATATTTTGGCACTCATTGGCATTGCAATATTTATGTAGTTATGTATATGCTTAAGTTTATCAGCTGTCATGCAAACAAAACCAATGAAAAAGCCAATATTTTAACCACAATTCTGTAGGCCACGCAACCGCGGATTATTAACGATGACTATTGATTGCAAAGCCACAGCAAAAGTTACGCCTAATAATTTTGCCCAATGTTAAAACAAATACAATTTTGTTAAACTTTTCACAGCTTTTGTATGTGACTGAGTAACGTAGAAATATAAATGCATAAGTACATATGTATGTATGTATTTAAAGGTACAATATGTAGGTTTATACAAATGAGTATTATTGACTGTAAGCAAAATTTAACAAATTTTGGGGACTCGCATTCTGAATATACCGACACCTGAGTGGAAAATCGACTTATCTTAGTTTAGCCACTTCTTGGACTTAAGTCAAAAGTTAGCCTACCGTTTTACACAGCTTATTCTTGACTAAGTCCAGAAAATTGGCTTAACTAAGTAAAGTTGAGTTGGAGAAACTAGCCCTATGTGGTAGAAGTTGTAGCTTCTATTACGGCGTAGGCGTTGAGCCCCTATCATCAATGTGTGTGTGTGTTGATTGTTAACCCAAATGTATGCTGTGTAACAGCTGTTCAGAAATATGCATCGAATTTTTTTTTTAGATATAAATTTTAATACATACATATGTATATACATACCTACGTTATTTTGTAACCCCTAGTTTCCTGACTGCGGGGTTAATGGCATAGAGAAACTGATCTGCAATCCTTTTACTGTCAACGTTTCTGAGGTACCTGATGGAATTTATGAAAAAGTGATTGAAACGCCAGACGATAATTACCTGAAAGTTACATTCGGGACAGGAATTAATTTTGAAAATACTTGGACTCAAACGGCATTTTCTTTCTCAGTTATTCGAAAAATGGCTTAACATGATCGAACTCTGGTAGTCTATGTATGTATACACTAACGAATTTTGTTCGCATTGTAACCTCGACGTTCAAGAGATGGTGAAAAGTGGTCAAGTTTCGAAAAACTAGCACTCAAATATTAGATGCCACTGCCGTTTGGCTCTGAGTAGCATTGAACCAAGGATGCAGAAGTTAGTAAAGTGTATGAAGTACCTAGGGTGGTCGATAAAATCATTTGATAAAGTAAAGTCAGAATTTTAATCTTCTTAATCGCTAGGTTTGTTCTATACAGAAAAACCCCCTATTTTTTAATTTTGAAATTAAAAAATATTTAGAGGTCGCGCAAAGTTATCCATGTATTTTATACCGAAAAAAAACCTAACTTAACTTAACAACAACAAACATAATAACTTCATGCTAAAGGTTCGCCAAAAACCCCTGATATTCCAATGGGGGACCCATAAAAAATCGTTATTATTAAAAACTGGTAAGATAAACAATTCGGTATTATTACTGGAAGGCTCCTGAAGAGAACCAAAGTTTTCCGATCAAAAGATATTGATATTCAAGAATTCCATACCATTTCTACCAAAACTTGTTTTTACCATATAAAATACATGGAAAACTTTGAGTGCTTGAGCGACCTCTATATATTTCTTAATTTCAAAGTAAAAATAGGGGTATATTTTTATGGTGTAGAAAAATCCTAGGGGTGAGGGCGTCAAAATTTCGACATTCATTTTTTTGGACCAGCCTAGTATGCTGTCATAGATATCACACTAAAATAATACATTTACTTAACTCTGTAATGCATGTAAATATTTCGTAAGAAAAAGCAGTATTTCAGTTATAGATTATTATTAAGTCGGTAATACTCGCGCTGCGACCTTAGAAGATCTATTGTGCTAAACCCTAAATGTATGCACTCCAACCTTAGGCTACCTAAGCACTTTGGAGAGCGCCATGTTCCAAATTTCGGATGGAGAAGACAATCTCTCCCCTAGGTGTATCACTTTGCTATTCATGATATGTGGATAGTTGGTCACATAGAATATGCTCGGGGGTGTCCTCCACCAGCCCATAAAACCTGCAGTTCATCTCTACAGGTCAGATAGGCAGTAAGAGTTCGAGGCTAAGTTCAAGGAGTTTTTCGTAGTTATGAATCTATTTGATTATCTTATTCCCTTCGATTTCCGCCAGTGTGCAGCAATTTGAGTTTCTTTCCTGCGTCTAAGTAGTAGAGGTACCGCAGAAAAGCTCGACCCCATGCAAACGGTGGTTTGTCACATGTACATACATATTCATAGGAGCAGGCACATACATATGTATGTATGTATGTATATATATATAGACGACTCGTTATTCATGAACTTTCGTTTATTCTCGCGTAGTTTGTATGCTAGTTAGCTTATGATCTACGTACACACATACCTACATATTTGGCCATTGAGAGCCCACATAAATAGCTATTTGTACGATTGGTGGACGGAAATTTAGTACGATTTGGATTGCAGTTGTAATACTTTTACATATGAATCGCTCCTATCCTATTGACCTGATGCAAAGTGGGTGAACAATTGGTTACCATGTCTGTTGTTGCTGTTTTTTTGTTTTGCATGTCTCCCTTAAAGCAATAATAATTTACAACACTCCAATGTGTACACGACAAATGTCAATGGAAATAAATTGTTTCATGCAGGAATCGATGCAACGGCATATATATATATATAAGTATGTATATTTGCAAACATACGAGTATAGTATATACATACATACAACAATAAATGGCAAAAATAAATGGCAAATGGTATTGGAGCTCGAGTAACTTTGAAATTGGCTCAAATGCCACAGGAAATATTGCAACTAAAAACACTCACTATTGTACTAACATGTGTACATACATACATACATACATATATACTTACATACATCTAAGCCCGTATATAGAAATATTTCCGGTTTAACGGCATGCGCTTTGTGTGGCAATTTGATTGTTTGCATAGCATCGCCTGACCGTCAGCGAGTCCAAAGTGAAATGTCAACCCTGCAGGCAATATAATTTGTCAATTTCAAATTTATCATCAGAGCGCAATGCACTTCTATGCGTCCCTAAATGTATTTGTTCGTAATATTCGAGTTGTTTAAAAGTTGCCGGCAGGCTTTAACGGCTGCACAAAATTATTGTTTACGTTATACATATGTATAGCCAGCAACGTATATATACATTAGTGTGGTCCAAAAATGCACGTGGAAAAGTATAGTCGGAATTTTTCTGCTCTCACCCCCTAGGATTGTTCTGTAGGGAAAAAATTAAATATACCCCTATTATTTATTTTGAACCCAAAAAATATTTAGAGGTTGCTCAAAGCGTTCAAAATTTTTGATGTATTTTATACAGGAAAAACAACTTATTTTAGAAATGGTATAGAGTTCTTGAAAATCAATATTTTTCGTTCGGAAAGCTCTGCTTCTCTTCAGAATAATATCCAATTGTTTAACAAATTTTTTTCATAGTAACTATATTCTTTAGCTCCGCTAAAAAGGCCACAAAATGCAAGGGCGGGACCAATAAAAAAATGGTTAAATAAATAATTGTGTATTATAATGGGAAGTCTCCTCCAGAATCGCTCGATCGGCAGATATTGATTTTCAAGAATTCTATACCATTTTTATGAAAAGTAGATTTTCCATATAAAATACACCGAAAAATTTTCGTTTTCAAATTTATATGGAAGGTTTTATTTTTAAAAACGTTTTGACCCAGGTTTTGCACCTACAATATTTATTTAAGGGAACCGTTTGAAAATGGGCGAAAAACAGCATTTGCCGAGGGAAATTGAGCAGTTTGAAGTGGAATATAACCCAACTAACAGAATCTGTGGGGTTTTTAAATAAAACAAGTTATC
>NW_023458561.1:43333193-43353996 GCF_013731165.1 Rhagoletis pomonella | reverse complement strand
TGAAGTAGACATACTGTGGCTATCATATTAAGGAGATCTTATTTGCGTACAACTTCGAAGTTGACTTTCCCGATAGAAGAGAATGGAAGTCTTTTACTATTCTAAGCAATGGCGAAATTTCAATATTGGTATATAGCTCAAAACAGGATTTGGCAGTCACTTCAAGCAACATTCTGGTGTTTTTCAGATTACGGTCTAGTAATTGGCGTCGCGGTAAAGTTTGTAAGCATGATTAAACTTGCTTCTTCAAAACTCATGTGGCTTTAGGAGACAAGCCACGATGAAGACCCTTAGGTCGACAACGACTTACTCGATTATGTGTCTGGAAATGTCGAAGTTGCCTTAGGTAACACACAAACAAACTATACTGGGATGCTAACAGCAGGTAGACCAATCTGGACACATGCGGAGAGAGAGCGATAACAAAGGACACGGAATTTACTGAATCTTTGGAAACAGAACATAAAGCTTGGCTACATTAAATTTTCATTTCTTTACATATAATATAGTATATACTTATATATGTATGTATATTATATAAATAAAATAATAAATTAGGTCAACTTGTTTGCGATTTTTACCCAAATACATTTTACAACAACGAGAAATGTTAAAAACAAACTATACAAACCAACACTATTCGGAAGTCGTAGATAACGATGACGAATACGACGCCGACGACACACTTCAAATAGGCAATAAAACAAAATAAACGCAATAATAGAACCAATAACTAAACACAAATGATACGCCGTTCGATGATCCATCTTTATGCGAAGAATACACGAAATACACTAAAAAGTTAAGACATACATATGAATGCTTTTCGAATAAACAAAAGAATCAATTTGGCTGATAAGTAAACAAACAAATGTGTTATGGTTGACTTCAAGCGCATTTTGATTAAAGAGCAATATGATACGTTCATACATAAATGTAGCTTATTTGCTGGAAGAACGTCGTAACTCAAAAAAAAAAAACGTAAAAACAGAGAAAAAATGTTTAAACTTTTAGTTATGGTTCTGGTAAACGATGATAATAGTTCTCGTTAGGAAAGAAATTCACACTAATAAGAATGTATATTTTTACTCGCATCGTAGCGAATGAGAGTGAATCCCTATTCTCATGAGAATTATTCTCATAAACTTAGCCTCTTGATATCGCAGCACAAAACAAAAGCGATCTTTATTTATTTAGCAAAACGAAGATATTCAAACACTGAGCGCTGAGGTTTACAAGAGCACAGCAAGACAATGATGTACATATGTCCCAGTGGCAAGCAAGGTGGTATGCTGCTTCAAACAGAAGATGAAGTCTACATTTTAATCCTCTCACGAGCATAAAAATTTGCTTTTTAGGGGGTTTTCCGAAGTAAGTATCAAAACGACCCTTTCAAGCAGGAGCTATGAAATTTTACTATATTTTACTGTATTATATACCAGGAGAGTTTGTCATTGCAGAATTACTGCCTTCATGGTTCCTGACTGTCTATGAAAATGTTGACACGTTATTCTGAAAAAGTTGAAACATAGATTTTGGTATTAAAATGGTACTAGCAAAAATTTGCAGACGTCAAAAAACCAGCCATTTGTCGCATTCAAACGCCAGCAAACCTCTTGCTTTCTCAAAATATAATTAGTGCATATTTTTTTCTTTTTATCTTATTTTTACCTAAAATCTATTTTATTCCAAGTAGACAAGCGAACTACATAGTCATGGTACGAGTACTAAATTGTGTAATGTATGTGAAATTCTTCAAAAGACATGTACACCACGTGTACTCGCGATGAATCATCCTACTACTTAATATGGGTTTGTGGGTTTTTAGCTCAATCACGCGAAAACGACCAAACTAGTTTACATGAAATTTTGCTTGCAGATAATAGTATATGAACTGGATTGAAAAAAATGCTACTATTTTTTTTTTGTAAGAGTTGCCATCTGTTAAATATTTCAATTAAATTAATAAGTTCAATCAAACAATACAATACGGGCGCCAAACGAAAAAAAAACTAAGAGAGTTTAATTTCGAACATATTTTTGCCACCTGTTTGAAAATAAAATTTTGCACACAGATAGTTTATGACCAGGATTTAAAAATAGACTACTGCCTTGACCGCTTTTCCGATAAGACCAAATTTGGCACACTTACTAAGGATTTCTTAAAGATGGCCAAATTGGAATTATATATCTCTGGATGTAAGTATTTGTGGCAGAGTACCGGAACTTGTTATTGTAAAGGGTTTCCGTCGAGTTAAAACGTTATAATCTCCACTATTTACGTTTATTCTTTTGCTTTTTTTCTAGAATTTTTTTGTTGTGTGCTACATACTGTCGGCAGTTTAGTGTTCCACATATGGAACAAAAATTTATTAATCAATGAGTTTGTTCCATCATTCTTAGCAGCGCCAAAGGATTCAAAAAAAAAATAGACAGTCGCCCAAAGACAAACCACGAAATAATTATTACTTGGCTGTACTAATGTTTCGATTATTTTATTTACACAATTTACATTCCAGTGTGCTCACATTATCACGATCACTAAAAAAAAACACACATGATTTCATGACTCACAACGAGAAAATCATACTCAACACCCACATGCATTTAACGAATTCGAATAATTAAAACACTTTCAATACTAACCACTTGAAAACGTTGTGCTATTGTGCGTATTTCGTTTCTTTCGAATGGCTAAATAGCAGGATATGCACATGCACGACAGAGCTAATGCAGCAAAAATGCAGAACATTACAATTCCTACAGTGGCACCACTCGTCATTTTGTACTAAATAAATTTCTTGAAAATCTTAAAAATATTTTCTATAAAAAATATCACAGAATTTTAGGATACACGAACGCCAAAATTGTATGTTGATTCTATCGATGTGAACACTTAATGAATCAATAATAAGTAAGGGAATTTCACATTGCGTGCTTTATGTACATACATCCATAACTAAACAATTGCAGAGATAAGATTAGCAAAATATGTAACTGAAAAATTTAGCTAACCCGTAAAAAAAATGCTCAATGTGTAATACATAATAGGTTTATTCGCTTATTGAGAGTTTTTGTCAGTGTTTGGCTGCTCGCGTACACACAAAAATCCAGAAAAGTAGCGGAAATTGAGTGAGCAAAGTGGCATTTCATTTTGTTGAGAAGCAGACATTTTTCCAGCAGCAATTTGCCAGTAAGCAAACAGAAATAGTTTATAACTCGTCCAAGAAGAAGGGACACATTTTCTGGAATAAATGAGAATTGAATTTCAATTAGGGTAGCGACTTTTAACGTTCGTAGCGTTCGTTTAAAATCTCCAGTAAAAACCAACCAACTGCCAAATTCCGGCGAAATGTCATCTGTTCTCTCACAAGAGAAAAATATCCCAAATAGTACGCGAACAGAAAATTTGCAGAAACTTGCAAGTTAGACGAACAGCTGATATAATTTTTGTTTACATTCCAAAGTGTAAAATTTAAAACGTACGAAAAGTCATCACAAATTTTATTGATTAAACAAATAACTACTTATTTCTTACAAGTTTAATTAGTCGCATTTTGTAATTTTTAACTTCCAAACAATCAAATTCAATTTTGTGATTTGCGTGAAATGCCAACCAGCTGTTTTTGATCAGCTGTTTTCCTGTTGGCGAAAATTTTTCCAGCAGAAACCAGCAGCTTCCCCTCAAAAGGAAATGTCACTTTGCTCTCTCAATTTCCCCTACTTTGCAAGTTTTTTGCGTACGCGAACGCAAAAACTTGTAAGTTTTGGTTAAACATTAACAATTAACAGCTACGCGAAAGCAACTACTACAAAGAGCGTCAGCTGTTCATTAGAATTGAGAGGTTTATGCTGTAAGAATACGCGAACACACCTAAAATGAGAGTATTCAGTTGCAGCCGACCCAAAACTCTTACTTAGCATATATTAGTTGCGTTTTTTTACTCATTTCCAGTAAAATCCAGTAAAAGTTTTTACGAATTTTCATGTTTTGGCGTTTTCGTACGCAAAAACTTGCAAATTAGGGGAAATTGAGAGAGCGAAAAATGACAGTTGAAGTTGCAAGTTTTTACTGGATTTTACTGGATAAATTTTTACTTGTAAGAATTTGCCAGTACGAAAAACAGCTGATCGCATGTTGCTGGATGAAATTTAAACTAATAAGGAAACTGTTTGTGGGTTTTTATTGTTGAATTTCACAAAATAAACCTATTTAAATACAAAATATATTGTTTTATTAGGAATTTGCTGCGAATAAACAACCAATTTATCAGCTATTCATGAAGCTTGCAAATTATTACTGGAAAAGGGTTCGCGTACTTTTATGCAAATTTTTTCTATGAGAGCGAATTCTTAGAAACAAAGTTACTGGAGAGTTGCTGGCAAGTTACTGGATGATTTGTAAAAAAACACAACTATTGTGTGTGATGCTTCATCTACTGCGTCCGGTTAGTCTCCGTTGGTCATTTTGGCGCTGTCTAATATTAAACCGGCCGACCAATTGCGAGCGAATTCAATACTTTTTCAAAAAACAGGCTGCCAAAAAGGCGAGAAAGGTCAGAGGGATAGCCGTTTACCTTGAAACACAGGTTATCAATTCCATTTCTGGATGCTAATATCGAACAAGTAGTCATGTGCAAAATAATAGGGACACAAAATGTTGACCAGTTTTGGCTGCTTTTCTTTTGTTTTTTTTTTTTTAATGTTTATTATTTTCTTTCTTTTGAATACGGAATACTATGTGGTATCGCAAGCACTTACATACTTATTTTACAGGCATGAACACCAGCACTAAAAACCATGCTAAAAACTATCTTCTAAATAACTATAAAGCAAGAAATTTAAATTCTTTATTTTAAAAACGATTTCAATTATTTTCGATTCGAATTCCTGGTAATCCTTCGCCGGCTAGGAGACGTGCTTGTTGTTCGCACAAAGCGCGTATGCGTCGACGTCTTAAGAGTGCCAGCAAAACAATTAAGAAACTGCAAACGATAACCGCAAATACAACGAGTACTATACCGAGGTAATAGGTCATTCTGTTTAGTGTTTTTTTTTTTTTTAGTTTAAAAAGTAAGAAGCGTTACACACCGATGGCCGTGATAAACTAACTAGAATTTCAAATCGAAAAAATATTGTGTTTAATTATTGAAAATAATTAGCTAACAGTTATCTAGCAAGTAACTAAAATAAGCTTAGGGTTTGACATGATTTGTGATAAAATTAATACTAAACTACCGAAAAAGGTTCTCACTCGCAGCTGGTTGAAAGGAATATAGGTAAGCGTAAGTGTTTGGTATGAAAATTTTAATTTTTAAGAGATAGCACAAGTTTTTAATTCCACTTAATACATACAAAAGTATTTGTATTTACATACGTATGTTTGTATGTATACTTATACATTTTGGCACCGAAAATTTGATTTAAAAAACGACATTATATGTTTAATCAATTATACCCCCTAAATAAATAAATAATCGGTTCTGTTTTCGTGATATTTGTGTAATATCCTTAGTACTTTCTGCTCGCTTACACTCTCTAGTTGTTGTTGTATATGTTCGTAGAACAACTCCGCGGCGACGTCGTGTCATACAAATTAAAAGTACTAAGGTAAAAATTAGTAAAAATATTAAAACCGGACACCAAAAAGCGACATAAACGTAAACCATATTTAAAAAGCTATTCGCTACTTATTCATTCATTAAATGGAACTATTCGTTACGGCGCGAGTTGTTTTCTAATACGAAAACTAGACACTGACTGCCAAAATATAAAAGCGCCGCAAAGGCATTGAATAGCAAATGGATAAATCATATAGGAGTGTGCATACACACATACATATATACATATATGTATGTATATATATATATATAGATATATATGTACATATACAATGCTACTTATCAATTATCTTAGCTTATATTTTTTAGACTGATATGCAAACCGTAATGCATACGAAATTCGATAAGTAATGGACGACATGCCTGCGCCTTTGAGGTATTTTTCGTAATAATTTGCGTGCTTTCACAATTCACACCTTTTGTAACTTGTCCAACATTAAGAATTTAATTGTAATTTCTTAATAAAAAATTTATTACATACATATGTTACTAAGTAACTTACAAGATAAATCCCAAATGGTAAATAATTTCGTAAAACAACTGATCAAATGGAAATACATGGTATTTACAGTTTTTTTCTACTGAGCACAGGTAGATGCAAATACTATAAAAGAATAATTCTAAAATACAAACATATCGCACGTTTATTAAATATCGCTAACTTAGAGTCAAAAGTTGCAAAGTCCGGTTTTTTTTTCAAATTTTGCAGCAGACAATAAAAACATTTTAAACTAGTTTTTTTTCAAGAACTTGTTTTGCAAAAATTCAAATACATATGTACAAGACTTCTGTTCTTATGAGCTAAAACCACGCTACGCTAGTCAATTTCCACAACGTTAATGAAACGTTTTTGTATTCTTTGGAAGTTATCACATTTTCTGTGTCTATTTTGTCTCAGCAAAAATGCGAATCACGAAATAAGAACGGTTTGAAATAGAATAGATAGTTCGATCTCTTAGGAAACAATGAATTTGTAATTGTTTTTGCTACTTGCATCAAAACATTCGTTTTTAGAAGAAGTGAACTTAACCACATTTCACTCTGAGCTAGCGATATAAAGAATAAATTCAAAATTAAAGTTGTTGGGGACTTTAACATGCAATTAATAAGCTTGATAAGGATTATCCTCTCAAAAACAGATGAATTAACTCACCAAAAATGGTGATTTTTTCATACCAACTATCTACATACAGACACACATACATATCGATGGATGTAAACTGATTGCATTTTCCCACAAAATTAAAATCTTTAATTAATGAGCTATATTATTAAATGAGCCATATATTGAATACTGTTAAGGGGCGATACTCTATAAAAGTTTCAGCTATATGGTTTTATGTAGCAACAATAAAAAAAAAACAATTAAATAATTTAATTGCACTGTTATTAGATAGATATTAAGTTAATATGTAAAAAAAAATAAAATAAAATAAAAAAATATACACTGCCGGAATATAGTATTGGTACAGCGAGAAGGAAATTCCGAAAAATCTGATTAAAAAGGTGAAAAATTGCAGGAAAATTCATTGAATTTTCGCGAGTTTTGCACAAAGTTTAGAAACTATATTTTTATGTTTTTGTTGTAAAATGAACCATATTAAAAAAAAAAAAAAAATTTGCGGAAAAATAGGATTTTGTGCATATGCTAATGAAAATTCGCTGTGCCAATACTTTTGTGCGGCAATGTATATAGATATTATCAGAAATAGCAATGTACTGGTATTTTTAATATTAAAATTTTTTAAACCCCCTATATTTCTTTCGATGGTGAATTTTTACAAATAGCATAATCACGCCCACCTTGAAAGTCTATTACTCATGAAGACTAGATATGGGTAACTCAGCACTGAGCGGAGTTATCGAGCTGACTCCCAGGCTCAGTTACGGTCTGGATACTGTAGCCGCCTGTCCAGACTCGACCCCAATATCCCCAATGAGTGCCCGGCATGTGGAGAATCCCCTCACATGCCAGCTCAATCCGACTCAACTGACACCCTCTCCCTTTGGTCCGACCCCATTGAAACAGCTCGTTTCCTGGGCCTTCCGTTAGTTGAGTTTGACGACAATGATTGAATGTTGACCCGAAATAGGCGGGGCTTGGTAGTGCCGCTACAACAACAACAGCTGACTCCCAGGAGTGTGTCGCACGCTCAGACTCACTTCTAAAAAAAAACAATATGTCTCAGTAACTCAATAAAAATTCGTCACATAGTCGGTACTCATAAAGAGAAAATTGCGAAAAATTGAAATGTTGTAAAAATGTACATTTCATTCAAGTTATTCCGCGCACCAGCTCTACAGTGCTCATCAGCTCTACAGTGCATGCCAACTCTATTCCTCTTGACAGCTCTACAAGGCAAACTAGCTCTACAGCGCTCATCAGCTAAACAGCGCTAACCAAATCTAGGCTGTGCTGCCTCGACAGCAAAGTGTCATAGCTCAATTGAAGGGGTCTAAGGGTCTAAGATCATTTTTTTAAATATAAGTTATTTGTATATTGTACACTATATGTGTTTTTTTGGTGACAAGGAGTAAACATACTTTGAATAAGTTAATTAACCTGCACTCATTTAGACAAGGTCCATTTCAAATGCATTTACCCAGAGAATTTACAATAAGTCAACTTTAACCTTAATTATCTCAAAAAAATTTCAGATCTACTTAGATCCTTTTGATTCTAACCCCTTCAATTGTGCCACTGAGCTGACTCATTAAAATTAGCTCGAGTCATTGAGTTAACTCGTGAAAATTCACTGAGTTACCCAGCCGTACTGGACACAACCATTCTGCACTTTTTTCATAAAAGTTTCCTTTAAAACGTTTTATTTACAGACTGCGAGTCCCATTTTCATTTGGTTACACGGAATTTTTTTTAGTTTTTATTTTTGCTACTGAACGCTTTTCCAGTAAAACCTTAAAACAACATGTAACAATTAGTAATTTTTTAAACCCGTATCCGGTGAAAGGGTATCTCTGTGGGGTTAAACATTTCAAACAAAAATATGGTGGACATTCGAGACAAAGATATTTGGCAGAAACTTTATGTTGTGAGGACAATCAAAACTTGATATCCTGCGAAAATATGTCAAAATGTATCAATCATTCAAAAAAAAAAAAGAAATCAATTATGTAGGTGAGAAATGCTTGTTGTGAGGACAATAACAATTGCAATAAATATAAATTTTTAATTGTATTTTCTGCTTTTCCACGTAAAAATTTATGAGTCAGAGCAAAGAGTGCGAATACAAAATCTGTAATAAGTAGACTTAATTTACGTTTGAGATTTATAACACACAGTAGTGTATGAATGCGTAATGAATTTGCTATCAATTATAACGCTTCGCTTATTTTATATGTACTCAGTGGTATGTATGCATATTATAATAACAAACAAAAACATACATAATACGCTCGCTTAGAACCTGTATGCATAGTTTGAATGTAGATGTGCACCAACGCCATGGTAGATATTTCTTTGTACAAGCACAAAATAATTGTTCACTTCTACAACTATGACTTCTTTGGGTGTTCCCTTTAACATAATGCAAGTGTATGGATATATTTTTACCAAGACAGCGTTGTCTTCTAAGAAAAGTGACTGAAGTGTTATTTTTACTTACTGGACAATACAGCACCGTGTCGCTTTGTGGTGCAACAATAGCTGCAGCAGCTTATGAAGAACACCGCTAGGAATATGAATGTCAACAGCCCCCAAAAATCCATTTCGTCAAAGTCAAAATATTCAAACGGATCCACTATGTCCGTGATGATGCGTGCTCGATATCCGGTAAGTGGAACTTCCTCAAACTTGCGTTTTGAGCAATTGTCAGCTTACTGCAATCGTATTAACGCAGCTGCATTGAGAATAAAAACATTTGAGGATCTTAAATTATTTTAGATAACTTACAGTGGCTTTGTAGTGCAATTTTTCTTTATGGCCAAATGATTCTGCAATTGTTAACCTGTACGGGAGCTTGATGAATTCGATAAGATATTTGTAATCTGTAGCTTGTTTATTGCCCCTAGTTTTCGGGTTTTCACAATTTCGAGCAAATTCACAGTTCTGATTGGAAATTCTTGATAATAGACAGGTTGCATGGAGCTGTGTTTAGAGATCACAATTTGCATTTTGTATTAAGCAGCGAGCACAAAAACGACGGTTACGTTTTTGTAGAATCAGAGAAGGTAAATTTATAACGCCGGTAACATAGTGAAGCGGCGAAAAAAGCAAACAAGCAATGCGTCGATTACAAACGTACATGTTTCAATGGGAGCGCGCATAATGAAGGTCAAGGCATATTAAACAGATAATCTAGAATATCAAAACAAAAAGATATGTAAACACGTTCGAGCGACGAGGTAAATGGGAGGGCGCCGAATTGCTCAAGCGCGGGCAACACGTTTGTGCTCTCGTTCGTATAAGTAATTCAAGTTGGCGTTTCACAGCCGACAACAACAATTGTGTACAAAAGAGTTGCTCTGTGTGAATGCGATAAGCAATACCACAAGAGAAGTTGCCGAAAATGAGCAACAAAAGTTTCCGTGTCTGAACTCAGTCTAAGGGACAACTTGTTACTCTAAAATTGGGTCTCTGTTTTCACAGCCATTTTCGGAAATGAAGAAAATTTTAGTTTGTGGTTATTTAAAACATTAAAATGAAGTAGCAAATTTCAGATTTTTTAATGTCATTGCAATATCACGAAAAAGGTATGCTTTCTAATGCTCAGTCAACAAAGTCAAAGCAAAGAACGTAAAGGCCGGTCCACATAGACAGAACGCACGTTAAAAGTATGCTTGCTACAATGAACGCTTGGCTGCGAATGCTTGGGCCACTAAATTAACAGACTAACGACAGATAAATTAATATTTCATATCAATAATTTCACAAAAAACGATATTTCCTGCCCGCACTTAATTAGAAAGGAAAAATATTTCACACAATTTTATTTATTTGCAACAGCTGACGAGCGACGCACGCGAAAAGATAAGAGTTGGCCATCTTTTTGCTTTGTTTTGGCGTGAGCGTTGCCGAATTTTGGATATGTGGACGGCTGCATTTGAATTCATGTATTTATAGTCAGCTGTTGAACCGACGCCAACGCCAACGCAACGCCAAAGTTCCATGTGGACGGGCCTTAAATCTATGTTTAAAATAAATCCTTGTTTAAAGAACACATCTTTGTTCAAAAAACGTTCCTTGCAGAAAGATTATCGCTCTTCGTAAACCATCCTTTAGACGCACGTATTTCCCGCCTAGTTTATTACGATTGTGAATGACGTCTAAAACGAAGAAGCATCAATCAGCTGGTTGCTAAAATAAAATAATTGCATGCAAACTGGTTTTGGATTACACGTACTTATTTTTCATAATTCGTCGTGCTCAAACAATTATTAAAAACTAATATCTTTGGTAATGTAATAATGCGATCCGGGCGTAAGCACAAGAAGAACTTTAAACGCAGTGGTTCAAATTACTTGAGCAACAGTGTGACTAGTCCCGTAGCTAGTTCACATACCACATTGAGAAATAAATCAAGAGGGAAACGAAAGATACGCAATCCATTTAAACGGCGACTATCTAAAAAACAAAGTAAAATATTATCAAAAAAGCTAAGGGGTAACCACGGCGACTCTATGGATTCAAGCGAATCTAGTCCTGACGTCACAGTCATAGAAGCTACTAGCGTTCCAATGGTATGTACATATCTAGGATAATTCAAATGAAATGACCATGTTTTTATTGTTTATCATTACGTATGTTTTGCAACATTAGCACGTTAGTAAAGATATCATTGTAGATAGTAGATGCTGCATGTGTATGTATTTATTTGTCTTTGTTTTTGACAAAACCAGCGCGTGCGTATTAAAAATGCCAAAAGGATTGTCTAGGAATTAGTTGGAGTTGCCAGCGCGGTCCTATTCGGACGTAACTTATGGCTTTAACATGGCATCAATATTTAAACCTTGATGTTTTCTCAAGTTAAAGCTTAAACAGATGGCAGCGTTGATCTGGATTAACTCGGACATAATCCGGATCAACTGCAGTTAATTCCCGAGTTTATCCGGACCTGCCGTCTGTTTATGCTTTTTCCTGTTACTTTAAAGCCTCATATTTACAGGTTACATTATAATTTATATTTTATTTTCGGTTTTAAATTAGTTTACAACCAAGTGACATACATACGTCAAAAACCGATAATAGAAATGCTAACTCTAGACATGGCTTATTTTTAATAGATCCTTTAAATATAAAGTGAGCTCTAAAGTTAAAGGTTACTTCATTGTAATCAAAATTCATATACATTTTTTAATTGATTTCTCTATAAATTGTTTAATACATACCACACGTTTAATGAATAGATTTTTCTCCATAATTTTAATTTATGAAAAGCGCAAACGGAGTTCGATCAATTCGAATACATAATCGTACAAAATAAACAGATAGAAAGACATACAATTCGATACCTTAGCATAGAAAGGCCCTATGCCACAATTTTGTTTCTTCAAACATAGTTTGAAAATTTAGCGAAAAGCAAAGTTCTACAGTTACCAAAATCGTCGAAGTGCTGATTTTATTAAACATAATAATTTTTATAACGCTGTATTATTTGTTTTCAATTTCTATTAGATATGTACATATATTGTGAGCTATTTGACAGATTTTGTACAGATCTGGATTCGAAATGAAAATGAGTTAGGGCCTTTCTATATTAAGGTAACGATTTGTATATTCGCCATCTTTCGGCAGTTAAGTCATATGTTAAAGCTGCCCATATTATCCTTATCAAGCTTACTAATTATATGACGAAAGCTCACAAAACGTGAGTTTTGAATTAATTTTCTTTATTGCTAAAAATTATATATACATACATACCTATATATATAATAAATAAATCGTAAATGTGTGCTCTGAAAAGTAATTTCTAAAGAAATCCCCGAAGCGTGGCAGCTCCAAAAACAAATAACGGTTTTGCATCCCTATAATGTAGAAAATACCCAATCTATGACCCCCAACCCACTCAACCCTCAGCTAAACGAACTGTCAAAAAGTAAGATTAAAAAAAGTTTACTCAGGTTGAATCATCTTTATAAGCAGCACGGAAATAGTCTCCCGTATTGAAAAACAGTCATTGATTTTCACAAGTCGCGGGCAATTCGTTACAGTAAAGCGTTTCCTTATTTAAAGTTAAAGAAAAGTGCACACTAGTATTTATAATTTCGTTAAGTGTATTAAAGCAAAAAAGTAAGAAATGGAAGTTTTGTGGCATAAGGCGTGTAACCATTTTGCAGTGCCTGAAGATGTTGCCAAAAGCTGGTACGCACGCATAAATCAACGTTTAAATGAAAGTCAGTCAAAACGTTACTACCATAATTGGAATGAAATGATGCAACATAAACAAGAACATCTGCAACACTTTAAGCCTACTCTGCTGCTGGCGGCATTCTTTCAATACTACTCGTACGATGGCATACAGCCTTGTGCGAAAGGAAATTGTGCAGCATTTGAAGAATTTTGTTGCGATGCAGCGCTGGATGATGTAAACGCTTTAATCATATTTTAAAATGTGTATACATATGTGTTTCATCAAACTCGTTTCATGCAGCAAGAATCGAAAAACTTAATATTGAAGCTTTTGGGTGATAATTCGGCTGAGAATGAGCTGTCCACAACATACGAAGATGATGCAAACTTACTGCAGGACTTAGATCTCGTTATACTGGCGTAAATATTTTTTAATGAAAACTAAAATATATCCTAAACTCAGATCTGTACAAAATAAATTTTCTTGAATATTTATATATAGCGCAAATACTGAAACCTATAAGCGTTATTGTCAACTACTGCGTCGAGAGTATGAACATATGGCTGACGAAGAATATAAAAGTATGCGCTTAAAGGTAATATAAATTTTGTAACAAAGTTGTTTTTTGAATAACTATTGATTCTTTTAGGTACTTCAAACGTTACTAAGCATACCAAATATATTTTCAACACCAGAATTTCAAACGCGTTATGAAGCTGCAGCTCGCTCAAATATGAAAGATGAAATAAATACACTCAAAGCATAATTTAAATAGAATTTTATGAAGGAAATCACCAAATATTTTTAAATCGATGTTAATTCGTGCGCGTGGCTTACACGGGTTCTATATAGCTATTCAGTAAATGTTAGCTTAAACAGTTCTGCGCATATATAGGTACTACATTGCGTATTCGTATTGCATACGAAAAACACTAAAATCAGTAATCAAAAACGAGACATTTAGAAGTTGCAACTCAATCAAATGAAAGTTAACTTATGTAATTTGAAGTATAATATGTATTTAGTCTAAAGTTACTCGCTTGTATGTATGGATTTAAATAATATTTAGCTAGTAATTATGTAAGTTGCGTTTGTGGGCTGCAGCAGTTTCAAATGCATATATAAATTATAATTAATTTTGTAATTATTTGCAAAAAATATTAATTTCCCCATTAGTTCCTTGAAGAAATAAATGAAGATCGATCTCAATGGTGTCAAATTCAAAACAAACTACCAAACATCCAACCCACCTGTATATGCAGACCGACTAACTGTTTAATTTTCGACTTCGCTAAACCACAAGGGCACAAACAATTCTTTGAAAATATTTAGTAAAAGCCTCACATATTGTGCGTGTATTTATCTAATTTAAAGGAAACAATAATGTACAATAAATATGTTAAAAATGAAAACATGTGTTTTATTTAATCAAGGGCTACTATCACTGAATCCATTGTAGTCCGAATTTTTGCGAAATCATATGCATACTTTGAATGCGTACGTTTGTAGCAATTCGGATTCTGTGATTGCATTTGCGTAGATTTCATGATAATCGGACTACGTGGGATTCAACGATAGCCCAGAATAACTATTTGCTGTCTTGGTAAAGTAATTCGAAAATCGGCGAGCGAAGGGAATGTATACTTTTCCTCACATTCGTGCTTTTTCATTCAGGTTATTTTACCAAAATAGCAAAGATACATATACATATTAAACTTACATCGCTGGATTCATACAGGTAATTATGTACAAGACGACAAGCTAAAATGTAAACTTCAAACTGCAAAAAAGTTTGAATAGTAAATTTTGTAAAAGAAATATGTAGCTTCATTGAGCAGAAAATTTGTGACTAATCCTCGTGGTCTTAAATAAACAATTCGCAAAAAAATATGCTAGGCTGGATAACTGACCGTTGATTTTTGGTTAAATTTAATTAAAATTCCTTCAAAACTTTAGCTTGTTGTCTTAGCAGGTAAGTACTCTCTAGTAATAAAGGTATTTAGTTGCCGCTTTAACAATTATAAAATGTTTCTTGAATAACGTTTTTATTTTTTGTTTTTAATTTTTGCATTATTTAAGCCGAAAGTGGATGAGACACCCGTAATCAGGAATAAGCTCAAAAGCGTTGTGTTTAAAAAGTTTCGTGACAATACGGTATGAACGAAACATAAAATATAAAAGCGTTTATTACATATGGAATTATTTTTTTTTATGCAGGAACGTCGCTTAGACTTACGTAAAAAAAGGCTTAACCGTAAATCTTTTGACGGAGATACAACAAGTGATAGCCAAAGAATAACAAAGAAGCTTTTGCGCTCCATAAAACGACGCCACTTACAGAACCCATATAACTTGATGCAAGTGCAGCGTGAGAATATGTTGAAACGTAGATTACATCTGACGAATACTTCTACAAAAGTACTCAAGCCAACTATATCGCACAATGTAACTATTGAAGAAGGAGAAATAATATCTGATGATGAAGTCAATCATAGTCAAACCAAAAAAGCTCTTAATACTAAACCATCAGGGACCTCAGCTGTCGAAACTGATGATGACTGTATTTGTATTGAACCGCAAATAGAGCAAATTGTTATTGATGACGATTTGCCAGAAACATCTCGCTCTAAGCGCAAAAATAACATATCATCCGGTTACGTTTCTTTACTACAGGGCATTAATGACCGCGATAGTAAACTCACTAATAAGCTAGTTACATCTACCCCGTACGGTGAAGGATCCAAGCGTCCAGCTGTGCGAAATTCAACACAATGCAATGAAAATGATATTGGTGATTTAACAGGGCTGTTTTATGAAGATGTATCAATTATAAATCCGCTGGAGACTATAATTTCGGAAGATACATTCACCAATTATACCAAAATGTCGACATTGGTAGGTGAAGAGCGAAAAGCGAAGAAGAAAAAACGGATTGGAAATAAATCGCAAAAGCAAAGTGCTGACATTTCGAAAGACTTTCTTACTTTGGATGAGACATTAAAATTAGCAAACCCAAATGAGGAAGAGAACGAAAAGGAAGTCACCCAAACGGATGACTCAGTGATATTTATTAGTGAAACGGTTGTAAGATCAGACAAGCCTGCACCAATGATGGATTATGTGCCGCTGAGTAGTAATGATGTACCAAATGTAAGTTAACTTTATTTTACAATAACAAGTTCATCACATACATATCGTTACCTGAAATTCTAAAAATACGTAACAACATCGTAACTGAAATGGAAAAAGTCGTGACTAATGTGTATAATTTTTTTTTCTATAAAATGATGTGGGAGTTGTAATTTGATGAAATCCACCACATCAATCAAAGACTGACTTTTGTATTTTTTATTAGTTACGACTTTTTGCATTTCAGCGACAATGTTTGTTACGTCTATTTGCATTTCAGGTAAAATTGTACATTTTTTTCGTATAACTGTGACATATAGCGCTTTTTAAGCCATTAGAATCGGCCTTAAGGGGAATGAATTAAAAACTCGAATTCCGAGATATTTGAGCTTATCGAGACTTTAAGGTTTAAGCAAAAATTCCAAATGTTTTGTACATTTTATTTTTTTTCCAATAAATGTATTGCGGCATCTTTTAATTATTTGATTTTTTTTTATATGCAGCCAATTTTCGTGCCAAAGAGTCCGCCGCGTCCACCGAGACTAGCAGCTATAAAAAGTGGACTTTTCACAAACAGTGAAAAGAAGCAGCTAGATGCCTACAACGACAATACGTATAATCCAAATGCTGATGATCCCAAAGCACGGGAAAAACGAACTTCCAAGCGCTTAGTACTCATCGATGGCTGTAATGTAGCCTTTAAGTAAGTTATTTGCACGCATTTGACATTAATAACTAGAACTCTAACTAACTAGAAGCTAACTTAACTGTCCGGATATTTGAATATCTGAGTAAAACAATTCCGATATGCGGATATCCGAATATTGTGCTGATATTCAGATATCAGGATTTTCGAATTTAAAAATTAACTAAAATAATTGTGTATCAAATTTGAGAAAGTTTTGTTTCTGCGAAACCGTGAAATGATAACATTTTTCATCACTTCTCAAAATACTACGATATGTTTTGAAAAATGAAAACAAATTAATTTGTCAAAAAGTTTTCACATGTGAAAAGATTTTTCACAAAGTTTTTTGGCTGTGAAAAAGATAATTGGGGCACTTTGCTCAAAAACATAATCTTTGAACAAAGAATATCAGTGTGGTTGATCACACTTGCCTGGTTATTGGGTTATCTGGTTGCCTAATAACCAGGCAAGCGTGAACAACCACAGTATTTCTTACTCGCAATAATTAACTGAATAATTACCTGATCGATGTTTATGGAAAAGCCTTTAACGATAGATAAAGTGAAAAAATCTAAAATCTTTACTGAATTTGAATTTTTCATTTTCACTTCAACACTTCATAGAACGAGAATTTCGCTTTTTTTACCCCATGCACATTTTTTGTATGTATAAATGCATTTAAAAATTTGTGTTATCTTTTCGCATTTTAACTTTAAATATTTTTTTTGATTTTTTTTTCAGTCATTCGCTTAACAGAGAATTTTCGGTAAAAGGCTTAAAAATTTGTATTGAATTTTTCGAAAAATTGGGCCATGAAGTCAAAGCTGTTTTGCCACAATTTCGTATGCACAGATGTTCCGATTCTGCTGCCATGACCGAATTACGTAACGCTGGTAAAATTGTGGTTACACCTTGTAAAAATTTGCCAGGCATGTTTTCTTCTAGCTATGATGATCGGTAAGTGCAAAGCGATAGACAACGCTTATAAGTAGTAATACAAATTTTGAAAAAAATATATATATAAATGTTTTTTTTTATAACATAAATGCAGTTTTATCTTACAATTGGCTGCCGAAATGGATGCAGTCATTGTTTCAAATGATAACTATCGCGACCTGATTAATGAAAATAGGGCCTTCAAAAAACTAATAGAGAACCGTGTTATTGGTTTTACCTGGTGCAATGATCTATTTATGGTAGCCAAAGATCCATACGGCAAATGGGGCCCGCCATTGCATATCATCCTAAATCGAACGTGAATCCAATATTCATTAAGTCTTCTATAATCTAGTTTTAGGCATTTAAATTCTTATTTTATGTTAACTTTTTACTGTGCCTGTATATTTATGTATAGCTTTTCATTTTTAGATTCATACAGAATTTTTTTTTTTATGCATTTAAAGAAAAAAATGTTAATACAAACTTGAATTTTTATATATCGTAAGACATTTTATTGAAACAAAATAAAATGAAAAAAAAAAATGTAATCCAAATAAAATATAAAATTACTGTGTTTGCTTGATCGCCGCTTATTAACATTTTGACAGTGAATACATTCCAAAAAAGATGTCAAATTTACATATTCGGCCGGTGATGGGTTTAGTGCGCAACGTTGAATCTTAATAGTTTCTAGTTTGTTTTGTGAGACACTCTCTGCTAACTCAATAACTTCATAACTTCTATACGTGGTTGAATAAGAATACAGAACTCTTAATTTTTTATCAAATGCATCTTGTTTTAAATTTATTTATTTTTTTTTAATTTTTTAGTTGTGTTACCTTTTTACTTTTCGTTTGTATAGTTTTCTTTACCTTGTTCATTATTTTTGGCATCTTTTATGCATTCTTGAGCTATTAAATTTCTTTGAATAATAAAGTACTGTTATGTGTTGAGTTTTGTATTTAATTATTCTGCACGAAATACACAGGAAATTATATGTTTTTTTTTTAACAAAATTTTAACCGTTTTCTAAAATGTTCATATGTATCATTATATATTTTCTGATAAATCGTACAGTATAGTATAGAAAACTTATGGTACTATGCTTATTGTAAATACTATATACATTTATTAACTTTATTCAGTAACATTGCATCAAGACTAATTGTTTAACATAAATACAAGTGTGTGTATATAAGTAGATGTAGCATAGTTATAAGGGTCGTCGTCTATGTACTTTTATCACTGCGACATCGGTTTCGGTGCTTCGTTGCTTGTGTTTATAGCACCAGCTGGATTAGCGCTCAAGTCTGTACGGCTTGCAGCTACTTCAGTTATACATGTTTCAATCGTTGTTGTGGAAGCAGTCATTGCCATAGCATTATCCACAGCACCCTCCTCCATTGCACGCAACTGTTGCTTCGCATCGATGTAATTTGCCATAGCATTCTCGTATGTTGGCGGATTATCCCATGTTGATATTGCTGTTCCTGCGCTGGCAGATTCGTTTGGCGTTACGCATGTGGCGGTTCCGTTTCCTTGAGCGCGTAGACGAGCTATGGGAGAGAATAAAGGTAAAAAACATATTTAGTTATGAGTATACACATTTATTTACTAGTTTTTTCTTTATTTAATATTTTCGACTTTGGCAGGATAACCTATTATTCTAGTATCAGTTCAGTTCAGTGAGTCAATAAAGTTTAGGTACAGCGATTTTTTTTTACAATACTGGCTATTTTTTTCAAATATTATATTTTTCGACAATTTTTTATAAAAATATGGTTAATTCTACAATAAAAGCCCCAAAAATCAGAGTTCCAAACCTTGTGCAAAATTAAAGAAAATTCTGCAAAATTTCATTCAAGTATTGCACTTTATATTTACGCTCTCTAGAAAAAAGTTGAGTATGCAGTTTTTTAGCCCATTCAATTTTAGTATAATGAAGTGCAAGTTTGAGGTAGCTAGGACTTACCATAGATTTTTAGTACTTTTTTTTGTTGAAGGTGGCGCTCATTTTCTCCATATAAATTAATGTTTCATAATTTTTTTATATGGAAAAAATGTGCGACACCTTCAACAAAAAAATTTCCCAAAAATCAATGGTAAGTCCTAGCTTCCTCATACTTGCACTTTATTATACTAAAATTGAATGGGCTAAGAAACTGCATACTCAACTTTTTTCTAGAGAGCGTAAATAAAAAGTGCAATATTTGAATGAAATTTTGCAGAATTTTCTTTAATTTTGCACAAAGTTTGGGACTTTGATTTTTGAGGTTTTTGATGTAGAACTAACCATATTTTTATAAAAAATTAGCGAAAAATAAAATATTTAAAAAATAGTTGCCCGTATTGTAAAAAATTTGCTGTACCTAAACTTTATTGACTGACTGTATGTATATTTGTACATTAAGGTGCCTCACCAAAAAAAAATATTTTAAAAATACTAAGATTTACGGGATCTGAACCGATTTGAAAATACCTTCAAAAATTTTATTATTTTGTTTTTGTTGATACAATTTTTAGACATTTTTATGCAGACTTTCTAAGCTTAAACTCTTTTATCAACTGGCGTAAGTTTTTAACCCTAATTTTATTTATAAAAAAACTAATTTTTTTGAGATTTTTCAAATCGGTCCAGCTATGTAAATCTAATTGGGGTCTACTCTATACTGCGATTCGAAAAGCAAATAATTTGCACTCAATAATTGGCCCTATGAATTTATATTAGTCCGTGTCGGCTTTCGAGTCGCATTGAGTTTCAAATCGCAATACAGAGTAGACTCCCTGAACTATTTTGGCGGAAGTCTCACAATTAATATAATACATTTTACCTATTTACTTTTTAAATTTTAATGCACACCTTCTAAGCTTAAACTCTTTTAGTACCTGAAGTATTTTTTTTTTTTGTACAATTATTTTTTATACCTAATTTTATTTATAAAAAACTAGATTTTTGGATATTTGCAGTTGTATTTGTTTATTAAAAACCAGCGTTTTAAAGAAATTTGCAACTGAAGAGTTTTGGTTCTTATGTAGCTTTTAGCGAAGCGCATATTACCGCTAATCTGACGTTGCGAATCCGCAAAACCAAAAATTACAACAGTGCTAACCATATATTT
>NW_023458561.1:43329002-43333093 GCF_013731165.1 Rhagoletis pomonella | reverse complement strand
CATGCAACGCGGAGTTCGTCGTCGTCTCGGTTGGTCGGTCCATTTCCCATTTCCGGCATTAAACGTGCGGCATTGTGGAGTGGAGTGAATGCGCTGCAGTTGTTTGGCGCACAGTGGTAGTGAAGTGTGCAAATTGCTGGTAAAATTTTTATTTTTTCTTTAGATTTCTAATAAAATTTGAGCCTCAGGCCACACCACTCCATATGTTATCATTGGCTTGTCCATAATAGTATACATTCGTATGAGTATCCGAAGGCAGCAGCCCTACAAAATTTCGCAGCAAAAGGTTTGCATAGTATTAGTGTCCATATGGTTCTGGATGTCGTCATATCGAAGTACATATTTATTTCATGGGAATTTGGTATCGAGCGTGATGCCCAAATATCTCACTTCAGAGGCAATATTGAGACCCACATTCGCAGACCATTTCTTTGTGATCTTTAGTGCACTTTCGATTATGTCACATCGGGTGTTGTCGAACTTCCCTCTTTCTGGTATGACTATGTCATCCGCGTAGTCTTATCATCGGGTTCCATTGTCTCATAGCGTTTACAGGAGCTCATCTAATACAAGGCTCCAAAGGACGGGTGACAATAGCCATTACCACGAACATTCTTTCGTACTGAACTACTCCCTACTGTAATCTCTGCTATTCTTGTTCGTTACCGTTCTTCTAAGTATACACCTAAGAAAAGATGGCGGAACACATCTTTTCTCTTGTGACAAGCTTCATTTGAGCAATTTTCAAAAGCTCCTTTTATATCGAGGAAGGCATAGAGAACAATCTAGATTTCTGTAGTTAGCTGATACAGGGCTGTCTGTGTGGATCTCCTTGTTGTGTAGGCATGTTGGCTACAGTGTAATGGTCTAACTGTCCGAGTGGCCCTTACCACAAAGCTTAATCCTAAAGTATTTACCTACTTTCTTCCTATCATGGAACGTTACCGGGGCTCTCCTCCACACTGCTGGGGGATGTAGGCTAGCGCAGGGCTAACCTTCCTCCATATCTCTACTAAGTGTGCGGAAACTAGATCCTCTCCCTGTTTTTATAAAGACGAATAAGTTCGATTCACACCTCGATGCTGGCTCGCGAGAAGATACCACTACCACAATCAGATGGGGTTGATCCGAATGTCCAAACATGAGTCCGGAAAGTGCATGGAGAGTAGAACGCGTACTCTTTCTATCTATTCCTCGTTGAGTCTTATCCGCTGCTAGGGCTTTATTTTTCTTCACTTCAATCTACGAATGGAATCACTGTTCAATTGCACCATGCAAGCTGACGCATAGTTGTTGTCCATTTCGCTTTGTCGCTGCTGCTGATATGTCTGATGTTAATTTGCATACACACATACACATATAACAAGTCAAAATACAGACGTCAATATACTCACACAAAAGCAAATGCATGGGCATGGTCAAATGCTAGCAACAAATCTGCGTCGGTTATTCTTGAAATGGTTATATGCAGTTTGTAAGCATGGCTGTATGTGTACATTTGTATACATACTACATGCATGCGCGTACCTTTTGCATGGAGCATTAGAAAAGGCATCGTACAATATGCTATGGTGACCAGCAACCACATCACCATCCTTCCATACGATAGTAAAGGAAGAAGCCAAAAACAATGAAGTGCTCGCTTACTAGCCACAATACAATGGCATTTTGCTTTTAGTGTAATTGACTTGGGGAACAAAAGCTACGATTCTCATCTGCTCTCTACATTTCTCAAAAATAGGCGACTGCGTACATATGTTTGTATGGGTATAAGCCAGTGTTGGGAAATGAAATTGTTTCTTTAGTATGCAATCTGTACAAAAACGGTACTTTTCGACTGTAAATTGTATCGACCAAGGCTATGGACTTTTTAATTTGCTCATATATTTTCTTAGTACACGCATACATAGATTCCCTTCAAGACCAATGATTTGATGGTATTCATGGGAAAGTTTATGTAGATACATTTACATATTTTACACTTGTAACATATATGTATGTGTATGCACATATTTTAAGGGTCACAAACAATTTTTTTAAGTCATTATCAGTGGATAAAAGAGACATTTTCTTTGAATTCAGTACTAAAACTTGACATTTTAATAGTATTTCCAGTGTTTATCAAAACTTTACGACACGCACATTTTGACAAGATCTCACGATTATCTTACAGTGATTTAATTTTAATTATTTGTTTATAAAAATTCAGTTTTAATAAAACCCGTATAAACCCAAGGTTCAATCTTTGCGCAACATTAAAAAATCAACAGACTTTCGTAAAAATTTCGAGCTGTTTAATTAGATCGTTTGGAAATACGTATTTAAAAAAGCTGCGACTTATCGTTGATTTATATATATATATATATTTTTTTTTTTTGATGAAGATAGAATAATATGGATGAAAATGACCGACATCCTCAAAAAAAATGCCACACATCAACGGTAAATCCAAGTACTTTAAACAGGCGCCTTATTATACCAAAACTGAATGAGCTAAAAAACTGCAAAATATAAAAAAAAATGAAATGGGTAGCTCGAAATTTTTACGGAAGTTTCTTGATTTTTTTGATGTTGTTCCAAGATTTAAACTAATTTTCATACATTTTTTGTTAAGGAATAAACCACAGGCGAGGCAAAAAAAGAATAAAAAAATTTCCCGCAGTTCATATTCAGAGTATTCTTCACAAAATTGTACTAAAAAGTACTGCGTAATAGGAAAGTATAATGTAAACGAAATTGTATCAAACAAGTACAATTGTACCAAAAATGCCAACACTGGTATAAGCTGCTTAGTGCCCTATGTTTTGAAGTGCTCACTTTACGGTGAATCTCATTGCAACTAAAATTTGTGAAATGCGAGAAGGTGAACCATTTTGATGACTCTGTAATGGACCGCGCCATTCCGGCACTTGGACGTATTGCATCCTGGCGGTCAAATGACCCTTGGGTGATACTATGAAAATATTTCCGTCGAAATTTCAAACGACTGAAAGCTAATAAACAGCCATTGGCAAATACTATAAATTCATGTTAATTTTTACGGTGTCACCATAAAGAACGTACTCATACTATCCCTGCAGTGAAATCTTATATATGCAACTATGCAGTTGCGATTAGATTAATTTGTTAGCCATTAGCATTGCTACTTTGAGATAACTCTACGAAAGTAAACTGCTAAGTTATGGCGAAACAGTTGCATGCCAAAAACTAAGTTTCTCAGGTGACAGATGCCAAGTCCGCTGTCTAGCAAAAGCTGGCAGTCCCTCATTTCACGTCTTCGTTCTCTATGCACCTGCGGAACTGAAGATCCGGGATGATATTTAGTCTCAGCTTGTGAGGTCCGTAGACTATCTTCGGTCCATTTTCTCCGGTGATTTTCGCTTAAAGTTCGTGGGGTTGGAACGAGGTCTATCTTTCCAAGAGTGGTCTACAATGAAGATAATGATTGTAAGGCATGGGGGCTACTAGAAATAGCATTTTGGATGTACCCAGTTTCTAACAGGTTAAGAGAGACTAAAAAAAAATAAATCATCACCAGTTACATATGAAAAATGTGTACATATGTATATATGTACACTAGACTGCATCACCAAAAAAAGTTGCGGTTTTTCCGCCGGGATTACAAAATTTATTATATTCTAAGCTGTCCACCAAAATATTTCGGAAAAATATTAAGATTTAAGTGAGCTGGACCGATTTGAAAATACCTCCAAAAATGTAGTTTTTTATGAATAAAAATAGCTTCTTGTTTTTTGTTATTTTTTGGCCTTTTACCAATTATATTCAACAATTTTATAATGAGCTCGAGGCCATTTTTTTAAATTTTTAAAAATAGTTTCTTAAAGAACTTTTTGAAAAACGTCCCCTCAGATGACAAAACAGATTAAGCTTAAAAAATCTGCATACAAATATTTAAAAATCTTTTAAACGGAATCGTAAGAATGAGATTTTTGATGCTGTTTTTTTTAGTTTTTTCAAAGATTGATTTACGAAAAACTTGAATAACTGGGCCAAAACTATTCTGATTTAGACTTGTGGGATCTCAGTTGAAAGGTATTTTCACACTGTTTTTATTTCTGTCCAAAAAAAAA
>NW_023458561.1:43327571-43328902 GCF_013731165.1 Rhagoletis pomonella | reverse complement strand
GGCGTTAAACGCACACCGTCTGCAAAAGAGACATAACTCAGAATTACACGTTCGTCAGCGAATGCGAAAAACTATTTCTTAGCACATGATAATCATATGGGCAAGGAAGACTTTACCTTAGATTTTTTCAACAAATTATAACAAAAAACTTGCTCCAGCTTTTGCTGAAAGGTAAATAAAAGCTCTGTGTACATTTTTGGTGCAAAATTTTGAAAATGCCAAATTTTGAGTTGTGTCACTTTTGAAGATCGTGTGCGATATCTATTACTACACATTCTAAATATGCTCACACAACTTACAGTTGCTAGCACTTTTATTAGCAACAAAACAATAAAAGGCCGCAGCAAGGAACAGCAGTACTACAACAATAATTATTGAAATAAAAGCCGCGACAACCATCACCGTTTTGAGAATAATTTCGATTTAACTGAGGAATGTGTAAGTGCATCCAACGGGCAAAGACCGAAAACTAGTAATAGATAATTCTGTATTTTTTTTGTCTATGGTGAAACGCATTTTAACGTGCATACATATATATATATGTAACTATATCTATCTAATCGACGTGAAATAGATTAGAGCGGTACTGCCCCCTAGATCACATGAATATAAATTTATGAGCCTGCAAAAAAATACTAACTAAGTATATTAGCCTGTTGCAACTCATCAACTAGAATGGAATGATTAGTTCGGTATCTATTACAATTGACTGTTACCTAATTTTCTATGCCTCGATAATCAACTCAACTTACAGTAATTATCGTTGTAAAACACAGGTCCTTCCGTATGAACTGTAAAGAGCTTTGCTTTGTTTATTTTATAATGTAGTCAGTCTTAAGAAAGGACAGCCTACCTAGTACAAAAAATTATCAAAAAATCCGCCAGGTGATATTGGAATGAGCGTATTCTTGCCCACGACTCAACACTCTCTATGTGTTCCTTGGCGCGGCAGTTTCCCCAGAAGTCATTGGCTGGCAAACCCATGCTGTCAGCATGGCCTCCAATGAAGCAGTGACCCGTTATGTTTCCGGTCACTTGCCTGAGTAGAGAGCGCTCTAACCGTCAGCCAGATTTGTCGAGCCGTCCCACACGTGGCCGCAGAAGACCGTCTTTTATTTGCCTTCTCGAGGAAATGTGTTTTATGTCATGTGTTCTAGATAGATAGCGGTATGCCCGCACCGTGCGAAGAGTTGACGTCGGACAGGGTGTTCCCTTCCTCGCAGGCTCCTCTGCTGTACGGTTACCTTCTACATATATGCCTCTGTGACCAGGCGCGCACACAATGTGGCTAGTTGAGTTTGAAGCTACATAACTCGTTGAGGACTTTTCTA
>NW_023458561.1:43324247-43327471 GCF_013731165.1 Rhagoletis pomonella | reverse complement strand
TATTAAAAATAAAATGTTAACAAGCCACAATAACATTGACAAATACAAAAAAAAAATTATGTTTCTCTTCGGGAGACTTCCAATAATAATACCAAATTGTTTATTTTACTATTTTTTAATGCTAACGATTTTTCATAAGCCCCAATTGCATTGTTAAGGGTTTTTGGGAGACCTATCAAAAATAGTTAATATTAAGAAATGGTAAAATATACAATAGGAGATTTTTCTTGGAGGTCTCCTAAGGAGAAACAGATTTCCGATTGAAAATATTGATTTTAAAAGATTCTAAAAGATTTCTACAAAGAAAAGTTTTTTTCCCCACTTAAAATACATAGAAGACTTCAAGGGCTTTGATGTAGTTCTAAATATAATAAAAAAAATAAAATTAGGGATTTTTTCCATTTACGAAAATCTTAAAGTATGATATATCAATGTTCTTGTCTCGAGAACGCGTTTTTTTCCAAAGTTCATTGGCCTCAGGTACACCATTCAAGTACTTAACCACCAGATCTCTGTTCTTATCACCCTAATGTCAGCAAATTAAAGAACTCAACAAACTATTAATCTTTTGCTAAGTAAGTATTTCGATTATTTTAGTAAAATGTAAACTGGCGACCCCTAAGTTCGAAATTGCCTTGCGAAAACACTTTAGACTCAGTGGTGTACGCTGAACTTTTTTTGGTTGCTAGTAAGGTGGTACGGTCTAATGTATGTATGTAGATATGCATACATATATAATTGTATTTATTTTAGTTTTTATTACCCAAGCGCTAACATCTTATCGTAGGCATTTACTTTATAAACTTCGTTTGCAAACAATGAGTGGACAAAGATTTCTCGCTGAAATGTTTCGTTAGTACTGATTGAATACATTTTGTGTTAGGTTGCGTTTCGGTGTTGCTTTTATTTTTACTTGTTTGTTATTTTTTGTTTTCATTATTGACTAATTGTCGCTGCGATGTTCTTCGATAGTTTGATCTTCACTCTGTCAATAACTTTTTTCGTATTCGCGTTGGCCGTAGTGGGCGCATTTTCTTTGCGAGGCCGCAAACGACACACAAAGGAACAGATTTCCGATAAAGGTTGGATATTATTGAAAAAAAAAACAGAAAAAAACAGAAAAATATACATACATACATATGTACATGCTTATGTACATAGAACAAATAAAAAATGCTACTACAAAGCAAATAATTAATGACAATGATAAGTAGCTATGAGTATTATTGATCTGATATACATACGTATGTACAGTGGAGCTCATGTATGTAAATATAGCACACTTTTATATTTAACAATGCTTTGCGTGATAAATTTTTTCATTAATAATATATAAAAATATAGTAGGTCATATACCATAAACCATATACATATGTAGGTCAAAGTTTAAAACCTTGTGCACAATTCACGAAAATTTAACAAATTAAAAAAAAATTTTAAACTTTATTCAGAACTTATTGGGTATGCAGTTTGGTAGCCCATTCAATTCAATGATGGTACTTGCGAACCCTTGTAGCATATTTTTTAGGCGTTCAAAGCTCACGAGATACAGCAATACGATACCGTTGTGAATACCCCATATATTTTTCTTTAAAAAATACCTTACTCTTTTTGTTACTATACAACAATATTTTAGTAGATAGTGCGACGTTTTTTTTTGTATATAAAACTACTAAAGATATCGCGCGATTTTTTATTCTGAATTTTCTCTATATATACATTAGGGTGGTCCTTAATAAATCAAATTAACGTTTTTTTTAGTCTCACCTCCTCAATCGGTAAAACTACGATAAAATCCTGACGTGATAGAGCAAAACGCACTTCAGATTCGTGTGCAGCGACCCGAAAAACATATAAAACACCTAGTCTGTTCAAAAGAACCGTTCATCGATTTTTTTGCGAGCTCCGGAACACAACACTTATACTGAGTGTATGATTTTGATCGCAATTTATTAGTTTTATCCAGATTCATTACTAATACATGAACATGGATATTGAATTCTTAGACAAACCGTATGTTAAAGGCTTTAACTTAAAGCGAAGGACTTGTGGCAAAAGTTGGTTAGCGAGACATAAAATGCGTAACTTCTTTTCTTATAGATTTTTTCAATAAAGAATTTTATGAGACATAAGTAGATGTTTTTGCTGTTCTCAACAATAAAACTTCTTCAAATCTTTATATTACGTATTGATATGTACATACATATGTATTTAATAATCAAATTAATTCCGCTTAATTTCTCTACAGCACCAGTTGTTGTGACATCAACTACACACACTGCACCTGGCGGCTATCCAGTTACACAAATGCCGCCCGCCACTGGTTATCAGCAGCAGTCCATGTACCCACCGTATCCAACGCAAACAGGGTAAGTAATTAACACATTTGCCAGCGCCAATTCAAAATAGCTAACAAACTTTTACAAGAGCAACAGAATCGTATTGAAATTTGATTTTTACTCCACCTTTTTCTCGTTTATAGCGTTCATGGACAGATGCCCATGCCGATGCCCGTCGCCCAACCGCCAGCGCCTGGGTAAGTTTTGTATACTTATGTATATTATTTACTTCACTTTTTTTTGTTGGTTTTTTATGCTAGTGCCAGTAATTTTTCGGTAGCTAATTTCCAAATGATTTCTAATTACAGCATTCAACCTTACGTTACGCCTTATCCACCGATGCCTGCGGCTGCGATGAATCCACCCAGCTATGACGCTGCTGTAGCAGGTGTAGGTACTGGTCAACCAAATAATGCAAGCAGTGGCTATGAGAAGCAGGCTCCCTATAATCCCCACTATAATGCATACTAATAAGGAAAAACTACAAATCGATGTATAAATATTTAGTGAATATATAATGTATACAGGCATACATGCTACATATGTACATACTTATGTATATTGTATACTTATAAATTAAGTAAGCCATATTACGATTGAGTGTGGTGCCGATAATATTTAAGACATTGCTTTCTACAAAATGATAATTTCTTTTTCACAAAATTGAAATGAATAAGAAATGCGCAATGACGACATGCAATGGAATGTATAGAGCTTCTGTTAATGAGTCTATTCAAGACTGCGAAAATAAGTTAAAAATAAATTTAAAAGCAAAATTAAACTATTCGAAAAAAAGAAAATATACCTACATACATGTACGTATGAGGATAAGAACCGGTAATATAATTAAAAATTTATATCAGCAAGATGAAGGGTATAAGCATA
>NW_023458561.1:43322223-43324147 GCF_013731165.1 Rhagoletis pomonella | reverse complement strand
AAAAAAAGAATGGAAAGTGTAGAGGAAAATGTAAATACGTTTAGCTTAAAATGATGTACGTATGTATGTATAGTGAATCTACATTTCGGTCCATTTAATAATGATAATGGTATATGTTTATAATAACAACACTCCGCAAGCGCATTATTGCAAAGTGCCGGCATCAAGAAGAAGCTCCACAGTGGAGAATACACACTGAGTCAAAAAAGAGGTCGTAGCAAAGTTTGGGAGATATTTTCCAATGTTAAAAATAACTCTGGCGAAGAGTTGCCCGATATTGTATCATGTAAAAGATGCTACAGCATTTACAAATTTACGGGGTGCACGTCAAATATTGTAAGACATAAATGCTATATTATAAATACTCATACTGTGGATCAGGAGATTCAAAGTTATTCAAACCTAAATGTTACGTTCACTGCTGACTTCGACTGCCTTAAATGGTGGTATCTGAACAAAAAATTTTTTCCAATTTTATACAAAACGAGCTGCAAAATTTTCTGTATACCCGCAAGTAGCGCGGCTTCTGAAAGAGCCTTTTCAGATGCCAGAAATTTAATAACCGAAAAACGTTGTACTATTGCTCTTAACCCAGACAATGTAAATAAAATAATGCTTCTGCATTCAAATATAGAAATATAAATATACTATATGTTGAAACCAATTCTATTCTTATCTAATGACTCTCTTTTATGGCGCATACAAGTACAAAATATGTATAAGAAAAGTTCAATAAATACAAGGAAATGTAGGTATTTAGATTTATAAAAATAAAAAAAATTTGTTTTCACATCGTTTGAATATTGTAATGTCGACAATCATACCAGCAAAGCTATTCATTTAAATTCAATAAAATTCAAACCCAATCACATTCATTTAATTTCAATATGAATGATTCATTTGCCGTTTAGAATGGATTCATGCAGCCCTCTAATATGTATGTATGTGTAAATGGAATGTGTTGAAGTGTCTTTTCGGAAAAGGTCTTAAAATGCTGTATGCAACGAGTGTTTGGGCCGCGGCTTTAGACTTCTGTATTTTCGCAGAAATTTCGTCTCTTTAGACAGTTTAAGATTTGAAACATTCAGCGACGGGGGCTCTTAAATTGATAGACTATCAAAATAATTCTGCAAACTTGATTTCGAGGTCAAGTTAAGCTGGAATTAATTCAGCACGAAATTGCATAGCAGTGGAGATAAAACGTTTCCCTTCCTTAAAGAACTTGCATGAAATCTTTGATGTACCTCTTATGCAAAGTGTAATTGAATGGTCAACTACAGAAATGCTGCTAAAGTGGACTCTCTAGTTAAGCGCCTGCTCTATCCCAGAAATTTCATATAAAGCACGGTTGACTGTTGCTGAAGTTCTGAGGATTAAGACAGCCCGTGATATGTTGAACCTTGAGACTGAATTCCTTCTGGCAGTAACGAGAACACAGAGAATGCTTCTTCTTCTTATTGGCCGTCATTTTGGACACGAAACAGACCTGGCAACTCAAGGTAGAGGGGCGGGACAGAAATGCCCTTACCGCAATGCTTTTAGGTCTACAGACTACACAACACCGCCGCTCGAGCTCGACTCGTTCCCTTCGAGGAAGCACGATTTGGCCTGGGACCTCAAAGAACATTCTACAGCCCTAAACACGGATGATTCTAAACTAATTCTAAGACACTCGTAGGACCTCTCATTAGACTTCTGCTTTAGGCTGACTGACCATTGCAGTTTCTTTCAAGCGGAACTCGCGGCCATAAAAGAGGCTGCACTTTGCCTCATCGAATATTCTCTTCATTTGTATTAAGTAACTATACACTTCGATAGCCATGCGCTATTAAGCCATTGGATTGGTGTGAAACTTCGTCAAAAATTGCGATAGAGTATAGAAAAGTCCTCAACGAGTTATGTAGCTTCAAACTCAACTAGCCAC
>NW_023458561.1:43320994-43322123 GCF_013731165.1 Rhagoletis pomonella | reverse complement strand
CGCAAATAAGATCTCCTTAATATGATAGCCACAGTATGTCTACTTCATACCGACTCTGCCTCTAAATGGAGATGTTGCCGTTATCCGTCATCCCCAGCCTGTTAGGCCTCCTAAGTCGTATTGTTAGTTCACTCTAGTTCAAATATGTAAGTATGTGTAAATGGAATGTGTTGAAGTGTCTTTTCGGGAGACGAACGGGGCGCAGATAAAAATAGGTCTTAAAATGCTGTATGCAACGAGTGTTTGGGCCGCGGCTTTAGACTTCGGTATTTTCGCAGAAATTTCGTCTCTTTAGATAGTTTAAGATTTCAAAAATTCAGCGACGGGGGCTCTTAAATTGATAGACTATCAAAATAATTCTGCAAACTTGCTTTCGAGGTCAAGTTAAGCTGGAATTAATTCAGCACGAAATTGCATAGCAGTGGAGATAAAACGTTTCCCTTCCTTAAAGAACTTGCATGAAATCTTATGCAAAGTGTAATTCAATGGTCAACTACAGAAATGGTGCTAAAGTGAACTCTCTAGTTAAGCGCCTGCTCTATCCCAGAAATTTCATATAAAGCACAGTTGACTGTTGCTGAAATTCTGAGGAGTAAGACAGCCCGTGGTATGTAGAACCTTTAGACTGCATTTCCTCTAGCAGAAACGAGAACAGAGAGAATGCTTCTTCTTCTTATTGGGCGTCATTTTGGACACGAAACAGACATGGAAACGGGGCGGGACAGAAATGCACCGCAATGCTTTTAGGTCTACAGACTACATAACACCGCCGCTCGAGCTCGACTCGTTCCCTTTGAGGAAGCACGATTTGGCCTGGGACCTCCAAGAACACTCTACAGCCCTAAACACGGATGATTCTAAACTAATTCTAAGACACTCGTAGGACCTCTCATTAGACTTCTGCTTTAGGCTGACTGACCATTGCAGTTTCTTTCAAGCGGAACTCGCGGCCATAAAAGAGGCTGCACTTTGCCTCATCGAATATTCTCTTCATTTGTATTAAGTAACTATACACTTCGATAGCCATGCGCTATTAAGCCATTGGATTGGTGTGAAACTTCGTCAAAAATTGCGATAGAGTGTAGAAAAGTCCTCAACGAGTTATGTAGCTTCAAACTCAACTAGCCAC
>NW_023458561.1:43319638-43320894 GCF_013731165.1 Rhagoletis pomonella | reverse complement strand
AACCCAACTAACAGAATCTGTGGGGTTTTTAAATAAAACAAGTTATCGCAAGGTGGTTATCAGGCGAAAGAAGGGGGGCTGAACACCTTTTGCAGAGAACACCTTTATGCGTAGGATTAGGGATTATAAACCTCAGGCAGTAGAATTCTCCTTTCTGTTTTGCGAAGAAAAGGAGCTGAACACCTTTTGCAGAGAACACCTTTGTATTTATTTATTCTTTTGCATATTTTGGAGTTTGACAGCTGAACTCCGCCATTTAATTTGCATATGCAACCAAAGTCAGACGCATGATTTAGAAGGTGTTTTTATTTAATAAATTTTGATTAATTGGTTAATATTAAAGACATAAAGTAAGTTATAACTCATCGAGTAAAGTGTAAAGTGAAGGAGAATATAAAAATATTTTCGTGAAGTGGCTGCTTTAAGGAGAATAAATGTACGTTAATTTCCGAATTTTACAAAAAAGGGCGTATTTCTAACCCAATTTGTAAATAAATTAGTGAACAAAAATTGCAAAAGTGGGTGTTAGAATAATGTGTAGACCCTTGGCTATAAGAGTGTGCAAATTTTTTTTGGATCTGGTCACCCCTTTGGACGCAATACCTCGAAATAGATCGGCAACGTACTAAACCGTACCCATTTGTTGTTTTAGGTTATGGTGTACATTAGACTGCATCACTCCCTATACAAAAAAAAATCGCTACAATTTTTCCATTGGAATTATAAAATCTATTATATTTTAAGACGTCCACCAAAATATTTCGGAAAAATATTAAGATTTAAGTGAGCTGGACCGATTTGAAAATACCTCCAAAAATGGAGTTTTTTATGAATAAAAATAGTTTCTTAAAGACTTTTTTTGAAAAAATCTCCTCAAATGACAAAACGCCTTAAGCTTAAAAAATTTTCAGAAAAATATTTAAAAAAAATTAAAAAAAATTTTTAACGGAATCGTAATGATGAGATTTTTGATGCTGTTTTTTAACTTTTTTTAAAGATTGGTATAACAAAAACTTGAATAACTGAGCCTAAACTCTTCCGATTTAAATTTAGGAGGTGTCATTAGAAAGGTATTTTCTCTAACTTTTTATTTCTATGCTAATAAACTCATTCAAAGGATGAAAGGGAAAGGTAGGATGAAGGAGCGCCATTTAAAGTTGAATTAAGATGTGTTCGTATTTGAAAAAAAAATATTGGGACACGAATGACTTTTTTTTTGGACAGAAATAAAAACAGTGTGAAAATACCTTTCAACT
>NW_023458561.1:43314380-43319538 GCF_013731165.1 Rhagoletis pomonella | reverse complement strand
CGCAACATCACACTTACATTAGGGCGGGTCAATTTGTATGGGAAACTTTTTCGGCTATGCGTGTATAGCACAGAAGGATTCTACGAGTAATTCTAAGCAAATTTGTCGAAGAAACCTTGGGTCTAAAATCTTGAGGTTTTTTTGTAGATAGTGTAGAGGATTCATAAATTTTGTATAAAAACAAATTTTAGTCCCGATTGGAGACAGTTAAGTCATGTCGCACAGGGGCAAAAGTTCAGATTCCTCTATGGAGATTAAAGTAATTTTAAGTTAAATTATTAAGAAATCTGATGTAAAAATTTGCTTTCTACATTTAAGGTCCACCCTAATGTACATACATGCATACATATTTATGAAATTCATCACATTAATTCAGTTTTCCTTAAATTTGCAGCTACATCCATACATCGCTGTGCTGCCTTGCAAGTAAACACATCGAGCAACAAAAGTGTGCCATAAATGTTTCGTCGTGTCCTTTCGTACAGCATCATTGGCGCTGGCGTCGTTAGCACCGGCCTTAGTCTACACACAAACGATTACGATGTCAACTCCTTGGGTATTGTGCGTCTCGGCCGTTCGGCAATCACTGTTTTCGATGTGGCACTCACTTACAAACGCGAACTGTTCTATCGTGAGTGGGACAAAACGACGCCCGAGTATAAAGCGGAAAAGAGTCGTGTACACAAAATAGCCGCCCAAAAGTTACTAGAACTGATTTGCGTTAATAAGGGTGTTTACATAAAAACTGGCCAACATATTGGTGCATTGGAGTATTTACTACCCAAAGAATTTGTACAAACAATGAAAATACTACACTCGAATGCACCACAAAATCCTGTCGAGGACTTATACAAAGTCATACGACAAGATTTAAAACAAAATCCTGAGGATATATTTGAGACCTTTGAACCAAATCCACTTGGAACTGCATCGCTAGCGCAAGTGCATAAGGCAACACTCAAAACGGGCGAGGTGGTCGCTGTTAAAGTACAACATCCCTATGTGAAGGGAAACTCCCGCGTCGATATGAAGACTATGGAGGTACTAGTGAAATTGATGTCACGCGTTTTCCCCGACTTCAAAATACAATGGCTAGTCGATGAGTGCAAAAAGAATTTACCTGTGGAACTGGATTTTCTGAATGAGGGCAAAAATGCAGAGAAAGTAGCGAAGCAATTTCAAAAATACTCATGGCTACGTGTGCCGAAAATTTATTGGGAACTCAGCTCACCGCGTGTACTAGTGATGGAGTACTTGGAAGGTGGCCAGGTGAACGATCTGGACTATATTAAGCAGCATAAAATCGATCCATTTACTGTGTCGAATAAGATTGGACAATTGTATTCGGAAATGATTTTCACAACGGGTTTCGTGCACAGTGATCCTCATCCTGGTAACATACTTGTACATAAAAGTCCAAAGGGACAAGTAGAAATCATATTATTAGATCATGGTCTCTATGCGAATCTAACTGACAAATTCCGTTATGAATACTCAAAGCTCTGGCTCAGCATATTGAACGTCGATCGACAGGCTATGCGTGTGCATAGTCAGAATTTGGGTATCAAAGGTGATTTATATGGATTATTTGCTTGCATGGTTACGGGGCGACCGTGGGAGACACTAATTCAAGGCATCAACAAAGTGAAGTACACCAAAGAAGAGGTGAGTAGAAATTAAATTGCATTCATTTTTCTTTTGAGATACAACAACAAATCACTGCATATTTCTGCCACACAGAAAGAAACGCTGCAAGACAACACCTCACTTGTATTGCCACACATCGCCGATGTGTTAGAGCAAGTTGATCGCCAAATGCTGCTCATACTTAAAACCAACGACCTGATTCGCGGCATTGAAGCTACGCTACGTACACAAAATCGCATGACTGCCTTCTGGGTTATGTCCAAATGTTGTGTTCATTCGACTATTAGTGAACAAAAATCACTGGACTCAACGCGTTGGAATGCGCTGAAATTGTTGGTGCGTGAGAAGTGGGAAATATTCAAATTGAACATCTACTATGTGTACTTGGGCTGCATTAATTTTGGCTTTTTCGCAGCGTTAAAGCAGCTGTTATAGAATTAAATGTGCCTTAAGGAATTTTAATTTTCATACAAATATAGTAATTTATGGTTGGCATATGTGTATATAGTATATGTATGAAGATAAGTTGCTAAACTATTTATGTTACTATGTACATCCACCTTTTTTAATGTAACACTTCTCTCAACTAGCGGATAAGTGAGCTGCAGCGTACAAAATACTTGTTGTAAGTTAAAATATAAGGCGAAATAAAAAACTCAGTGAAAGTGACTAACAAAAATGTATTAGATAACTAAACATAGGAGGGGAACTTCACGCTAGTTTTTGACAATTGTTTGGTTCTACAACCGTGGTTCGTCTGTTTGGGCCGAGACCAAAAAACTACGCCAATGGCCTTTGTGGTTTGCGAGGTGGCGCCAGTTGTACATCCCGATTGCAGACAGGGCATTTTTCAGATTAGCCCAGTAGATAATTTCAGGAGTTAAAAGCCCTTTCGAAAGGCCTGCCTGAGAGTCAAGAGGCCTTCCATTCTACAGTGCTTTCTCCTTTCTTTTTTGTATGGAGTGGCACAAATTGAAGAACTTCTTCTTTCGCTACCCATAGAAGGCCTTCCAGATGAGCAACATTAAACAAACAATAGAAAAATAGCCAAAACTGTGTCCTTATTAATTTGCACATGGCTGTATATGGGCCAATTCACGTCAAATGTCCCAAGCGCGCTGAACAGTGCAAAACCAGCTGATTTTCGACTATCTGGGAAGCAGACAAAAAATGGGAAAAGAAATTCGAAAACTATGATTCTACAAATTTTTGTACACGCTATCCGATGGAGCTATGCGTTTTCAAAAATTGTCCCATTTTCATTACATTTATATATTATCATTATATTTACATCTGCTTTTGCTTAAGGTTATATTTTTTGTCTTTTTTCTGTCTAGATCCCTACCTCTATCCTGTTATTCTGTTTTTCTTTATCTTTATTTGTATCTTTATACTCTACGGATAACAAAATCGATAGTAACATTCATCAAAATATCGATAACAAAACCGATGAAAATATCAATAACTATTTCCATAACAAATTCGGTAAAAATATCGATACAAGATCGATAACAAATTCAATCAAAATATCGATAACAAAATCGATAAAATATCGATAACTAAATTGAAAAAACAACAAAATTGATAAAAATATCGATAACAAAATCTATAAAAATTTCGATAACAAAATCTAAAAAAAAATTGGACTAAATTGTTCTGTAGTAAAATTAAATTCCTATTACGCTACCGTGACTAACGCGAAATGCGTTAAAAATAATCAATCATTTATAAAAATTAGAAAATAAATAAATAAACGACTCACCCTAGACTTGACTTTATTATTGGTAAAAGTGACGATTCACCTATCAAAGCGCGGTATTTAAGTAGATTTTCTTTTCTGCGTTGTGCATATAGATAGATGGTCCTCTACAATAACGATACAACTCGCAACTCAAAAAAAAAACTATACCTAAGTAAATCATATCTCTAATCCTTACTAAAGTAAGTCGAAAGCCTTACCAATTGAGTAGTAAGGATTAGACATGGATTAGGCAAGGCTTAGGGCACTTGAAGTAAAGGTTCCCTTTTTTTGAAAAAAAAAAACTTCGTTTAGCCACTTCAAGTATTTCGCAAAACTTCTAATACACAATTCTGCGTATTTAAAGCAAATGCCAATTCCATACGAATCAGAAAGATACGGTCTTTATTAAAAGATTTCGTATTATTTTGGCCTCGTCGGTCTTTTGGTGCTTCCTTTGGACTTGGCAAATTTATCTTTCATTGAATATAAACGAGACAAAAATAAAATAAAAGTACCTTAATTCTTTTCGAAAGTAGCTTAACCCTTTTCGAAACAACGCATTTTTAATTTCTCATGCTCTCTATTTCAAAATATGACTTTTCAAAACTTTTCACTCTAAGTTAGCGATATATCGTACCATTACTGCAAGAGTGTAATATGTAATAAAAAAAAAAGTTGTTTTAGTTTATGCTGAAATACGCATGCGCACCGAGTAATAATAGGTTCTTTTCTTAGAAGAAAATGTCTAATCATTTTTACCACGGGGCTGTAAACTTTAATTCCGTTATTCTCAAATTTTTAATTCTTTGACGCTCTTGTAGTAAAGGTACGATATGCTTCATATATTCATAGTACTATGATATAAATATGTATGTACATATATTATGATTACCTCTCTGTGCCTCTGCTGAACGTTTATTGCGTGTAATACCGGCCTTTTTTTATTGTAACAGAGACATGCGGAAAAAAATAAAAGTTAATTTTTATTTGAACTTAGTTACTGCTGCAACACGATTCTCTTGCATACATACGTACCAAAATCAAGCCGAAGCACAAGAATAGCAACAAAATAATGTAGAAGTAATACAAACTGCCCCAGTACCAATAATCATCAGTGACGATAACAGTACCCGAAGCTGCTGGTTCAACCGTTGTGGATAGCCACGGAGTTTCTGTTACATTATCGCTACTGGACGTTGTTAGAGCGGTAGTAATGGCGATACTTTTATTACCGGCAGAATATACCGTTGATGTACTGTTTCGTAAATGTGAGGTAATAGTCGTCCCGACGGTTGTACCGACCGTTGTAATGCTAGCAAACATGACCGACATTTTAAGGATACGAAGCGTTACGCGGCAAAGATATTTTTCAACTAAAAATTAAGTTTATCCGAAATTGTAGGGCAACTTTTGTTTTTCTATGTAGTATGCACATATGTATGTATGTATATATGTTTTCGACTTTAATTCTTGGCTTTGTTTGTTCATATGTACATACGTATGTATTTGCGCAAATATTTTTAGAAAAGATTACATACTGGCATTTGTGTATATACATACGTGTGTCTGTGGGTGTGTGTATGTATGTTCATTTGTTTTTACCGTTAAGCCAATACTTGCCTTTTGCCAATAAAGGCGGTAAAGGTGCGCAAATTTTATCTAACTTATAGGATTTTCTTCGATGAAACATTGACAAATGAGCTGATAAGGTAAGTAATTATGTGTAAAATATGAATATTTCCTATGCTTCTATATAATAGGGGTATTCTC
>NW_023458561.1:43311043-43314280 GCF_013731165.1 Rhagoletis pomonella | reverse complement strand
TTTTTGTAGAGAATGCTAAATAAAATTTTCGACAGTTTCTCTAAACATCTCCTAACCTTCTACCTTACAGAAACACAAGACAATTCGAATCGTTTTTTTAATCGTTCTCTAACCTAAATGCTTGTTGGGAATTCGCATAATTATCTCAGTTCTTTTTTGACTTGTTTTAATATTCAAACATTTCTCGCTTCCATTCTTCGCGTGAATAGTTCAAAAAATATTTGTTCCCGTTTCGTTCTCTGTCAGAAAGTTCCTGGGACTTAAGTTCCCAAATGGTTCTTCCAAAGAAAGTTCCTTAGACTTATATTAGCATTTTGTTCTTTGCCAGAATATTCCGGAGACTTTTGTTCCCAGTTTGTTCTCTTAGAAATGTTCCCGAAAATATGGTTCTCATTTTGTTTTCTTTGTGAACGTTGCACAGGGTTTTGTTCTTATATAATTCCTGTTGAGAACATTCTAGACGGTTTGGTTCCCATTTCGGTTTGGGCTTTTGAGCGTTCTTGGGAACAAAACTACGAGAATGACGTTTAGTTTCGATCATGTCTTTTGTTCTTGGCGCCTGTTCTTAACCGCGAATGAAAGTACTTACATATCTATTAAAATCGAAAAAAACTGATTTAAAATTTTTGGAATAAAAAAATTATAAAATAAACCTGTTTTCAAATTGTTCCTTATTAATTCTCTTAGGGCAGGTTGCATGGAGTAGAAAACATCGTTAAAGATGTTAATCGATGATTAATGTCAACCAGGCTTTGAGCAACCGGCCCTAAATAACGAAAAAAAAGCAGGGAGACGATAGCTATAATATTTTGGAAGATATTAATTCTCTTACGCAAGATTGGCTATCTCGACCACTATGAGGCGGGTGGTTACAGCGTTAATCAAGAGGTTAGATTTTTTATTAGCCGTTTATTATAACTTATAAAATATAATACTCATATGTACACACATACTTATATTTAATATATAACACGGCCTATATACATATGTATGTTTTGAGACATCCTTTTGAGCCCCTGAACATTAAACAAATTGACGAGTAGTAATATTTTCTATTGGTTGCAAATATGCTTTTCCATCTTCATATATTTACCTTTTAAGCTGTTAATTGTCTAGGCTTTTTTCATATAAAACTATCACTAAGCAATGATATAATGATTTTTCATCATTTGTTTGTCCTTTAAAATGCTTCGAAGTACGCGCAATTTACAAACATATGTATGTACATGACTTTATTAACCGTCGTAATATTCGGACGAATTGATAACCTTCTCCTTTTTGTAAAGTCGGTTAATAACCAGTACATATCTGAATGAATGACTACATATGTATATACATACATACTTGTAGAGTGAGAACTGTGAGCCGCACAAAAATGTACTAGCCATATGATTTAATCGTTATTTAATCAAAAAATCAATCAAAATTTTTACTACGAGTTATATGAAATGTGTGACCACCTGATAATAGCATTAAAAATTCACATTGAAAAAAAGTAATGAAACACCTTAAACGGGAATAGTTACATATGTACACATGCATATGAACACCAGTATATTTCCGTGCCATACCAAACAGCTGATTGCAATTCACTCCGCTCCATGTTGCACATTTACACATTTTTATTGGCGCTCTGGGCGCGCTGTTGCACACGGCTACAGAGAATTATGCGCGCTGTTGCTGTCGATTGTTTGTTTTTCGTGACTTTCACTCTGCCAATGCCAAGACATGCCAAAGAGAACAACAAAAACCACTACAGCAGAAAACTCACTATGCAATACCCAATAACTATCAAATCCCAGTGCCAGTAGGAGCAGCATAGGTACCGGAGACTGTGTTACATGGTTACATAAACAATGAATAACTTGAATTGAATTTTCTACAAAGCGAATACATACGCGTATAAAATAAATAAAATACACCTGATGGTTATAGTGCGAATTTCACTTACACAGTATATGTTGCTTAAGTAATGCTTGTGAAATCGTTAGAATTTGCTCGAGTCAACACTACCACGTACTATGTATTTAAGTTGAGAGCCAGTTGGTTAATGTAAGAACACGTGAAATAGCGCTATAAGTCAAGAGCTAACATGACTTTTGATACCGATTTAATGAATTGAAAATGTTAGTGACGACGATCATGACGTAGCAACGATGACGACGACAAAGGCATCGACTTTGACCTTAACACAACCATACAACACATGCGCTTGCCACGAACAACAATACCCGACTGACAAGCTAATGCAATGCTTATACGTTTTGCTCTTGATGAGTAAGTACTAGTTGGACGCACCGCTTCTGTGAGTAGTTGGTATGTATGTAGGTATGGATGCGCTAATATGAGTACATACTACATATTATGGGATGTTTTGGGTAACTTTGTGAGCGCTGCTGTTTGTTGAGCATCTCTCGCGCATACAAAGGTGATTTTATTTGAGTGGCGATAGTATTTATTGTTTTTGTGTTGCCTGAGAATTCGGAATTATGTATTTCACCAGGTTAGAACTTGTATGCTGTTGGTTAACTGGGTTATATAGAATTGAAATATGCAGATGTGTTTGCATAGTTTTTTTTTTATTAACAAAAGCCCCAATTCCTTTTTGCTCACCTACGTCACATTTTTTTTTAAATGGCATGTTTTGGCCAAAATCGATTTAATTCGGGAACCTATGATTCAATTTTCTTCGAGGGATATTTTCTCGGAACCTCTTAAACCTATAGCTTCTACTCGTATGGGTAATTTTGGACCCTTTATTTCTCCCTAAAAATCAATTGGGGTGGGAAATTCATCTCGAATGAGTCACCAAACTAGCGTAGGTAGTTACGATTTGTTTTGTCCGCTACCCAACCTTATGTACGTACATTAGGTTGGTTCGCAAATTTTACTTTCCTGAACTCAATTAGAAGCCTGTAAAAAAGCACACAAAGCACACTGGTCGGAAAAGACGGATTCTTGGTACCCAAAATTACCTCCATGAGGGGTAATTAAAATCACACGAATAAACCTGTTTCATGGGAACTTGAAAAATGCTGCCAAATCTTGACCAATTCAATTCTGCGTATCCATATCATATAAAATAGGATTGTTACGAACGTTTTCTATTAGTTTTGCAAGCCGCGTTTCGAATGCGTCAAAAGAAAAATTCGCAGCGTCGAAATCGTGAAAAGTGTGCGCTAGTTCATTCAAATATATGGTTAGCACTGTTGTAATTTTTGGTTTTGCGGATTCGCA
>NW_023458561.1:43256331-43310943 GCF_013731165.1 Rhagoletis pomonella | reverse complement strand
TGCGAATCCGCAAAACCAAAAATTACAACAGTGCTAACCATATATTTTAATGAACTAGCGCACACTTTTCACGATTTCGACGCTGCGAATTTTTCCAACATTCAATGTTCCTCTCTTTTGACGCATTCGAAACGCGGCTTGCAAAACTAATAGAAAACGTTCGTAATAATCCTCTTTTATACGATATGGACACGCAGAATTGAATTGGTCAAGATTTAGCAGAATTTTTCAATGTCCCATGAAACAAGTTTATTCGTGTGATTTTAATTACCCCTCATGGGGGTAATTTTGGATACCAAGAATCCGTCTTTTTCCGACCAGTGTGCTTTGTGTCGCTTTTGAATCGATATGCGGGCTCTCCGATTTAAAATAAACGAAACATATTTTACAGGCTTCTAATTGAGTTCAGGAAAGTAAAATTTTCGAACCAACCTAATGTACGTACATAAGGTTGGGTAGCGGACAAAACAAATCGTAACTACCTACGCTAGTTTGGTGACTCATTCGAGTAGAATCTATAGGTTTAAGAGGTTCCGAGAAAATATCCCTCGAGGAAAATTGAAGCATAGGTTCCCGAATTAAATCGATTTTGGCCAAAACATGCCATTTAAAAAAAAAATGTGACGTAGGGGATCAAATAGGTATTGGGGCTTTTGTTAACAAAAAAAAAAACTATGCAAACACATCTGCATATTTCAATTCTATATAACCCAGTTAACCAACAGCATACAAGTTCTTACCTGGTGAAATAACGGGTGATTTTTTTGAGGTTAGGATTTTCATGCATTAGTATTTGACAGATCACGTGGGATTTCAGACATGGTGTCAAAGAGAAAGATGCTCAGTATGCTTTGAAATTTCATCATGAATAGACTTACTAACGAGCAACGCTTGCAAATCATTGAATTTTATTACCAAAATCAGTGTTCGGTTCGAAATGTGTTTCGCGCTTTACGTCCGATTTATGGTCTACATAATCGACCAAGTGAGCAAACAATTAATGCGATTGTGACCAAGTTTCGCACTCAGTTTACTTTATTGGACATTAAACCAACCACACGAATGCGTACAGTGCGTACAGAAGAGAATATTGCGTCTGTTTCTGAGAGTGTTGCTGAAGACCGTGAAATGTCGATTCGTCGCCGTTCGCAGCAATTGGGTTTGTGTTATTCGACCACATGGAAGATTTTACGCAAAGATCTTGGTGTAAAACCGTATAAAATACAGCTCGTGCAAGAACTGAAGCCGAACGATCTGCCACAACGTCGAATTTTCAGTGAATGGGCCCTAGAAAAGTTGGCAGAAAATCCGCTTTTTTATCGACAAATTTTGTTCAGCGATGAGGCTCATTTCTGGTTGAATGGCTTCGTAAATAAGCAAAATTGCCGCATTTGGAGTGAAGAGCAACCAGAAGCCGTTCAAGAACTGCCCATGCATCCCGAAAAATGAACTGTTTGGTGTGGTTTGTACGCTGGTGGAATCATTGGACCGTATTTTTTCAAAGATGCTGTTGGACGCAACGTTACGGTGAATGGCGATCGCTATCGTTCGATGCTAACAAACTTTTTGTTGCCAAAAATGGAAGAACTGAACTTGGTTGACATGTGGTTTCAACAAGATGGCGCTACATGCCACACAGCTCGCGATTCTATGGCCATTTTGAGGGAAAACTTCGGAGAACAATTCATCTCAAGAAATGGACCGGTAAGTTGGCCACCAAGATCATGCGATTTGACGCCTTTAGACTATTTTTTGTGGGGCTACGTCAAGTCTAAAGTCTACAGAAATAAGCCAGCAACTATTCCAGCTTTGGAAGACAACATTTCCGAAGAAATTCGGGCTATTCCGGCCGAAATGCTCGAAAAAGTTGCCCAAAATTGGACTTTCCGAATGGACCACCTAAGACGCAGCCGCGGTCAACATTTAAATGAAATTATCTTCAAAAAGTAAATGTCATGGACCAATCTAACGTTTCAAATAAAGAACCGATGAGATTTTGCAAATTTTATGCGTTTTTTTTAAAAAAAAAGTTATCAAGCTCTTAAAAAATCACCCGTTACATAATTCCGAATTCTCAGGCAACACAAAAACAATAAATACTATCGCCACTCAAATAAAATCACCTTTGTATGCGCGAGAGATGCTCAACAAACAGCAGCGCTCACAAAGTTACCCAAAACATCCCATAATATGTAGTATGTACTCATATTAGCGCATCCATACCTACATACATACCAACTACTCACAGAAGCGGTGCGTCCAACTAGTACTTACTCATCAAGAGCAAAACGTATAAGCATTGTATTAGCTTGTCAGTCGGGTATTGTTGTTCGCGGCAAGCGCATGTGTTGTATGGTTGTGTTAAGGTCAAAGTCGATGCCTTTGTCGTCGTCATCGTTGCTCCGTCATGATCGTCGTCATTAACATTTTCAATTCATTAAATCGGTATCAAAAGTCATGTTAGCTCTTGACTTATAGCGCTATTTCACGTGTTCTTACATTAACCAACTGGCTCTCAACTTAAATACATAGTACGTGGTAGTGTTGACTCGAGCAAATTCTAACGATTTCACAAGTATTACTTAAGCAACATATACTGTATAAGTGAAATTCGCACTATAACCATCAGGTGTATTTTATTTATTTTATACGCGTATGTATTCGCTTTGTAGAAAATTCAATTCAAGTTATTCATTGTTTATGTAACCATGTAACACAGTCTCCGGTACCTATGCTGCTCCTACTGGCACTGGGATTTGATAGTTATTGGGTATTACATAGTGAGTTTTCTGCTGTAGTGGTTATTGTTGTTCTCTTTGGCATGGCTTGGCATTGGCAGAGTGAAAGTCACGAAAAACAAACAATCGACAGCAACAGCGTGCAATGTTCCACAGCACGCCCAGAGCGCCAAATAAAAATGTGGAGCGGAGTGAATTGCAATCATCTGTTTGGTATGGCACGGAAATATACTGGTGTTCATATGCATGTGTACATATGTAACTATTCCCGTTTAAGGTGCTTCATTATTTTTTTTTCAATGCGAATTTTTAATGCTGTTATCAGGTGGTCACGCATTTCATATAATTCTCGCAGTAAAAATTTTGATTGATTTCTTGATTAAATAACGATTAAATCATATGGCTAGTACATTTTTGTGCGGCTCACAGTTCTCCCACTACAAGTATGTATGTATATACATATGTAGTCATTCATTCAGATATGTACTGGTTATTAACCGACTTTACAAATAAGAAAAGGTTATCAATTCGTCCGAATATTACGACGGTTAATAAAGTCATGTATCTACATACATATATATGTAAATTGCGCGCACTTCGAAGCATTTTAAAGGACAAACAAATGATGAAAAATTGCTTAATGATAGTTTTATATGAAAAAGCATAGACAATTGACAGCTTAAAAGACAAACATGTGAAGATGGAAGAGCATATTTGCATATAAATATTTGCAACCAATAGAAAATATTGCTATTCGTCAATTTGTTTAATATCCATTTATTTTATTTATTTATTTATTTATTTATTTATTTATTTATTACAGTCATTTGACCTATATACATTCACGTATATACATTTGAATTATGTATTGCAATATACAATAAAAGTAAAGTTAAATTTAATGCTTAAAATACGTTAACCTGTTACATAATTCCTTCTAAGCTATATAATAGTATGTATATTTAACTAAGATAGCATATTCTCGATGCTGTTGGAATGGACGGGATTCCAAGCAGTACCGTAAATATATCACGTACGATATGCGGTCTAAGAGTGTAATTTCCAGAGCCGCCAAGGACTAGTTTCCAAGCCGCTTCTTATATACTTCTCTACCGGCAGGCGATCTGAATGGACGAAATCCAGAGTCGCGCTATTTGATCGGACGGAAAGGACTAGTTTCAATGCCGACCTTCTTATTTCATACATTATGGGTGATCTGAATGGACGAAATCCAGAGTCGCGCTATTTGATCGGACGGAAAGGACTAGTTTCAATGCCGACCTTCTTATTTCATACATTATGGGTGATCTGAATGGACTAAATCCAGAGTCATCCAGCTAGTACGGATGGAAAGGACTACTTTCCATGCCGGACCTTTCTATCTAATATCCAATGTTCTACAGTGATCAAGTAGTAGTATACAGCGGCAGCCTGAAGCTATTATTTCCCCTGAGTAAATACGAATGGGTTTCACTATTACATCGTAGGATATCACTCAGATAATCTGGGAGTCTACCTTGTTTTATGTTAAACACGAATTTCATAGCGTGATAGAAAATGTGCTGTTTCACGCTCAGCCAGTTTAATTCTGCGATCATTTCCTATATGGGTGTGTCGTACCGCTTGTTCAAGATAAATCGCATAGCCCTATTTTGCATTTTTTGAAGCTTACCTATTTGTGTGTCGCTTGCTATAAAAAAGATAGTTGGACAGTATATGAAATGTGGTTCAACTATAGATCTGTAGACCAAAGTCTTATACCTCCTTCCTAAGTACTTACATGATCTTTTCATGAGACCAATTTTTTTACCAATTTTTGCTACTGTGTAGTCAATATGTTCCTCAAATTTTAACTTATCATCGATATATATACCTAGATATTTAATGATTCTCACTTTCTCAATTACTTCATCTTTAATTTTTAAACTGTAATTATCGGAGCTAACGTTAGCTGCTCTAGATATGACCATAAACTTTGTCTTGTTCACATTTAATTGCAGTCTGTTTACGCACAACCATTTATACAAACAATGAAGGTCTTCCTGCATTTTAATCATTGCATTGGGTAGATTATAGTCACTGAGGGTTAAGAGGGTATCGTCGGCGAACAATTTTATCTTACAATACTTCAATGCTGAGTTTATGTCGTTGATATAAATATTAAAGAGTATTGGAGCTAACACCGACCCTTGTGGTAGACCAATATCTACTGCTACCTTTGTGGATAGAGCTGTGCCAATCACCGTTTGTTGCTTCCTATCAGAAAGAAAACTACGGAACCATGTAAGTTCGATGTTATCTATACCAATATATTCGAGTTTTTTTAGCATTATTTCCCTGTCGATTGTCTCGAAGGCTCTCTTAAGGTCCACAAACACCGCCAAGATAGTTTTCTTGGAGTTCAGGTCCTCCTTCCATTAGCGCTGTTTCGCATGAGTGATTAGCCCTAAAACCTGACTGCTCCTTAATGAGTATTTTATTTGACTCAATATAGTTTAATAGTTGATTTTTTACAACCGTTTCCAGTATTTTTTTCTAAGTTGGGAAAGGTGTTTATTGGCCTGAGCTCCTCCGATTTCCAGGGGCTCAAAAGTTTGCCTCAAAACATACATACATATATAGGCCGTTTTATATATTAAATATAAGTATGTGTGTACGCATGGGTCTTATATTCTATAAGTTATAGTAAACGGCTAATAACAAATCTAACCTCTTGATTAGCGCTGTAGCCACCCGCCTCATAGTGGTCGAGATAGCAAATCTTGCGTAAGAAAATTAATATCTTCCAAAATATAGCAATCATCTCCCGTTTTTTTTTCATTATTTTGGTGCCGGTTGCTCAAAGCCTGGTTGACATTAATCATCGATTAACATCATTAACGATGTTTTCTACTCCATGCAACCGGCCCTAAGAGAATTAATAAGGAACAATTTGAAAACAGGTTTATTTTATAATTTTTTTATTCCAAAAATTGTAAATCAGTTTTTTTCTATTTTAATAGATATGTAAGTACTTTCATTCGCGGTTAAGAACAGGCGCCAAGAACAAAAGACATGATCGAAACTAAACGTCATTCTCGTAGTTTTGTTCCCAAGAACGCTCAAAAGCCCAAACCGAAATGGGAACCAAACCGTCTAGAATGTTCTCAACAGGAATTATATAAGAACAAAACCCTGTGCAACGTTCACAAAGAAAACAAAATGATAACCATATTTTCGGGAACATTTCTAAGAGAACAAACTGGGAACAAAAGTCTCCGGAATATTCTGGCAAAGAACAAAATGCTAATATAAGTCTAAGGAACTTTCTTTGGAAGAACCATTTGGGAACTTAAGTCCCAGGAACTTTCTGACAGAGAACGAAACGGGAACAAATATTTTTTGAACTATTCACGCGAAGAATGGAAGCGAGAAATGTTTGAATATTAAAACAAGTCAAAAAAGAACTGAGATAATTATGCGAATTCCCAACAAGCATTTAGGTTAGAGAACGATTAAAAAAACGATTCGAATTGTCTTGTGTTTCTGTAAGGTAGAAGGTTAGGAGATGTTTAGAGAAACTGTCGAAAATTTTATTTAGCATTCTCTACAAAAAGGTCTTAGCTCACGTTATCGAGAAAACGGTGAAATATCTAATCGTATTTTAAAGCAGGGATCACACGATTTATACATTAGCACATTTGCATTTGGGAATTTTAACATAGTTCTCTAAACTGATTTTCAAATTGCGAACTACATTAGAATTCTAATATAAAATCAAAATATTTTCTCTAACGTTAGACACGGTATTTACTAGTTCAAGTCAACGAAACACTTTAGAAACGAACTTTACTTGCACAGAAAGTTAAAAATTTTTTCGTAAATGGACAGTTCACCCTAATGATAAATGATCTGGAAGTTGAAATGATCCCAACTTTCCTCTGACTTAGAATTAACCATCATGGTTCTCACTGAAACGATTTTTCATCCCAACACGCAGACGCTCCTCTCATTCTTAACGTTCTCGTTTTGTTCTATAGCAGAACGTTCAAACTGCTCTCAATACTGTTTCCCATTTGGTTTTTACTGCGAACGTTCTTGACATTACATTTTCTTCTTATGCAGAACTAAACCATAACCGGAACGCGTTCTTGGTACCTGGTTTATAATGAGAATTATTTAAATTGGTATGTGAAAAAATACTCAGACTCTGAACTCTATTCAAGATTTAATATTTCACCCTGTAAATTGATACTTTGTTTTTGTATGAAATAGGAGCAGGAAAAGTGGTTACTCATACGCTATAACGTACATAGGCGTCTCGTTAATACTCGTACATGGCGTATGAGTAACATTTTACATTTTTTAAGTTGGCATTTTTTTCATTCGCAATGCAAACTTAAATGAAAATATCTTGGAACTGGTAAATGCCTTAAAGTGCTAATGTCTGTTTCAATGGGCACGAGCAAAAAGATTTTTCTTAAACGAATCATCTACAGACAGGCATAGCATCCTCACCACAATAGTCCAGCGAATTATAAACATGAATTCATGGTAGAGCAATTCCAATTATGTTCCCCAGTAATTGTAATTAGGAATCAATTCCTTCAGTCCACAGCAAAGGAATCGTTTACTGTTTCAACTCCCTAGCAGTAATTTCAAATGTAATTTCTTTTATTCTATTGCAAGGACCTGCATATTGTAATTGGAATTAATTTCTTGCTAGTAATGTAATTTTTTTCCAATTCTTTTTAAAGGCAATCGTAGGATGCTCCCAAGTTCTACTGGGTATAGTCATTTGCAGCATTGTGCCCAATAGACTGACTTCACCAGCTTTGTTATTTATAGCATTTATTTCATGTAAGAGAAGGTCAAAAAATAACGCTTGGCGATCATTATTGACAAGCTGGAAATTTTTCACCTGAGTGCACCGCAAATTCTAATTTATGCCCACGCATCTCGACCAGCAATCTTTATACAAGCGCAACATCACACTTACATTAGGGCGGGTCAATTTGTATGGGAAACTTTTTCGGCTATGCGTGTATAGCACAGAAGGATTCTACGAGTAATTCTAAGCAAATTTGTCGAAGAAACCTTGGGTCTAAAATCTTGAGGTTTTTTTGTAGATAGTGTAGAGGATTCATAAATTTTGTATAAAAACAAATTTTAGTCCCGATTGGAGACGGTTAAGTCGTGTCGCACAGGGGCAAAAGTTCAGATTCCTCTATAGAGATTAAAGAAATTTTAAGTTAAATTATTAAGAAATCTGATGTAAAAATTTGCTTTCTACATTTAAGGACCACCCTAATGTACATACATACATATTTATGAAATTCATCACATTAATTCAGTTTTCCTTAAATTTGCAGCTACATTCATACATCGCTGTGCTGCCTTGCAAGTAAACACATCGAGCAACAAAAGTGTGCCATAAATGTTTCGTCGTGTCCTTTCGTACAGCATCATTGGCGCTGGCGTCGTTAGCACCGGCCTTAGTCTACACACAAACGACTACGATGTCAACTCCTTGGGTATTGTGCGTCTCGGCCGTTCGGCAATCACTGTTTTCGATGTGGCACTCACTTACAAACGCGAACTGTTCTATCGTGAGTGGGACAAAAACATGCCCGAGTATAAAGCGGAAAAGAGTCGTGTACACAAAATAGCCGCCCAAAAGTTACTAGAACTGATTTGCGTCAATAAGGGTGTTTACATAAAAACTGGCCAACATATTGGTGCATTGGAGTATTTACTACCCAAAGAATTTGTACAAACAATGAAAATACTACACTCGAATGCACCACAAAATCCTATCGAGGATTTATACAAAGTCATACGACAAGATTTAAAACAAAATCCTGAGGATATATTTGAGACCTTTGAACCAAATCCACTTGGAACTGCATCGCTAGCGCAAGTGCATAAGGCAACACTCAAAACGGGCGAGGTGGTCGCTGTTAAAGTACAACATCCCTATGTGAAGGGAAACTCCCGCGTCGATATGAAGACTATGGAGGTACTAGTGAAATTGATGTCACGCGTTTTCCCCGACTTCAAAATACAATGGCTAGTCGATGAGTGCAAAAAGAATTTACCTGTGGAACTGGATTTTCTGAATGAGGGCAAAAATGCAGAGAAAGTAGCGAAGCAATTTCAAAAATACTCATGGCTACGTGTGCCGAAAATTTATTGGGAACTAAGCTCACCGCGTGTACTAGTCATGGAGTACTTGGAAGGTGGCCAGGTGAACGATCTGGACTATATTAAGCAGCATAAAATCGATCCATTTACTGTGTCGAATAAGATTGGACAATTGTATTCGGAAATGATTTTCACAACGGGTTTCGTGCACAGTGATCCTCATCCTGGTAACATACTTGTACATAAAAGTCCAAAGGGACAAGTAGAAATCATATTATTAGATCATGGTCTCTATGCGAATCTAACTGACAAATTCCGTTATGAATACTCAAAGCTCTGGCTCAGCATATTGAACGTCGATCGACAGGCTATGCGTGTGCATAGTCAGAATTTGGGTATCAAAGGTGATTTATATGGATTATTTGCTTGCATGGTTACGGGGCGACCGTGGGAGACACTAATTCAAGGCATCAACAAAGTGAAGTACACCAAAGAAGAGGTGAGTAGAAATTAAATTGCATTCATTTTTCTTTTGAGATACAACAACAAATCACTGCATATTTATGCCACACAGAAAGAAACGCTGCAAGACAACACCTCACTTGTATTGCCACACATCGCCGATGTGTTAGAGCAAGTTGATCGCCAAATGCTGCTCATACTTAAAACCAACGACCTGATTCGCGGCATAGAAGCTACGTTACGTACACAAAATCGCATGACTGCCTTCTGGGTTATGTCCAAATGTTGTGTTCATTCGACTATTAGTGAACAAAAATCACTGGACTCAACGCGTTGGAATGCGCTGAAATTGTTGGTGCGTGAGAAGTGGGAAATATTCAAATTGAACATCTACTATGTGTACTTGGGCTGCATTAATTTTGGCTTTTTCGCAGCGTTAAAGCAGCTGTTATAGAATTAAATGTGCCTTAAGGAATTTTAATTTTCATACAAATATACATAGATAATTTATGGTTGGCATATGTGTATATAGTATATGTATGTAGATAAGTTGCTAAACTATTTATGCTACTATGTACATCCACCTTTTTTAATGTAACACTTCTCTCAACTAGCGGATAAGTGAGCTGCAGCGTACAAAATACTTGTTGTAAGTTAAAATATAAGGCGAAATAAAAAACTCAGTGAAAGTGACTAACAAAAATGTATTAGATAACTAAACATAAGAGGAGAACTTCACGCCAGTTTTGGACAATTGTTTGGTTCTACAACCGTTCGTCTGTGTGGGCCGATACCAAAAAACTACGCCAATGGCCTTTGTGGTTTGCGAGGTGGCGCCAGTCGTACATCCCGATTGCAGACAGGGCATTTTTCAGATTAGCCCAGTAGATAATTTCAGGAGTTAAAAGCCCTTTCGAAAGGCCTGCCTGAGAGTCAAGAGGCCTTCCATTCTACAGTGCTTTCTCCTTTCTTTTTTGTATGGAGTGGCACAAATTGAAGGACTTCTTCTTTCGCTACTCATAGGAGGCCTTCCAGATGAGCAACATTAAACAACCAATAAAAAAATAGCCAAATCTGGCAAAACTGTGTCCTTATTAATTTGCACATGGCTGTATATGGGGCAATTCACGTCAAATGTCCCAAGCGCGCTGAGCAGTGCGAAACAAGCTGATTTTCGACTATCTGGGAAGCAGACAAAAAATGGGAAAAGAAATTCGAAAACTATGATTTCTATAAATTTTTGTACGCGCTATCCGATGGAGCTATGCGTTTTCAGAAATTTTCCCATTTTCATTACATTTATATATTATCATTATATTTACATCTGCTTTTGCTTAAGGTTATATTTTTTGTCTTTTTTCTGTCTAGAACCCTACCTCTATCCTGTCATTCTGTTTTTCTTTATCTTTATTTGTATCTTTATACTCTATGGATAACAAAATCGATAGTAACATTCATCAAAATATCGATAACAAAACCGCTGAAAATATCAATAACTATTTCCATAACAAATTCGGTAAAAATATCGATACAAGATCGATAACAAATTCGATCCAAATATCGATAACAAAATCGATAAAATATCGATAACTAAATTGAAAAAACAACAAAATTGATAAAAATATCGATAACAAAATCTATAAAAATTTCGATAACAAAATCTAAAAAAAAATTGGACTCGTGCGATTTTAAATTGTTCTGCAGTAAAATTAAATTCCTATTACGCTACCGTGACTAACGCGAAATGCGTTAAAAATAATCAATCATTTATAAAAATTTGAAAATAAATAAATAAACGACTCGCCCTAAACTTTATTATTGTTAAAAGTGCCGATACACCTATCAAAGCGCGGTATTTAAGTAGATTTTCCTTTCTGCGTTGTGCATATAGATGGTCCTCTGCAATAACGACACAACTCGCAACTCAAAAAAAAAAACCTATACTACTGTTAAGTGCATCATATCTCTAATCCTTGCTTAAGTAAGTAGAAAGGCTTACCAATTGAGTAGAAAGGATTAGAGACATGGATTAAGCAAGGCTTAGGGCACTTGAAGTAGAGGTTCCCTTTTTTTGAAAAAAAAAACTTCGTTTAGCCACTTCAAGTATTTCGCAAAACTTCTAATACACAATTCTGCGTATTTAAAGCAAATGCCAATTCCATACGAATCAGAAAGATACGGTCTTTATTAAAAGATTTCGTATTATTTTGGCCTCGTCGGTTTTTTGGTGTTTCCTTTGGACTTGGCAAATTTACCTTTCATTGAATATAAACGAGAAATAATAAAATAAAAGTACCTTAATTCTTTTCGAAAGTACCTTAACCCTTTTCGAAACAACGCATTTTTAATTTGTCATGCTCTCTATTTCAAAATATGACTTTTCAAAAAAAGTGGACTTAGCAACTTTTCACTCTAAGTTAGCGATATATCGTACCATTACTGCAAGAGTGTAATATGTAATCAAAAAAAAAGTTGTTTTAGTTTATGCTGAAATACGCATGCGCACCGAGTAATAATAGGTTCTTTTCTTAGAAGAAAATGTGTCTTCATTTTTACCACGCGGCTGTAAACTTTAATTCCGTTATTCTCAAATTTTTAATTCTTCGACGCTCTTGTAGTAAAGGTACGATATAAATATGTATGTACATATATTATGATTACCTCTCTGTGCCTCTGCTGAACGTTTATTGCGTGTAATACCGGCCTTTTTTTTATTGTAACAGAGACATGCGGAAAAAAATAAATGTTAATTTTTATTTGAACTTAGTTACTGCTGCAACACGATTCTCTTGCATACATACGTACCAAAATCAAGCCGAAGCACAAGAATAGCAATAAAATAATGTAAAAGTAATACAAACTGCCCCAGTACCAATAATCATCAGTGATGATAACAGTACCCGAAGCTGCTGGTTCAACCGTTGTGGATAGCCACGGAGTTTCTGTTACATTATCGCTACTGGCCGTTGTTAGAGCGGTAGTAATCGCGATACTTTTATTACCGGCAGAATATACCGTTGATGTACTGTTTCGTAAATGTGAGGTTATAGTCGTCCCGACGGTTGTACCGACCGTTGTAATGCTAGCAAACATGACCGACATTTTAAGGATACCAAACGTTACGCAGCAAAGATATTTTTCAACTAAAAATTAAGTTTATCCGAAATTGTAGGGCAACTTTTGATTTTCTATGCACGTATGCACATATGTATGTATGTATATATGTTTTCGACTTTAATTCTTGGCTTTGTTTGTTCATATGTACGTACGTATGTATTTGCGCAAATATTTTTAGAAAAGATTACATACTGGCATTTGTGTATATACATACATACGTGTGTCTGTGGGTGTGTGTATGTATGTTCATTTGTTTTTACCGTTAAGCCAATACTTGCCTTTTGCCAATAAAGGCGGTAAAGGTGCGCAAATTTTATCTAACTTATAGGATTTTCTTCGATGAAACATTGACAAATGAGCTGATAAGGTAAGTAATTATGTGTAAAATATGAATATTTCCTATGCTTCTATATAATAGGGGTATTCTCGAATTCCCGTATAACCCTTGCACAGTTTGGAAAGTTTTCCCATAGGAAAGCCAGTTCTACCGTGCAACGTTCAAGGGTTTTTCAAGACTTAGGGCCGGTTGTTCAATGTCTGGTTATCACTACTTGCCGGTTAAACATCATTATCGACGGCTTCGACATCATGCATATAACATGTGATCGATAAAGCAGTTGTTGTATCTAACCGGAGCTTCTACCTCCGATTTTTGCTAATCAGACATTGAACAACCGGCCCTTAGAGAATACCCCTATTATTCTTGGGCGTGCATATGCATTAAGATAGACAAAGAAAGTTTGGGTTTCTGTATTTTTTTAAAGGAGTATTTAGTTTGTTCGTAACATGCAGTGGCGTGGCAAGGGGGTGTGGATAGATGCGACAGCTATTGAATAAAGTAATATTTTTTACTTTTGATTTAATAACAATACCATTTTATTTTTCTGATTTATAATTTTTTGTTTATTTAAGGCTAGTGACAAAATGCTTTTTTATAAATATTTGAGATTACCAATTGAATTACACTGGTCGGTAGCAAAAAAAAAAGCAAGCACGACATCTATATATTTTTATTTCGTTTATATATTGGTTGCAGACTTCGAATATACCATTCGTTCCTTTTTTTTTGAACATTAAAATCTAAAGATTATGTAAAAAAATGAAATTACAAAAGAGAAGAAAACATAAAAAAAATCAGTGTCGGAGGACTTGGCAGCGCTACATCACTGTAGATCACTGTAGACAGTATTTAAAAAATTTAATATATGGCTTCATTTCACTAAAATTTTAATTTACGTGTTAACTTTTCAAAAGAGGTTGTACACACTTACCTGGTTATCTGGTTAAAAATTATTATTGTGAGCGTGTTTGAATCAGTAACAAAGTTCGCGGCGAGTAAATTTTTGACAAGGGCATAGAAAATTTTGACAATCGCTAAGATTGTTGATGTGTGCAACTTTTCGTTAAATAAAAGCTTAAATTGATGAATTGCAATCAACGATGGTAGATGTTTTCTTAAAATATTAACTTCACTTCAATTTGTAATATTTTATTCCGCATAAATCTACGGTTATCAAAAATTTACCACTGTCAAAAAAGATTTCATTTCACACAGCAGATTGGCAAAACGGTTCCACCATAGTAAAAATATTATTCAACAGCTTTCCTCTTAGAACTTTGTTACCGATTCACACACGCCCTGTATAGTGTATTTTATTAATGTAAACTGAGTAAAAAATATAACCACATAACCCACGATTGAGAGAAATAGAGGTTGCGCCAATCACGATACCGCTACTCCTATCTCAGTGAATTTGACAGAATCGTTGTTTGTATGACGTCACACTTGTGCAACTTGTTTACGTTTTCCTTGCAACATTTTTTCTTCTTCTTCCATTCTTGCTTACGTTTTGGCATTTCTCTCTCGCAATTGCACCAGTGTGACGTCGCACAAAAGTTATTCTCAAAAATCCTCTCTGATAGACGCAATCTTGTATTCTAACATTCTTGCACATAACCTGATAACCAGGCAAGCGTGAACAACCTCAACGTTTTCAAATTTTTGCTGGACCTGGCTCTTCACCTCTAAATTGAACTCGAGGGTTATTTGTAGTATATTTAGCGCGTAAATTCACTAATTCAAATTCTTGAAGTGTAAGAGTTAACATTTACCTGGTTGCAGAAGTCGATATTTTCGGCGTCGAGCTTTAATGATCACCTTCAATTAAATATTTTGAAGAGAATTATATTTTATTAATATAAACACGCTATAGATAATTTGAATTTCTGTCACTTCACCTTCCCAAGTAATATGCACAGCCCGGCAAGGAGAACAAAAAGTACCACCAAATAGTTATAGAGTCCAAACCAATTGCAACAGTGGAATACGGAATTTGATTGTGTGGTTGTTGGTGTTTGTACAGCGCTGATCGTTGTATAATTTACCAAGCCATTCATAGGCGTAACGGTATTGAAATTTTCGTACATTGCGATTTATGTGAAATTCGATTTTGACTGTTCGTAATCGTTTGGTTCGTTTTCGTATGCAAACCCAAAGAAAAACTATTTAAAACATTTTACTCCTTTGTAGCGACTACTTTTTGCCATCCGTTCGTTACATGTTAACTTTGCGACTGTTATTTTTGACTACTCATTCCAAATGACCGCCAGTTGTACGTACATATGTATGTATGTATATTAGGGTGGTCAAAAAATGCATGTGGAAAAGGTAAAGTCGGAATTTTAATGCCGCCACCCCCTAGGATTTTTCTATACCGAAAAGGAAGATACTCCTATTTTTTATTTTGAAATCAAAAAATATTTAGGAAGCGGCTAAATAAACCAGAGTTTTCCGATTGAAAATATTGATTTTCAAGAATTCTATACCATTTATACGAAAACTTTGAGCGCTTTGAGCACTCCCTAAATATTTTTTGATTTTAAATTAAAAAAAGAAGTATATTTTTTATATAGAACAATCCTAGGGGTCGGCGGAATTAAAATTTCGACTTTACAGTTTTTGGACCACTCTAATGTACATATGTACATTTAAATTATTTTCTACTTAACAGTGAGTCAACTGTTGGATATTTATTAAGACCCGGCTAATATTCGACGACCATTTTGTTTTTGTAGCAGTGTTTTGTTTAGCGATAAATTCTAAGACAAATTAACAAATTCATGAACATGCGTCCATACATACATATGTACATTTGTGTGTTCAGTATGGTGATCCAAAATTAGTAGAGTCAGAATTTTAATGCTCTCACTCCGTAGGATTGTTCTATACCGAAAAAATTTACCCCGGTTTTTTACTTTAAAATTAAAAAATATTTAGAGGTTTCCACAAAAATGCATTTTCCTATATAAAATTCATAGAAAACTTTGAACGCTTTGAGCGACCTCTAAATATTTTTTCATTTAAAAATAATGAAACGGATATAATTTTTTCGATTTAGAACAATCCTAGCGGGTTAGAGCATTAACCGCCCTATTCCCACAGCACTGACAAAATTCATCGTATGACTACTGTCACAATTATTGCGCCTAAAACACAATATGTATAAACATTGAGGTTGTTTCGCCGTTGTCGCGTACTCACTAGGTCATAACAACAACACTGACAATTGTCACCATACGAGAGTTTAAAATAAATTTGCGGCATAGTATTAGGCGCAGTAGTAAAGGCAATAGTCAGCCGCTGAGTTTTGTCAGTGTTGTGGGAATAGGGCGATAAAATTCAGACTTTACTTTCACCACATTCATTTTTGAACCACCCTAATGCGCATGCATATACAGTGCCTCAAACAAGTGACCGCGTGTTGAAATTTTTTAAATATTCGCAATATTTTTCATCTTAATTTTTTTTGTTATCGTTATCGTTTCACAGAAGGATACTGTTTGCTTTTACCGAAATTATTTACTTAGCTCAAGTTATTTCCAAAGAAAAGAAAGATTTTTGATTCAAGTTTCTTGAAAGCATCAAATCGTATCGTCATGTTTTCAATAAGTCCAAGCGGAACGTAGAAGACCTCGCCTCAGAATTCGAATCCATGGATTTTTGAAGTAATTTGTCACTAAGTTTTCTTGTTCTACGCCATTTGTCCTGGAACATATGTATATGCGGAACCAATATTTCCAGCTACCGTTTTGAATTCCTGCGTTTATTCTGCACTGATTTCTCAAATATTTAAGATCTTCAAATAAAGACTTTATGTTGACAGCTTCCACATCAATCGCAAGCCAGATAGAAGCCATTAAAATACAATCAAACGATTTCATGGTCTTGTATCGGCGGTTAGATTAAATTATTAATAGTTTTAATGAACCTCTTAAAATTCGGAAGACGAGCTGCCGTTTTACACAACCGACTCTAGCAGATCAACGAGTTTGGGGCATACTGTGCAATGAGCAGTCAATATTTTCTTGTAAAATCGACTACCTTTCAAGGCTATAACTGAATCACTTCATCGGCTGTGAATAGCGTGTGATTGTCAAAATTTTGAATTTCACTAGTGAGTGAGTGAAAACGTGAGAGTGTTTGTATTTTCTGTCACCCTGTTTCCTTCGGGGAAGAATAGCTAAAATTTGACAATCGTCAGCTAAACGCAAAAACAAAATACAAGTAATTTTTGTATTTGTAGAATCGATATCACCTTATATGAATTCGCCTTTGAACAAAATTTTTTTTTCTTATTGAAGAAAATCACAAAATTCCTCTTCAGTTCTATTTAGTTGTTTTTTATTGCATATTTTATCATATTTGCATTTTGCATTTGTTAAATTTTTTCAGCCGGACCCGGGTCAATTGAAAAATTTTGGAAAAAATGTCGCTTACGTTATTTTGGCGGTTAGGGCTCGATATATAAAAAAAAAAAAGTCTTGGGCGGGACGAAGTTCGCCGGGTCTGCTAGTATTGCTTTATTTGCAACCGATATCTGAATTTGAGAATTTTTTTCGATGTCCTTTCATATGCATACATAAATCTGTATATTTTATAACAAATCATTATTATGCACTGAAACACATTTTAAGGTACGGTGCCAGGCATAAGTCACTCACCCTCTTGCTTCAGTTGTTGTAATATTATTGCATTTCGTATTGATAAGGTGATTATCTGCAAGCGAAAAAAGCGTGTGGGTATTACATACATACAATACATCTGTGCTAACAATCATGAATTTTACATTCTATTTTTATACACTTACACGTATAATAAATAATGCGAACACTATTATCACCAACGATATTATGCAAATACTAAGATCTTCCATATTTGCTCCTCAAATAGGTTGACAGTTTGTGCAAACTCTAATATTGATAAGCAGAAATACTGAAACAAAGAGTGTCATGGCTCTTATCTTTTGATAACCATTTTTAGTCACAATACAATATCCATAATTTACGTTAAAAATGTTGTGATATTTATAACGCTTCAGTGGTTATTCAAATTTATTTTTACCGCGTTTATATTCGTTTTTAAATCGTATAGTAAATATATTCTCGCGTTCATTGTAATGTTCGAATTTTTTCTGGTCACCAAATTGGACACTCGATTTTGATAAAATTGTACCAGTATTCAGCATGAACAATTAATTTTTGATAAGATAAATATATTTTGTAATTTGTTTATATCACTTTCCCGCTTTAATTTAGTTATTATAATTTTTTATTTAGTATTTTAAAGTTGTTCATTGCTCGTATTTATTTATTTATAAAAACATTAACCAAATTTTTGTATTAAATAGTCTAAAGAACACCTCTACCAATTACTCGCGCTCTATTTTTGTTTAGCGGCATTTCATATAAAATGCCCGTTATTCTCTACAGCTCACAGGCGAGTGAAGTTATTTATAATTCAAGTTGAATAAAAAGCAAAATCAACAAGGAGCATTCTATTGTTTAAGTATTTTATGCCACAGTATTGCTGATAACAGATATATAGGCCGAGATGCGCCACAGACTTTTGCGCGATATTTTCATGTGTCGATCTTGGATCGAGTGCGTGGTAAGTTCCGAGTTCGGAAATCAATTTTCTGAAAGGGACCGCTTCTGATATTTAGGTTTCCATAGACAACTACCTACACAAACCGATGAGAAAAAGGGTTTAGTCAAACCAAGCAATATGCCGCACACTGAACTATGTTATGATCAACACATCCTGTGCGGAAACGCACTAGTGTCGAACTGGTTCCGTACTAGAGAATTTAGAGCCATGACTAGTGCGCTAGCAACTGGCGAATTTAATATTGCGATGTCCTACGATGTGTTAATTAAATTATTTTCAAATCAGTTTGTTTTCAATTTGCAATGCAATTTTTTTGAATGTTTGTAAGAAATGTAAAGCCGTCTTTACACTGGTCAATTTTCTAGTCTACTTTTGTCGTTCAGTCAAAATCGACCAGTGTAAATGGCAATCCAACCGTAAAATGTATTTTTTTTTTTTTGCTGGTTGATTTCTCAGACGATTTTCCAGTAGACCCGTGTAAAGGCAGCTTAATTCAAGCTGATCATTTGAAAACAAGTTTATATACCTTTGGCAGTAGCTGAGTGTGCAGAGGCGCTTGCTGTTATTTGTTCGATTCCAGAAGGTCCCAAGTTGTTTTGCATTACGAAGCTATGAAAAACCATATGTGAAGTGCTGAATGGATTCGCATTTGAACGAACAAAACGCCAAACAAATAACTTTAAAGTAAGCAAGCCCCCGCTGCATCCGTTTTTCTATACATTCAGAGAAAAGTCATCCAAATATATTTCCTTCATTATATAGTTTGGTATCTATAACCGGCCGCTGTGGTGTAGTGGTAAGCAGTGCGCGCTTCCACTCCACAATGCCTGGGTTCAAACCCTGGTCAAAGCAACATCGCAAAAATATAGAAAAAAGGTTTTTTCTTAACAGCGGTCGTCCCTCGGCAGGCAATGGCAAACCTCCGAGTGTATTTCTGCCATGAAAAACAGCTTCTCATAAAAATACAATCGCCGTTCGGAGTCGGCGTAAAACTGTAGGTCCCTCCGCTTTGTGTGACAACATCAAGGCGCACGCCACAAATCGGAGGAGAAGCTCGGCCAAACACTAACATATGTGTAAGCGCCAATCTATTATTATTATTATCTATAACCAAATGATGTAACTATAACCAAATCACTCGGACCCGAATTCGGACCTCTTAAACGGTAGTCTAGTGGTTTGCTCACTCGGCCATTGCCACTGCCTGGGCAGCGTAAGCAAAATGTCGATTGTTTACTTTGCACTCGCTCATTTCGAATCAGCATTCGAAACTGACAACGATATTGTCGAGTTCATTCGGATTCAGTGATAGAAATTTTTTCGTATTCGTAGCAGGCATTCGAATTCGTAGATTTTCTACGATGGATTCCGTGATAGCCCTGAGTAGTTCTGAAATTTGTAGTGCTGAACTAGTGCCTTGCGAGACTGTGCCTCATTTACACTGCAGGGTGTGTATGTACATATTTACGTATGTATGCGTGCTATGTTTTGCGATCGGGCTTATCGGCAGCTGAGTTATCTGTGATTTACTTTTTCTTCCTCTTTTGCACTTTCAGTATCGTTAAATACATATGGCTGTATGTATATGTAGTGAGTATTACTGACGAATAATTTTCAGAGAGAAAGCCATAAACATGGAAGAATTAAACATGGGCCGCAGACGGTGGTTATTTTATGTATTTATTATTATATTTCAAAGCTCCCCCAGACACCAGAGTGAGTCTCCATTATCTCTTATGCTGACGACTGCTCGTTAATGGTGTCCGGGAGTGAATTGATGATTTGTGCTTGAAAATAAACGGTTACCTCTCCGATCTTGCACGCTTCTTCACTACCTACATGACGTGGCCCAAAATCTCCCCGTCAAGGAATACATGTTAGAAGTTCCTAGCTCATTGCCACAGACGTAGGCATCCGAACAAACTCCTTCTTGCTACAGAGCCTTCGCCTAGACACGTCACAAGGCATCTTAACGAACTTAACGACGAAGTCCAGAGGTTCATAAAATATCTTCAGGACCCGACAGATTACAGACAAGTAATAAAGGGCATTCGCTGGGAGTCGGTCTCGACTTATACCAACTCCGGATGTTTGAATGCCGTTTTGGGAACACAGCCACCAAACGTGGACGACACAGAACTTTGTCTGCCTCGTGAGACTCGCACTACCTTAGCCTAACTTCGCTCTGGATATTGCTGCAGACTAAACTTCTACCTGAGTAGGATAAATGCAGAACTGCCCAATGAGGGCTTGGCATACGGAGAGTCATCTCACGACTTGCACTACATCTTCGCATACTCCCAAAACCCAGCTCAACGCCCCTGTCCACCTGGTCCAACCCAGTCGGAGTGGCACGCTTCCTGGGCCTCCCGTTAGCTGAGATTGGCCACAACGATTGAGGGACTAGGCTAGGCTAGGTAAGCCGATACAACAACAACAAAGTGTTATAAAGCAAAATCTAGCAGGCCTTTCTTCACTACCGCCAGAAGGTACCTCGTTGATAACTTTTTACTTTCAAGGCTAGAGCGTTCGTGTGCAGGAAATGAATCCCACTACTTACACAAATAAGGGATTTGCGAACAGAGACCTCTCGAGCAGGTACGAGGATCGAGTAGCCAAGATTCTGAATTATATATTATATTAATTGAAAGAATACCAAATAACCACTAACGGCAAAAACAAAAATTAACACAGTTTATACATCTCTATGGCAATTTAGATGTGAAGGAACAAAGCTAGGTAGGAATCAGCTGTTTAATTTGGCGCGAATCAAAATCAAATTAGTAATCAATTGTAAAAAGATAAAAGCTATTTTATTTTTTTGTAAAACTGTGAAATGGTTTACGAAATAAGCGAAAGCTTGAAGGTTGTATTTCAGGTAAATTTCTGATTGGTAAATATGTATGTAGTGTCTCCATACCTGTTTATTAAAAAAAGAAAAGGAAATGGGGCGCCTTCGTCAACGGAAAATACTGATTATATCCGGTTGTGAAATTTTATAGAATTTTTACTTGAGGCGATTTTACAGACAACTTACAGTTGAAAGCCCGTTGGAAACGCCCTTTCAATTAATCGTTACCAATGAAGTTGGGGGCAGACAACTTGTGATTCAACTATTCGCCTCATATAGACACCGTATTAACTACTAATAGTCTTTATAAACCATGAAGCATTCAATTATTTTGCACTTGCAACAATTAATCATGATTTATAAAATTTGCAGGCCATAGAAGATAGATGCAGCGATCCCATACTTTATGATCGTTATGAATTGAAAACGTTACTGCGGAACTTAAGTTCCATTGAGCAGGTAAACATGTATACAAATTTGCTACTGTGTATTTCACTAAATTTCGGACTGACTTCAGCTTCTTATTGCACGAAACTTCTGCAAACTGTCATGGAATATTGGTAGCCTACGTGTTTTAGCGGTGCTACAAACAGCCCACGTCCTCACTGCCAGCAATTATATACTCAGGTAATCAGAAAGTTAAAACAGAAACAAAGAAAATTGAAAATAATTTCCTTTTTTAAACCCCTTTGCAGTCAAGAGAACAATGCGGGGTTACAGTTGATTCTAAATGATTTTCTTGAAGCTGAATTCGAATTGATCCAAGAATTATTTATCGCCGCACATTATGGTATTATGTATTATATACATATGTATGCAGCTATTCAATTAAATTTTATTACATTTTATTTTTTATAATTTTTCAGATAGTAGCAATGGTATACGTCTAAATGATATTATAGATGAATGTCTTGGCAATCTCTATGCTGATTTACTGCAAAATCCTAAATTAAACGATCTCAAATACCTTCAAACTGTTACAAAGCATATGCCAGGTGGGAGTTCAAAACATATAAAAATTTAGTTATAAATACAATGATTTTTCCTTACTTTGCAAAGCTGATTTTATAGTGGGTTTAATGCAGAGGCATATACGCATTGTGTTAGACCTGCATAAGAGCAATACTAAGTCAGCTTTTGCTAACTTTGCAATCTGGATAAATGAAGGCGTAGATGAAATTGAATTTACAAAGGAAATATACAGTAAAGTAAGATTCTCATTGGTGCAGTTGCATACTAATATTGAATTCATCAACTTTAGTTACTTCAACATTCACAACCGGAAGCGATTTCCTACCTTTTTAAACTATCTACCGCAGAAAGCTTTAAGGAATGGAAGTTTTATTTAATTTTACTACAAACAATTGCCTGCAAATGCGCTCAGGAGAGCACATTGGTCATAAAAAGTTAGTTTGCCAATCATAATTTGAATCATTGTATGTGAAAGCCACTCTGTTCCCTTTTAGAATACTTCAAAGCAAGGCTGGTACAAATAGCTGCAACTCCATCGCGTGAGGCCATGTTACATTTGTTATTATCCATTCGCGCTGCTACTGCCACAACAATGGATATTGATAAGAATATCACCGCTTACGCTGACTGGTACAAACAAAATATTAGTGATATGAAATTCATTTTTAAAGTGGAGGAATTTCAAGCCATAATTGATCTTCTACAGCAATGCATACCTTATGAAACTGCTGAGGATTATATAGAGGTGTTTTTTAAGTGCTTATGTTTATCTATTCATTAGTATTAAAAACACAAACTTACTTTTAGATTCATGCCACCTACTCGATATCACCGCCATTACATTGCGGCAAACTTGTGCAAAGCTATAAGAGTAAATGCAAAATGCAGTTGGCCAAAATAAAATCCAAGAACAAAGAAGGTAATGAAAATGATAACAGTATACTTATCGAAGATAGTGAATAAATAGTGGTATCTTAAATACAATTAAACACTTCTCAATAGCTTACTCTTTATGACCTAAAAATCACCGCGATTTATTAGTATAATTACAAATCCAAACACCTGGCGTAATTCTTAAGCTAGAAATTAAGATTAATACGTTAACGCTAACCACATTACAACTTCTGCGCTCGTTCACCACCAGCTAGCGGCTTATTTCGTTCATCCCATAGTGTTACGCCGTCACACGCGCATATTTTTTTGAAATTCTCCAAAATTCCCGCCGAACGTGCAATTATACCACAGGCAATGCTGTCAAAATCAAAACCACTGAGCTTTTACCTCTTCCCAAAGTAAACATCTAATAAATTGTACTTACCGTGCACCCGCGTTACCATCTATACGACTCTGCGAATTACCACCTCTACCCAAATCGTCTGCGTTAGCTGTTATCGCCACCGAACGCCCTATGATATCCCACACTGCCAATACTGGATCTACAAAACGAAATGTTGCTCGTCCTCTATCATCGGCGCGTATATTACCCAAATCTCCAGCATGTCGCGCATCAGGTGTATCATCTGGTCCACCATGAGGTGAACCGCGTGGATTATAGTGCTCGCCGAGCGATTCGCATCCGCTGGATATATCCCCTGCCTCGTGTACATGCAGTCCATGCAAGCCCGGCGTTAGGCCATCCACAACACCGTCTACCACTACGCCGGGATGGTCCTTGGTCAGCGCACTAAATCGTAATATGCCCTGTATTGGGGTGCGATCTACATCGCTGCCAGTTGCATTTATAATCGCCACAGCAGACTGTCCACCAAAGCCGACCAACACGGCTTTTCGACCCGTGCATTCGATTTTTTCCTTTAAAATGCACCAAGGCTCTTTTGTTTCCACAGTAACTCGGCCCTCAGCTGCATCAATATGCACGTTACCAGCATCTTTGAGCGCATTGCGAACTTTCTCAGCGCAAAGCTCGCCACGCATTTGCACTGCGAATTCAACCTTTTTATTAAAGAAGTTTCATACTTAGTCAAAATAGAGTTAAATATCTGCTGGAAATCATTACCTTAATTTCACTCATTTGCTAACGGAGGATGATAAATGATTTTGTTTATACGTAGTGAATAATGCCGGAAAATTACAATCTTAAGTGCAAGAGCACTGATAAGGGCAAAGATTCCAAGTTCAGCAGCTGTATTAATAAAACATATGTTTTTGACAGTTAGTGTTTGGGGAAATTTGACACTGAAATGGTACGGTGTTGCCAATTCCAATTCCGGTAAAAAAATTAGGTCTGTTTCTTAACAAATACTTTCGGCAAAGAAAGCTCGCCGACAAGAGCTTAAAATATGAGGTGCTATTAAAAAATCATAATTTTTTATCGGTACCAAGGCACAATAAACTGGTAGCAGCATTCGACATTCCCACGACAGCCGGTACTACGTACCGGAATGACTTGGGTTTTACTCGACCAAGTGCTGTTGTTTTGGCGATCTAAGCCCGTTTAGATCGGTGAAATATCTTAGACATTGTTTGTCCATAGGGCTACATTTGTTAAGTATTCTTCTGCTTAGGGGTGGCATCGAGTCAAATCCTGGGCCAGAAACTTACACCAGCTGTGTATGCGAGAGACGACTACACCACAACGCCTCCTTAGTCAAGTGTAATGCTTGCAACGGGTTGAGTCACTTAGAGTCTGCTCAGGCCTACGGATACATCGACGATACATCAACACAACACAATAGACCAAACAACGACAGACCACATAACAGACACAACCGCACCACTACCCGCACGCCTCCCCCAACAACTCCTGGTTCCTCCAACAATCTGCACGGTGTGTCAGACCAGGATATCCGTAATGTGACATCAGTCAAGTGCAAAACCTGCCTTGGCTGGTGCCACTTCAGGGCATGTTCAGGTCTGCGCACCATGCGAGATTGGACGAGGAACTTCGAGAGCCAGTGTTTCGCTGCATGGTCGCAAGCTCCAATTGCGACGCCACCCACAACCACCACAGGGCGGCACCTCCCACAGCAGCGCACACAGCCTATGGCGGAGCAAGATCGAGGAGAAAACCGTCTTCATGGGAGGGCATGGAATATTGATAGCTGCGTTCCAAGGGACGAAGTTGCACAGCAGTTCAGCATTGTTGAATTGCGCCGGATACATCTGCACCGTCGAGATCGCGAGTGAGATAGCAGTAGTGAACTAGCGTTCATCACCCACCACAGCGTGCAATATCGTCTCATCGAAGCAGACATCGACCGCAGGGATACCATCCTAGAATGTCAGAGCATTGCTTTCCGGTCAGGCGATGTTGAGCTCGAAATATTAAACGTTTATATACCCCATGTCACCAGCAGCCCGGCTGGATATAATCCTGAAATAGGTGCGCTCCTCAGAGGTGAAAACCGTATGTTATTACCTCGATCTTTGGAATTCAAGCCTTTCAAATGATCGTAGGGGAAGACACTTGGCTGAGCAGATAGCCGATTCGACATTCTGCACAATAAACGACAACTCACCCCCCGGGATTATGGGCAGCTGCTACAGCTCGTCAGACATAATAATATGCTGACTTTGGCATCAAACCATCTGACCTCGGAGCAAATCAACTACATCAACTCTACCAAAGCTGATTGGAAAGGCTTCGCGGAATTTTCTGAAAGCACCCTCGCTGCCCTCCCCACAACCACCGACAATCACCTAGCTGAACGTAAGTTCCGCAGGGTTGTCACTGCTGCTAAAGCTCGCAGGTCGTATAACGAACCCCCGTCCAAACTTTCCTGCTGAATCGGCTGTTCTAGCCGATAAGCGTGACAACCTTCATCAAGCCGATCCCGGAAATCCCCGTATCAGGGATCTCAATACTGGGATTCTACAGCTTGTGAACGTACATAAGCGGAAAAGTGAGAAGAGCATCTTGACCTCTGGTGTGAGTAAGCTTTGATCAATCGTGAGGTCCCTGTCCAATCCGACAAAGCGCGACGACGGAGTCGAAATATCTTGCGGCGACCGCGCTTCGTCGTCCGACTGTTTTAGCCGAAAATTTATAATGCGTACTGCGGACAAAGCCAAATAATGCATAATGCAGACAAAGCCAAGCGCCGAGTGACCAGAAGGTTGCGAAAATTGCCAACAACTAGTGCGCCTCTTGTTTTCTCCAGCGGTGAAGCCATCGGGAAGGCGAAAGCCTTCAAAGCCATGGGACTCGACGGAATATGCATGCTGATGCTGAAAAATAGTGGGTTCTGCGGGAGTAGACTATTTAGCCAAGGTTCTCAACCTGTCAATGGCAACTCTCATCATTTCAGACATCTGGAAGATGGGGAGAGTAGTCCCACTGCTCAAAACGGGGAAACCAGCCAACAAAGGACAGTCTTATCGTCCGATAACAATCAGCGAAGACAGTAGAGGTCTTGCTACTCCCGTATTTTGCGAACCACTTGACCCCAGCGAAGCATCAGCCCCTGTGAGAGAACTATTATAGTAGCGTTAGACCTGTCAAAGGCGTTTGATACCGTCAGCCACTCCACGCTGCTAAAAGACGTAGAGGCCTTCTCACTCCCACAGAGACTCAAACGGTGGTCAGCGAATTATCTGAGTGGTCGACATTCGTCAGTAAAATTTAGAGACAAATCGTGAAAACCTAGAAAAATAAAACAGGGGCTCCACAGGGTGGTGTCCTTTCTCCATTGCCGTTTAACTATTATTAACTACCACAGGGAGTCTCGACTGTCTCTCACGGTGACGATTGTTCGATAATGGCGTCTGGGAATGGAATTGATGACTTGTGCACGAAAGTAAACGGGTATCTCCCCGAGCTTTCGCGCTTCTTCACTGCTAGAAGTCTAACCCCCTCTCTACAAAATCTTCTGCGACCTTATCTACAACCTGGACGAAGGAGGTCAGACTACCGCTGGGTATTTACGTTGATAACACACAAATTCCGACGGTGAATAATCAGTGTGGCCAACTTTCAAAAAGAACCAACACTTTGAAAAAACGTTTTACCCACCAAAAGCACTAAATTTTTTTTGGAATCAAGGGATACTTTTTTGCCATATCAAAGCGCAACAACGGTTATGTTACGCCATCGGAGCCAGCCTCCGCCGAACGGCATCGGGAGCATCCGCCGCCTCTGGCATCGTGGTCAAGCAGCCTAGTTAATCTTGCGAGCTATGGACAACCACGGGATTAAGCGACTCAGCACCCCAGCTACTAGCTGACTAGCCTGCTGCTGCCCTGTGCTCTGAGGACTTGACCAGACTTCAAGAGGCCATTATGGACAAGGACCTCAAATGGTGGATGCATCCGCTGGCGTTTTGAGGGTGTGTACTTCTGGTCATGCATGCTACTTGTCGACTGAAAGTATGAGCGGCAGAGAATATTGAGTGTTGGAAGGGGCCTGTGATACCAAGAGGGAAGATGATATCCCGCCGATGCGCAAAATCTCGGTGTACCTTTCGAGGAGTGCTGATAAATCGGCTGAGTACGCGCTGGTGCCTTGGTGGCTCAGAATGAGGGTATTCACGCTGTCGGTTGGAAAGTTATTTTGTGCAGCCCTTAGGAAAATGGGCTCAGACTCAATCTGTGTACCGACGAAGAGTCATACGTTAGCATCAAAAGTGCCGGCTTCAACGTGGACTACGGGTCTTCACGAAGAGGGCGTGGCGGCAAAAGACGACAAAGCTAGGCATTAAAAGATATTTAGATATGTATGGACATTTCTCAGTTGGTTTCTTGTTTATTGAACTAACTAAAAATATTGAAAAATCCCTATTATTACTCGTAAATGTTCGTAAAATTAGATATGTATGTATGTAGGTACGTATATTTTTAAAGCTTTCAATTTACAATAACTTACGCTAAAAATTTATGATTTATAAAAAAGTACAATTACTCATTTATTTACATCAGCAAATCACTTGTGGACTCAATTTAATCGTGTTAAAATACTCGTACTAGCACTATCGTTTGTATATTTAAACCATTATGCTATTTAAACTACTCACACTTTTTATAATACTTTTCTTATAAAATAAGAGTAATTTTATAAGGAAATTAACTAGATAAATTATGCTAGCGGATTTGCTATAAATGCACCCGAAAGAAGCACCATACTGCAGTATGTACATTTATAAGCACAAAATGTCTACTAGTAATGTAATCATTAACGTACGATTTAGCTTATTATGTAAGTACATATTAGTTGCGTACCCTAACACGCAATAAGTTGCAAGAATTTGCAGGAATTTGCCAAAAAGCGTTCCCGTACTCGGTTCTCTGGCTTCTTTTGCCTTTTGACAGTTTTACAGGTTTTAATCCAGAAAAGTTGGGGAAGGCAACTATTTATAGGGAAACGTTTTGAGTCCTAGCATTAGCGTTATTTATACATCACAACATACTTAACGCGTTCGTCGGACATCACACACAGGAGCAGGAAGACAACGGGCGCATACTAAATATACTACACGCTCGTATTTGACACTGAATTGGCAATAGTCACCACTGTTATCGGTGTACTTGTAGCAGCTGCGGCGGCAGCACGCGATGTAGATGCCGCTCCAGTTGCCGCTTGCGTATTTCCTATTGGCCCCCCCACTGTACCACCAACATTCAGCGTTTGAAGAGGAATAGCGGAAGAAGTGACATTTGCAGTTGCTGCTGGATGTATCACACTTCGATCGATCTCCGAATAAGGCGGTACCGTCGTATCGGTGGTTGCAATAGAGGTGTTCGATGCGGTATATGGCTCTAGAGTTCCAGCCGCCGTTTGGGCTACGCTCATTGCCATTACTTGCTCATAGGTGGGCAAATCCTTTTCATCCTTCTCAAGTTGTGCTCGAATGCGTGCAGCATCTTCAGCGGCCGGGTCGACATAGAAAAAGTCACTGCATCGATGTGGCAATGTGTTGTTAGGCGCCTCATTGGCAATTGTGAATATGTTTCCTTGGCGATCTGGAATAGATAGATGTGGAGAGAGAGGAAAATGAGAATAAGTTGAAGTAATTTTCATATCGTCGAAACGGTGGCTATTTAGTTATATGTATAAGAAAATATTAGAATAAAACAACTTGCGGAGAAAAAAAACCAAAATAATTTCAAAATAGTGTACGCAGCTAATATTTCCACTCCGATATATTTACCTTTGCAGGTAATAGACAGATCTTTAGCAAAGTGTATCTGTACCACATAAGATTTTTTGTCTAAACCTTCGAAACTTTTTTCTTAAAGTCGAAAATCACTAGCTTTTAAGCATCAGCTATGAAGCCTTATCGAGAGTATAATACAAAAGCATAAAGCCCACCGTCAATGAACTGAAAAGACCTTATCCACTATAGACCAGGTATTCACTATGCGCTAAATCTTGGAATGATCACGAGAAGAGGTTGACACACACCACACATCTGTTGGGTTTAAGGTCGCTTTCCTTAGCATCCTGCAATGTGACCGCAATCTGACTTCGATATAAGTAATTGGTATAGTAATGATCCGCGGCCGCTGTGGTGTAGTGGTAAGCAGTTCAAAAAAAGGTACTAAGTCCATTTTTTGAAATTGTTCAGGAGAGACGAAAAATCGATGTATGTAGTTTCTTCGAAACGATCGCATGTAAACACAGCGCACATTGGTTCAAAATTCGCATTTTGTGTGCACAATTCACTGGAGCCTTCATTTTTCACTTAATTCACTCAGAACGAAAAATGACACTGAAGTTGGCACAACCCCGAAACCGGTTTGTTTCCAAACCAAATTTGGCAAGGGATAACGGAAAAACGTTCCACCATACATCATACTCCTACGCTATCGGAAACACCAACAACCAAAAAGAAATTAATAAAAACTCGTTGAAAACAATTAGGTAAGGTTCTACCAAAACGAAAAAAAAATTCACAAGAAAAAACGCCCTATCACAAAAAGTTTTCCGATAACGCCCTATTTCAGAATTTTATTGAAAACACCCATATCTCAGAATTTGGTTGAAGAACCCCTATCTCGGCAGGCGATTCAAAATCGCCATATCTCAGCACATTTTCAATGTATTTTCGTTTGAGATAGGGCGCTCTTCAACAAAATTCTGAAGTAGGGCCTTCCTGAAAAGTTTCGGCGTTTTCAAGCTGGCTGCCGAGATAGGTCGATCGTCCACTCAGTTGTCGAAACGTTATAAAAAATCTTTCACCAAAATTAAAAAAAAAATGCAGTTTCTAGAAAAATGTTGGGTATGCAATATCATAGTTCATTTAGTATAATATTTGCAAGTGGCTAAGTGGTCGCGTTGATTTTCAATCACTTTTTCGCTAACATTTCGAGCTCATATGCAGGCTAAATGGGAAATAAAAGCGTTTGTTATATTATACTAAAATTTAATGATCTATAAAACTGCATACCCAAAATTTCTATAAAAATAAAAAAATTATAATTTTGGTGAAAATTGTTTTCAACATTTGAAATTTTTTTATTTGTTTTGGGAGAATCTACAATTATTTTCAACTAGTTTTTATTAACTGGAACAGGAGAATCGATTTTCTTCAAAATTGCTACTTTTTGTGCACTTTGCACTAAAAAATTTAATACAAACAAACAAAAAATCCAAAATCGGGCTCAGCTGGTCCTTCGCTATTTTATAAGCTTTCGTTAAAAAAAATTATCAAATTGAGCGAAAAATTAAGGCTCCAGTGAATTGTGAACACAAAATGCCAACTTTGAACCACTGTACAGCCTGGTTTGCAAATATTAACTCTAGGGTACCCTACCCTAGTTTTCGATTCGACCAAACTCGTTTATGTTTCGTAGCACAGTTCCTTGAAAATGTATTTGTTTAATTGAATTTCCAATATTTAAGTTATAACAAAACCGCGTAACTTTTGTTTTATTTTTCTTAGAAAAAATAGTGAAATAATAGAATAAGAAAAATTGTTTGACGATTGATGCCTTAAAAAATAAGAAAAGTAAGGCGTAATACATATTAGTCGATTCGACTTAGAATAAATATTTACGTTAAAATACCAAGTAAAAATAATGTTTCTTTCATACCACGCTCCGGTTCACTGCGTCTAGGCATTGCAAGCAAACGTAGTGTGACCTTAATATTTAAAGGAATCGAAAAGAACAAATTTTATATAACCAAACTTTTGTTGAAAAGCGCCAAATTTATTACGAACCACTAAAAATTGATATATTATAATCAATAACACAACGATAAGAAAATAAATAACGTAGTCCATGTTGGAAATCACAAAAGATTTTAAATTTCATGTGAAATTTAATCAAAACTGATCAAAGGTAAAAATACGACTGTAAATTCATATTGGGATAGACATCGAATAGCAATACCTCAAATTGGTAATAACAAATCAAATTTCCAAAAGTTTCCACTCAAAGCGATAGGTTTGTTTACATACGTCTGTGTGTGTGTAGGTGTAGTAACTTATCGCATGAAATGCGGCGCTTGATAAGCCTTTTTGAGTGCAAAATTTACAATAAATTTAACGCTTTCATTTCCTTCTAAATGCACCAGTTGCTTTCTATTTGTCTTTATATTTTTTTTTTATTTAAAGAGATAAACGACGACGACAAAAAGTTAGAAAGTAGGACTCCATGCACTTTGTTAGATTGAAAATCATATTTTCGCAATTAGCCGACAAAGATTGGTTACGAAAAACGCTAGTGGGCCTGTACACGGCTAATGGTTACAGAGGTATTCCTTTTACTGATTACAAAGAAAAATCATTCACTTAATAGAAATGTACATACATTGTGTGCTTTGTGATAATTTGGTTCGAAAGCGACAATGATGTCTATTTCCGCCGAAAAGGTGTCAAAACTTCGCGAAGGTGATGCGCGGTTCCGAGTATTTAAAGAACTGGTTCTCTAGGGTCCGGTTTCAACGCGAACCGGAAATTTGACCCGGTTTTGGTTCTCAAAAAGTTGGTAACGGCAATAGGCCCTATTGAAATAAAATAACAAAAGGTTTTAAAAAGTTAAAACAAAAAATTAAAAAAAAATATTAGTTTTATTTTTCTTTCTTGTTATAAAGTAAAGAAAATAAATAAATATATTACCATCATTCTTTAGTTGATATTTAATGGCGGCTATATGATACAACAATTAGAACAATTAGAAGGTAAACTAAGGGCTCTATTCTGTATCGTAGTCGAGTGGTTCGGCACTAGTTGGGGAGTAGTTTGGGCCCAGTTGGGGCTTGATTTGGGATCCGTTCGGGATTATATACAAAATTTTTTCGCACTAATAATTATTATCAAAAGATTTTTATAATATAAATCTCAAAATAAAAGTCGTTGAAGACTTAAAAATATGTATCTCGCTGATAATTATTATGAAAAGACTTCTGTTATATAAGTCTTTAAATAATAGTTACTGATGACTTAAAAAAAATTTCTCACACATAATTATTATCAAAAGACTTATAATTCTTACGAAAATTGCGATGACTTTTTTAAAACTACACCACGAAATAATTATTATTTTGGGTCTCTGTTTCAGACATTTTCGATAATATGTGCGCCGGGTATTTAATGTTCGGCTTCGCCCGAACTTGGACTTCTGTACTTGTTTTTATTTCGTCATAGACAACAGTTGGCCGTTTTTGTCAGTATTGTCATCGAACTCACTCCAGACCTGTATTAATTACCCGAGATTATTCCGAATCAAGGAATTGATCTGGATCAACGCTGCCATATGTCTATGATATAGATCAGAAAGGTTTGGAGGATGTATTTAAATTAAATATTAAAATTCATTGAAGTACTAGTAGTAGTTGCAAACATACCATTGTAATTACGCCACGTATGCTGCCGTACTGTCCGTTGACAATGTCGATGGCAATTTCGATATCCCTGCGGACACAATCTCGCCAAAGTTTTACTTTCGATTCGTGTACAAAAGCAAAAAATTGGCAACACAATAAATGCATATAGAAATATGATAACTATTAAAGCAAAAATACTCATTTTCAAAATGTTTTCGTCGACGCATAACTTTTTCTTAGACTCTCATTACACTATTTATTTAAAAAAAAAAAATAATAATAAATCCATACAGTTCAAGTGTGGAAATTTTTAATTATTCGCACGCACGTACACTCATAGGTAGATGTGTATGAATTTAATTTTGTACGTAAAATACTTGCAAAAATTTCCATTCAAATCAACGTTGTAGATTAGCCAATAAAATAAGACTACAATGCGCGAAAAATTAACAAACACTGGTCAGCACCGCTCGTAGATAGTGTGATCTAAATATGTAGAAAAAAGTTATATTTCACCCAATAAAAGCTTCTATTTATGCATTTTCCAAATTATTTTATACTCCAAATATGAATATAGTATGTTAGTACATACTACCCGACAAGCACTACAACAATAACCACAATATCCATTGCCTGATAAGCTCACTCGTACTTACATATGTACACATGCTATTTAAGATAAGATTGCATATTTTCTGCAATCTTCCAGCTACATACATACATACGTGTTTCGGCTTTTGCTCCGATTTCGATATATATATTTGTAAAACAATATTATTAATGAAGAACCTTGATATGATAAGGTTAGGGTTTTGTTTTGATTTGGGGTTTGCTTGTTCGATCATCGACCGGCCGTCTTTCAGGTGTTGGGCAATGTGCTGTGCTTAAGTGGTCTTTGAGTGCGCTACCATTCCGTTCCATCAATTTCCCATATGATGGAACTACGATGGTTTCTTAACAAATTGTTAAAGATACATCATACAATGTTTAGATGGGCAATCTCGAGAAATACCATTGCATACATGTAGGTCTTTTCAGCAGAAACAAAGTCAGACTTATTGCCCTCAACCAGGGTACGAAAATAAACTATATTGTACGTTACTATTTCGTTTCGTTTATTACTTCAACAGTTCGGTACAATACGAAAACAAAACGGCTGAGTTCACTTTGGCGATAGTACACTACAGTAGTTTAGTAGTTACAGACGAAACAACAAACGAAATGAATCGTGCAGAGAAAAATATATGTATGTATGTACACATATCCAATAACTAAACACAAAACAAATAGCTGCAATGAATAAAAAAATAAAAATGTTTTTTAATTGAATTGGATATGAAAATTTACAGTAAAAAATATTTTTCACGTAATTGAAACGTTTGTGATATCACCCTATGGCACAATTGTCACAAACGAAAAGCAAACGTTTCTAGTTGGGGAAAATGACAGTGAATCTTACAAATTGTTTCTGACTATGTACAAAACTGTACAAAACCACAAATGATATGATGATCGATGAGCAAATGGGAATTGTTTTGTACAGTTTATTTTCGTACTCTGCCCTCAACCCTTTTATAAAACTTTACAGCCCTTTCCAGTCTTCGGTATTAACGCCACCCTGACGAACCGCCTGCGGATATACCGACGCTCTTGAAGGTTTGTTATAACATTGAATAAGTTATAATAAGCCATGAACCCGCTATCCTTTAAAACAAGGCCCGCGATAGCTCTTCACTGTGGACCTGCATGGAAAACTGCAGTTAAATTGCAATGTACTCAGACAGAACACAAAAATACTCAGCTCTGCTAAATGTAAGTTTCCAGATTACACGAACCCGTCTTCGAAATAAGATACATCTTGGAGGTTTCTTAACTTCCTCTGGCATCCTAATACACTATTTCTAGGGCACAGATGTCAGACAGATGAATAAAAAACCAAGACTAGTACGTCCCATGAAAAGATTATACCAAAATTCATTCTGGAAACTGGAAACTTAAAACCTACTTCGCACACAATATGCAAGATTGAAAAGTTTTCCCAGGCTGGCGATTTTAAGCATTTTTTTTTAATTTAATTTGAATTTGGTGGTCGCAGAACTGCATTTAAAACAATTAAAACTGATCAAAATGAAAATATTTATGCATTCAAAAGCAGGGACCGAAAATAATCGTGATCATGAAGAATTTTTATTTAAAAACCATTGCATAATCGTTATTTTTCTATTTATATAACTACGATAATTTTTAACCGTTATTTTATAATTTTTGTTTTTTTTTCGGTCAAAAATAATCGTTATTCTTTAATTTTTTATTTTTTCAATCATTTTTAATCGCGATTTTTATTTTTTCGATCAAAAATAATCCTTGTTCTTTGATTTTTTATTTATTTTTTTCAATAATTTTTAAAATGATATTTTATGATCTTTATTTTTTCGGTCAAAAATATCCATTATTCGTTATTATATAATTTTTGTTTTTTTTCGATCAAAAATAATCGTTATTCTTTAATTTTTTATTTTTACAATCATTTTGAATCGTTATTTTATGATTTTAATTTTTTCGATTAAGAATAATCGTTATTCTTTGATTTTTTTTCAATCACCTTTAATCGTTATTTTATGATTTTTATTTTATCATATTTCCAGGGTTAATCTTGTCTGATCTTAGAAAACCAAAAAAAACTTGTAGTGTTGACCATTAAAGCAACAAACGTAGACCTAAGATAACCTCACGAACCACAAAAGAAAAAGTTCAGCAGGAAAATGAAAACAAAAATTCTTTGATTCATTGCAGGTTATTGCATTATTGATACCAGTGATGGGTGGCTTCACTAATTACCGCGTACAAAAAGATTTTGGTATTTTCGGGGCTACTTCGGCATTTTTGAGACTATTTCAGGATTTTCGATGTTTTAGGGGCTATTTCGGGATTTTCGAGACTACTTCTAGATATTTTTACTATTCTAGGCACTATGTAGGGTTTTTGAGACCAAATATAAATAAATGTGTTTATCGATAAAAATATTGATCATTAATATCGATAAAAATATTAATAAATATATCAACAAAAAATCGATAACACTACTGAAAAATTTTTCGAAAAAATATCGATTATTATATCGATAACAATATCGATTATTATATGGATAATAATAGCGATTATTATATCGATTATTATATCGATAACAGTGGCGATTATTATATCTATAAATTTATCGACAACAATATCTATTATTTTATCGATAACATTATCGATAAATATAACGATAGCAAAATCTTCAAATTTATCGATAAATATATCGATATCAGGATCGACAAATATAACGAAAGCTTCGAAATAGTCCCGAAAATCATGAAATAGTCCCGGGAATCCCGAAGTAGTCTCGAAACAGTCCTGATTCAATTTTTCCTAAATCATAAAGTATTTGGTTTCTAAGTATTTAGTCATGTAATAAATACCTTAGTACTTTAGTGAAGGTATTTTGCATCTCCAAAGTACCCGAGTACTTTGGACTAGAGTATTTAGCGCCTTTACTTTAGCATCTAACAGATCCTAAATGGCAAATTATTTTTTACTTTAGTATTTACCAACCCCTAAATACCAAATTTTTTTACTTGAATATTAAGACATTTCCAAATATTAGGTATTTGAGTATTTAGTACTGGTATATTAAATACAAAATTACTCAAGTATGCCCATCATTGGATACTATTTACATTCCAAGTGGGAAAAGGTAACGTCTGGGAATGCAAAACGTAATGGATAGCCCCTATAACCTACGCACGAAAAGATGCAAGAATAACTGTTATTTTTGATCGAAAAAATAAAAATCATAATATAACGATTAAAAATGATGGAAAAAATAAATACCACCAGAAAGGTTTTTGATAGTAAAAATATCTGCATTTTACTCACTTTTAATGGCTTTAGATGCTGCAAATTCAAATTGAAAAAAAAAACGCTTAAAATCGCCAATCTGGGAAAACTGAGAAACTTCTTTTCTTTATACAATCTAGACTTTCAGATAAACTTGGTTTCATCAATTCACCAGCCGACTGCCGAACAGTGTGTTAATACTAAAGTTTACTATAACAATTAATAAGGAACAAACATTTTGCAAATACATATGAAAATGATAACATACCAGCATAAATTTGCATCTGCCTCTGTCTTAATAATTCACGCCGAAACTCTTTGTAAACGCACGAGATCATTTGCATACAAAACGCTATCACAGCGCAACCGAAGAAAAAGGCTAATGCCGAAAACATCAATAGGTATACGACGTTCATCATAATACTTGGTTAAACTATTCTTATGTTAGCCGCTTTGATTAACAATCGATCGACTACTCGTGTTATGCCGGTCACTCTAATACTAATCAAGCTAATTCTCGATTAGCACAACTCCCATTCGATTTTCGATTCTTTGTTTTGTTAAAATATGAGAACATTTCTTTGCTGAAAATGAGTAACCGCTTAAGTTCACTTAGAACACGAGTGATACTGATATTGCACGTAATTAGGAGAAATCTCAAAAATGCTTACGATATTTTTTTAACAGGTTACAAGTTGTATTAACAAAAAAAAAATTGTGCATTGTAAACACATTTAAGAACAAATCTCGAATTTAAAAATGTTTTTTTTTTCTTCTTAAAATTTTGTTTAAAAATTTTATGGCCTTATTCATAAAAGATAAATAAATAAAAAATATATTTTTCAATTTATATGTAAACCTTTTTTAAAGCTACTTTATTTTTTATGACTAAGGCTATTAAACTGTTATTCTTTGTGAACACATCTGCATATCGCACACGATCTTCAAAAGTGACACAACTCAAAATTACGCGTTCGTCAGAAAATGCGAAAAACTATTTCTTAGCACATGCTAATCATATAGGCAAGGGCGATTTAACCTTGGGTTTTTTAATTAAATTATAACAAAAATTTACACCAGCTGCTGAAAGGTAGCTCTAAAAGCTCTATGAACATTTTTAGTGCATTATTTCAAAAATGCCAAATTTTGAGTTGTGTCACTCTTGAAGATCGTGTGTGATATGTGTATATATGTACTATGTATTTCTTGTATTATATTTTGCTTAAACAGGTGAAGTTTAAGAACAAGCACTTAACGATCTTTGAGTGCTACCTGCAATTGTTTAGGCTCGCTCTTATCTTTATTTTTCAGCATGGCGTAAAGTATTGCACACTTGTGGGGGTGGTGTGCATTTTTAAGCATTAAGGTAGTTCATATAATTTCGAGGACTCAATATGTAAATTCTACCAAAAAAACAAATGAAATTTTTGTATCGCAAAAAGATATTTTAAAACTTCGCATTTATTTTAATACATATGTATGTACGTTAGGGTGGTCCAAAATAAGTAAAGTCGGAATTTTAATGATCTCACCCCCTAGGATTATTCCATATCGAAAAAAAATACATACCTATATTTTTTTATTTTGAAATCAAAACATACTTTGAGGTCGCTCAAAGTGCTCAAAGGTTTGCATGTATTTTATATGAAAAAAAAACATTTTCCATAGAAATGGTATAAAATTCTTAAAAATCAATATTTTTCGATCGGAAAACTGTGGTTCTCTTCAGAAGACTTCCAATAACAATACCCAATTGTTTATTTAACCATTTTTTAATTCTAAAGAATGTCTTATCAATCCCCCATTGCAATTTGTGGCATTTTTTGGGGGTTCTGGCGGGCCCATAAAATTAAGTTACTATGAAAAAATGCCTAAACAAACAATAGGGTTTAATTACTAGGAATCTCCTAAAGAGATGCAGTTTTCCGATTGAAAAATATTGATTTTCCAGAATTCTATACCATTTCTAGGAAAAGTGTTTTTTTCCATATAAAATACGTGGAAAACTTTGAACGCTTTGAGCGAGCTCTAAATATTTTTTGATTTCAAAAAAAAAAAAAAATAGGGGTATATATTTTTTCGGTATAGAAGTATCCTAGGTAGTGAGAGCATAAAAATTCCGACTTTATTTCCCCCCCCCCCATGCATTTTTGGACCATCCTAATGTACATATGTATGAATGTCGATGCATATCAGAGACTCAAAACTTCACCAAAAAGCATTTCTGATGATTAGGTTATGTTACATGATACTAGGCTAATTTTCAAAATCTGTGATTGAAATTTCTGTATCAGCTCTACTTTATAAAATATGACACATGATGTTTCGCATTTTTTCCATACAAAGTAATTTCGATTTTTTTTTTTTTTTTGTATGGAAGAAACTGCGTGAAACAACTGCCAAAAATCAACGGCAAGGCCTAGCTACTTCAAACTTGCACTTTGTTGTAATAAAATTTATTGGTCTAAAAAACTGCATACTCAAAAAAAATCGAAAAAAAATCTGATTAAAAAGTTGAATTTTTGCATGAGAATTTATTAAATTTTCCTGAGTTTTGCAGAAAGTTAAGAAATTATATTTTTATATTTTTTGTTGTAGTATGAACTATATTTTTATAAAAAAATGACGGAAAAAATTAAAATCCATACTGATGGTGGAATCCATACTGAAATAATTGGACGTAGGCTATCAGGCCTTGACTGAGGTATAACGTCGATCGAAGCCCCTGGCCAAAGTTCTTCCAGGCTGCTCACGATGCACGTTAGGAAATCTAGAGGCTTCCTGTTGCCACAGTCAAAAATCTTTACAACCCTTCGCCAGCCCGCTCGATTTAGGATTATTTGGCCGTTTTCTGTCTGAAGCATTAGATTTATAAGCTTTGCCTTTATATACAATGTTCTGTCCTTATCTTTCCATGTTCCGGCGTTATCTTCCCAACCGGGTCGTCCTTTTATAGTCGTCGTTTCCTGAAGGCCTGTGGGCTGGTTCGCAACTGCTTTAATTATTGAACCCGTGACCTGTCCCATTGATCTCTTGGTCGGGATTGAGGGGTCGTTGCATTGCTTTTGTACCAAGTCCAGGGATTAAACGAACCGAGTTCTGGGCACAGCCTCTTTTTCCCAGGCAGTTTAGAACAGGCGTAGGGCAGTTTATATACTGCACCTGCTACCCTCCCAGCAGCACTAGTAGACTACGTGACATGGGGTTCCATCGCACAGCCTGAGAAGCCAGATGAGTTTCCCACCCACGATCTACCGCCGGTACTGTGTACCCGACTCGCTTTTCGTAACATCTACCTCCTCCCTGTGGGGATTCTTTAATGTCTACCACCTCCCACTAAAAAAACTCTTGCCTCGACCGGCCCTGGCCTAGAAAAGCCCTTAACATGGGGTATAGAGGCGACCTAAACTACACTGGAATGGATTGCGTACTAAAGATGACCCACTTTTTTTAAAATGTGTTCGTAGAATCAAAGAAACATTTATGACTAACTAAGGTATTTTAGTTTCTCATGCTAATGATGAAAAATAGCTTAAGGATTAAGAAAATACATATGTATGTATACGTAAAGATAAATCAAGATAACGAAGTTATCTGACAACATAAGTACTCCTAAATACTTTTCACGAGTGCTGAGTAAGCTTTATACAAAGATAAGCATTCGCTTTAATTTTCGTTGATCAAATAAGAGCCGTCGCAATGATTTAATAATAACTATTAAGTTAACAAGTCTGTCTATGCAGTTTTTTGTTTGCGAAAAAATCGTGTGAATTTATATATTCGACGTAAAAGCGTATGGACTTAGATTTTGAGATTAATGCAAGCGCAATTCGGCACTTTTCGATGGTCAGATGCAACGACTATAAAGACTCGCACGAATGACAGAAAGCATTCGATTTTCTGAAAAAAATCATACGCCTTTAATAAAACGTTAAATGGAACTAAAACCTTAATCCAAGGGCTTCATGGAAATAACAGAATGTCCGTTGTGAGGCCAGCTTCTAATTGTCGTGGTACTACGGTATGGTGGATCAAAAATAATGAGTCAAGAAAAAAGGTACTGTTCATGATACAACAAGGTAGATTATGAATGGCTCTAACTTGATGGTTACACGGACAATTTTTGAGGCAATTAAATATCAGCTTGTATTAAATATTTGCTTCAAGGCGACAGGCAATTTTTCGTTACAACAAAACAAAGTCTACATTTTTTTGCAAAAGCCACACTTTTAACCGAAGAGAAGTTTAGAGGAAAATGTTTTAAATTGTTGGTTTTGCGATATTTGTTAGTCATATAATCCTAGGAGAACATTTTTGAAGATTTTTAGTATTGAGCGTGTTTTATTTTTGCTGAAAATAGTATTTAGTAGAACCTCATTTATTTTTTGTAACAATTTACTGCACGTTTTGTGACTTTTCGGTTTTTAGTAGTGCTCTTGCCGCCGTAGACGAGCGCTTAGCGGTGCCTACTGCAACTCGGGAGGTCCATTATTCAATTTCTGGTTTCTGCAGCATCAAACAAGGTTTTTCTTGTTTTCAAATAGCGGTCGCCCCTCGGTAGACAATGGAAAACCTCCGAGTGTACTTCTGCTACAAAAAAGCTCCTTTGGAGGTGGAGTAAAAGTGTAGATATCTCCATTTGTGTCAGACGAAGCTCGGCCAAACACGCAGAACAAGTTTAAACGCCAAACATTAATTTATTGGAATCAAATATGATCCTGCTTTCCTGTTCATCTTCAGATATAATTTTAAACCTTAAAACCCCCAAAAAAACTTGAAAACTTCGAAAAAGTCAAAACTTGTATTGGGGTCAAAATTTGTATGAAATAAAAAAATACCGGTTTATTTGATAAAAAGAGCCAGTTTATTCGATATTCGAACAATCAAGATTTCAAAAAAACACCCATAAATATTCAAAACACCATTGGAAACCGGTTTGGAAAAACCGAGTCAATCACCCTATTAACTACCCAAAAAATTTGTATGAAATAAAAAAAGATCGGTTTATCCGATAAAAAGCTCCGGTTTAATCGATATTGGAAAAATCAATTTTCAAAAAAAAAACACCAAAAAACTAGTGGAAACCGGTTAGGAAAAACTGAGCCAATCACCCTATTATTTACCCATTTTTGCCCACCGATGGATTTTCTCAACACTCTCTGGCCGGGGCCAACTACTATTCGATACATTTTTCTATATCATTACTAAATTTGTGCGGCGAAGGCACCGAAACTGAGTACTAACAAATAATTCAGCCACAGCGGGCGCCAATAACTACTTCATGAAAGTATACAACTTAGTTCGACTTGCTGAAACCTTTTTCGTTGTCAAGTATGACAGCACCATAACACCCCAACTGCTGAGAGCAATCGAAACAAACTTTTACACTCTTTTTAAATGCATATTTATTGCAATTTCTGATGACTTTGCATACCTTTTGTTTTGAAACAAAATGCATTACATCGAAAAAAAATGCATTACTATTGTTGTACATAAGCATATAGACCAATTGATCAACATACCATATAGGTGTCCAAAAGTTATCCGACGACCTTCTTCGACACGCTGATTTTGATGATTTGGCTTGCCACAGCCCCAAACATCCAACACCAGCCATAGCACGCACTTAGTATTGTAAAAGTGGTCAGTAATATTTAAAATTTGAACTTGTAAAAATTATAAACTGAGTTACCCGTAGAAAATAGTACATAATCGGCATCATTATAAAAATAATGAAAAACGTAAAGATGTAAGCCAAAAATATATCCATGTTGGGAGGTAAAAAAAATAGATGCGAGGAATTAAAAATTTACTTTCCAAACGTTTCCAATTTGTTTTTTTTTTTTCAACTTTTTTTAGGAACACAATTTAAAAATTTTTACGTATATCTTCTTATGTAAATAAACCAATTTCATACACGCGCGGTACGTTTACACATCAAACGGCAAACTAAGGAAGAATAAATTGCGCCTAAATGAAATTTAATTATTAGCACGTTTTCATATTTTGGGAAGGTTGTGACTCCGCTGACTTCTTACTTTTAATATAAAGACTTCATCAATTTTCTTCGTATAATACCTACGCTTAAATTTGTAACGCGCTCGTTATTGTTTATCCGCACTGATTGAGATTCCCGAATGAAAACAATTTCAGGCAGTCACACACATTGAATTCGTGTTTTAGTTTTGGATGGTTGATTATGCTAGTAGATCTATGAAAGTACATAAGAAAGGTATACATACATATGCGCCTTGTTCGCACGGTCAGACAGGAAGCCACAATACCGACAAAGATCTGAGAAACAAAGGCTTATCAGTCAACTCGAGCTATGTGTTTTAGCTGATAAGATTGGTGTGAAAGGTGTAAGTACTTAAGTATACGACGCAGCAGAGAAGTTAACCATGTGAGTAAATAAGTATTTAATGCAGTCAATGGAGATGAACTTTTTAAATAAAAAGAAGAAGCCGTGCGTATCTAGCTCCAAAAAAAAAAACAAAATAAAATTAGTTAGTACCTACGTTTGTGCGCGCAAATATTTGCGCTTTTTTGTAGAGTCGTTGGTGTACATGACTTTCTTACGAAAATGCGGCAAACTGTCACACAGACTAATAGGCAAACATACTTACATACGTTAACGTGTGATGATTTATATTCGCATGTAATTTTATATGGAAAAAAGCTTATCATTTGTTAATTTTATTATTTTATAAAAGATAACAGTTAGTTCGCTCAAGTTTTGGTGTTGTAATTTTATCTTTTTAAAAGCTAAAAGCTATGAGCTTTTAAGCTCCCACATTTTGTTAAATACATAAGTTATCAAAAACAGCCGTTTACGCTTCTCGTTCTCTTTATAAACAATTGTTAAGAGCAATGTTGACATATTCACAGTTTTAGCTATAACTTGCCGATTTTTATACGAGCTTACAGTTTTTCTAAATACCCCTAGCACAAATAACCGTTATTTCAAAATTCTGGATTTGAACAAATAAAATAAAATATGTCTCTTGGCTATTTTGCAACAAATTTCTAAATTTTTCAAGTTTTTTTTTTTATATCTCAAAAACTATTATAGTTACAAAAATGGCTCTGGCCTTGTTTTAAGGATGATATTGGGGCTATAAAAATGTATATAGAAAATTAAAAAAATAAAAAATAAAAAATTACACAATTGTAAAATAAATAAAAAACGTTAAAGCAAAAACTTTAAAAAATGTTTGGTCCAATTTTTTATACTTTTGTCAGTATGTTGTATTTTCAGCTAAAATGGAGTATTAGAGCATACCATAAATTGTAAATCAAATGACTATAATCATATCGTCACTACACGCTACTGTTTTGACGGCGAAAAAAGACGTATAAAAAAAATTGTACGAAAAAAGGCGATTAATAAAAACTTCGGCGAAGACGCGAAACGTAGTTGACGGCGAAGAAAGACGCGTTAACATAGATTTATACCTGGCCAAGGACTGTCATTTCAGCATCATTCCCTAAAAACTCTTTGGGGAATTTACATACTGTTACACCCGCAAAAATAGTCGACCGCGAAAATAAGTTTAGGGGTCTTTCTTCGCCGTCAAATATTTGAACGCGCCTTTCTTCGCCGTCAACTATGTGAAGAGTCTTTCTTCGTTGAAGTTTTTTTTATGCGTCTGTTTTTCGCGGTCAAAGTTTGAGCTCGCGCCTTTATTCGTGTCTAGTGACGATATGTTCCAGGTGGCGGATCATTTGGCGGTTAAATTCTCTATAAACGCCCTCTGGTTAATGATGGCCTTAAAAGACCTGGTTGAAGATTCAGGGCTATGTTTCAAATACGAAGCTTCACTTTTGGTAGTTTTTCAACTCTTTTGGTAGGAATTATGTAATGCCGAATCGGGGGATGTAAAAAAAATCCCATGTGGAAATGGTTTTAATGACTATTTTTTTAACGTAATGACACGAATATTTTCTAATGCCCAACTTTGCTTAGTTTAAATTCCAGCATTAGACAAAAAAAAAATTGTGAGTGGCAACTCTGGTTATTGTGGTTGCTTTCAATCAGTATGCCTTGTACAGCTTTTGATAAAACAAAAGCTTTGTGAAGTGAATATTTAACGATGATTGTATACTAAACAAACAACACGATGCATATATGGATATGCACATGTATAAGTTAATTAAAGTTCCACAATTATAATATGCCATAATGTATTATATCTTTTGAACAAAACATCACAAACTAACTATTTCACATACCACTTTCCAAGCGTATCGGATAGTGTTGTCCAGACATGCGATCATCCCTTACATCGCTACGATTGTGAGCTCTAAGCCTTTTATAATATTGCATATAAATCCACAGCAATACACGTAGACACAAACTGAATACCACAAATGAAAGGAAGACCATAAAAAATGCCGATAAGTAAAGCAGCACTGTTTGCAGATCTGAGGACATTTCTCCCATTTTGGCTGAATTCCTTTGATTTCACAATTTTTTCCGAGAACGAGAACGATTCAGAACGATAACTGCACCTCAGTTGAATTTGCGATCAGCGCTTCATTAACATTGCCGGCCCAAAATGACTTCAATTAATATTTTTGTTATAATTTTATAATTTATGTTTTAGTTGCAATATTTTTTATTGGATTTGACAAATTATATTTTATCATTTCTCTTCATTTCTGTTTTAAAAATACGAAAATTCTTCGAAATCGAAATTAATTCTACATCACAGCATGTGTAGCAGTTGGGCGCGCAACACAAATAACTTTCCACAATAAAATTAGTTTGTTGGCGTGTTAATATTTCACAGTGTGAATATTTTAAGCAGAATTTCAGTAGCAACTCAGTTTATCTCATTTTCGTACAGAGAGCAAATATTCACATGAACGCCGTACTTGTCTGGAAAATAAGCAGTTATTTGCTTGCCTACACATGTGATCATCAGCAACCGAACGTACTTACGTACATAACCGCATAAAGAAAGCGCTAGAAGAGCTTTAACAGACAAATAAATATTTACATTAATATTAATACTAGAATTAATTTTGCTACCATGATAATACCCTTCATATTAAAATTTTACTAAATTATGCCACGAAAAATGTTTGTTTCTTATGTGGGACGTAGTGTTACCAGTTATTTGACATTAGAAAACGTCCCGCAAGGTTCAGAGGGAGTTTAAACGCCGTGGGCGCAGTTCTGCATCCGCTTATCAAGGTCGCTGCTATCCTTGAGGAGGTAACCGCTAGTGTAATCTTTTTTATCCTTGCGCAACTCTGCCAGCAGCAAATTCAGCAGAAATGTCTTGCCAGTTCCCCCTGATGTGTTCGAGAAATAAAGGTCCGCTCTCCACACGGCTCACAATTTTATAGAAAATGTGCCTTCGCTTGGGTAATAGTTTAGATATTCTGTTTCGGTGACTTGAGCCGGCAAGTTCGTGGTGCTATAACTCAACTGCCTGAATAACACATAGGGCAGTTCTCCCATTCGTTGAGGAGCGGAGATGGCGAAATCGCACATCCATTTTCGCAACATTGAGAAAACTTTATCCTCAATTAGTCTCAGAGCTTACGTCGTCATGTGCTGTTTCTTGAAACATGTGGGCGATGTCTTAAAAAAAGCGGTTTTATACTGTTACCATAGGTAGTTGCAGGGAGTTACTAAAACCTCTACCGTTTGAAACCTATATTTTAATATTTAATTTAAGTTATTGATTAAAATGATTTTTAATTTCTAAACGGGTGGCAAAGCTCTTTAAAAATATTTAGAAACAAATTTGTCTTAAATCTCTCTCATTAGGTACTCGTACTAATATATTTGATTTAAATTATTTATTAAATTGATTTTAAATTTATGAAAAGGCGGCAACTCTCTTCAAAAACATTTTTGAAAGAAATTCTTCTTGAATCTATTTTGTTTGACACCCACATTGTTGTAATATTTTATCTAAGTTGATATTAACCTTTGAAAAAAGTGGCATCACCCTTCAAAAAAAATACTTTATATGTTAGTCTAGGTCATAGCCTATAAGTGTGCCAAATTTCATTCAACAAACATATACACTCACAAACTTTTACATTTAAATTATTAGTGGGATTGATAAAAATTATTTAAAATTTCTAAAGGGGAGGTAACTCGTTTTAAAAATATTTTCAAAAGAAATAAAACCTTACTCTCTCTCGTTTGATAACCATATTTAAACATTTCGTTCAACCTTTTTAGTAAATTGATTTTGAATTTCTTAAAAGGTGGCAACCCCCTTCTAAAATATTTAAAAATAAATTTGTCTTAACTTCTCCCATTTGGTACCTATACTAAGATATTTCATTTAAATTTTTAAATAAAGTGAGATTACGTTTATGAAACGGTGGCAACTCCATTCAAAAATATTTTTATAACAAATCGTTTTTGGAACTCTTTAATTGACACCCACAGTTTTGTAATATTTTATCTCACTTACGAAATATGTATATAGTTGATTTGAACTTTTGAAAAAAGTGGCAACTTTCTTTAAACAAATCCTACATGCAAACACACTCACTCACAAACTTTCACATTTATAATATTAGTAGGATTATAAATATTAAATTAACAAAAGAAAAATAGCCAAAACTGGTCAAAATGCCACTTAACTTAATCAGCTGACCACAAGTGTATGTATATCCAACAAAATGAATTTAATAACTTATGTTGTACTAAATCAAACAAAAAATATTCCCATATAGCGCACGCTTTTAAAATTATCATAACAATAATCTAATTAGCTATATTCACTGGAAAATTATCAAAATAAAAGAATTACAAAAGCCAACCTTGACAATGAAAATAAGCAAATACCTAAGATTTATCTCACCTCAACACCATCCTTGAACACTTCCTTGCCCACGCCAAAAGCACAAAAAAATTCGACAAAAAATTCTGACCATTAATTTTGTGGATGTATGTAACTATGTACCTTCTTACGTGAGTTTCTATTAGCAAATATGTATGCGATAAAGTCATGTATTTCTATCAGTTAATTTGTACCCCGTGGCAATAGGAAATAACAAAAGCCTCGAAAAGATTGTTCTCACACGAACAGTTATGCATAAATTAATCCAAATTAATCCAAGTTAACCGGATCAACAAAACCGTAACATTTTATGATTTAATAGCAGAAGAATAATTAAAATGGCCAAATTAAATAAATATAATATGCTACATGCAGCGCTTCATAATTTATTTGTGCAATACATTGGTCGCTTTTGTTATTTTCTAACATTCAATTCTATTAACGCATTTTTTATACTGAAATTTGTTTACGTTAATAAAATTTAAGCGGCAAGAATAGCGTAAATTAAATTTCTGGTAAAATAGTACGGAGGTTGCACGATTCACCGTTGCTTGATTTGACCACCTTGACGTTGAAATATAATTTAAACGCAGCTTTGTGTAACCTGCGCGCATGAGTTCTTTTTTTCCCCAATGGTCAAAGCGCCAAATTGTTGTTTTTGTTGCCTAGCTTAATTTCGTGTGAATTAGCTGACTTATTTGACAGCTCTTTGTTTCCGCAACTCATGCCGCCGCAGGGAATGATGGTCAATATTCCGGCTATATGCGCTGGTATATACTCAAAAAAAAAAAAAAAATAAGTATTTTTGTATGCAAGTTTGTGCGATTAAACATTTGAGTACGTTAGCATACATATGTATGTACATAGATAGGCTAGCGTTCACATCACGCGCCGCAGCTATTAATAAGCCAACAATTTAATCCAAAATTAAGGCAATATTAAATTACGACGTAAATGTGTTTATGATTGCACATACATACATACATACATATATAATCGATAATGACACTCATAAAATCTATTAATTCTACTATAACTTCAATATATACTAAGTGTAAGTGTTGTTTGCGGCGTTTAGAACCCTAAGGCAGACTTTCAAGCAAGACAAAGCCAACAGGTGTCGGCAGAAATGAAATACAAATGTTTTTGTGTTTGCCATTAGTACGTATGTACATCAATTTATTAACTTCTCAGTTATTATCCTAAAAATTGCCATAATTTCTGCGTTTCTCACCGCTAATTTAAATTTTAAAGTTTAAGGTATCCGGTTTGAAATGTAACGAAGATTTTTACATTCAAGGAAGTGCACTTTAAGATAAAATTTGTACTATATCAATGCGATTTTTGAGCTTGCATTTCCTGTACAAGTTGTCAAACGCTTGGGGTAATATTTTTGCTCAAAGCTGCAGGCAAATCATTACTTACTTTCAATCTGGAATGGTTTTTAATAAATACTGAAGCAGAAAACCTTTTTCCTACTAAAATGTTATGGGCTATCGAATTGTATATTCAAAGTTAAAAAAAAAAAAATGTGAATAGAAGTACTATAATGTCAAAAAATATAAACAAACGATTCAAAATTCATAATTTTTTTTTCTAATTTGACTGTAAAGCATGATAAAAACATACTTATACTATATTTTTATCATGATTTAATGTACTTATTCCCAAATTAATCATTGACGAATGAATTATTCGTGAATAATAAAAAAAAAAACTCGATTTATAACACACTGAGCAATGAGTTACTTTTACTTAGGTCGAGGCCACGCTATGAGCGGCAAGCGGCTGAGCGGCGCCATACAAAAATGCCGCTCAGAGCATGGTCACTTCAATAGTATTTCATATGTTTTAATTAAGCCCTTCAGCCGCTCCCCGCTTTGCCGCTCATTGCGGTTGGCTTTTCTCCTAGTCGTTGTCTCCAACTGGGTTTGACCACAGGAAGAGTGGCGTTAGTTGAGTGGGGTGACTCTCCGCATACCCGCATATCGGTTGGGCACATCTGAATTTATCCAACTCAGGTAGAAGTTTATGGTGGTGCGAGTCACCCGAGGCAGACGAAGTTCTGTCTCGTTCACGTCGGGTAGTTGTGTTCCTAAAACTGAATCACTAGACGGGAGTTGGTGTAACGTCTATGACCTGTCGATACGCTGTCGGGTCCAGTGGTTGTTTTATGAATCTTTGGACGTGCTTTGGCGAGGGCTCTACCGCAAGCAAATGTCTGTTTGGGGTTCCCTCGTCTGTAGCACCCGATTAGGAACTGCTTGCACACCATGGCACAATATCTCGAACACACTTTAAAATATTTGTAGCCAAAAATTGTACAAAACGGAGACTCGCATCGGGTTAATATTTGAATTTCGCAACCAGACTTGGTCAGGTGAGTTTTTAGAAGTATTCGAAAGTTTTTAGCTATCTGCCTCAAAAAATAATGACTTTGTGCAAAATTGGGTCAGTCTAATGTGCATATGTATGTATACTAGGGTAGTCCAAAAATGCATGTGAAAAAGTAAAGTTGAAATTTTTATGCTCTCACCCCCAAGGATTGTTCCAAGTATACCCAAAAAAAATATACCCTTATTTTTTCTATTTTAAAATCAAAAGATATTTAGAGGTCGATCATAGCGTTCAAAGTTTTCCATGTACATATTTTATATGGGGAAAAAACAACTTTTCGTAGAAATGCTATAGAATAGTTAAAAATCAATATTGTATAATTTATAGGTCCGCCAAAAACCCACAAAACCCCGAAAAACACAGTGGGGCGACCAATAATAAATTTATAGTATTAAAAAATGGTTAAATAAACAATTGGGTATTATTACTGAAAGTCTCCTGAAGGGAACCAGAGTTTTCCGATAGCAAAATATTGATTTTCAAGAATTCTATACCATTTCTACGAAAAATTTCATTTTTCTCATATAAAAAGACATGGAAAAATTTCAAAATAAAACAATATGGGTATACTTTTTTCGATATGGAACAATCCTAGGGGTGTGAGAGCATTACAATTCCGAATTTACTCTTTTTGGACTACCCTAATGTATACACATTGCCATGGAAACATCACGTAAGGAATAGTCCTACATATATAAACATACATACGTATTTCGTTAAACACAAAATTATGAGATAAACCGAAACTATTTCATGAAAAGACAAGATGCTCATCCTTTTCTCCACCCAACAAAATAAAGTTCGACATGAAAGGGAAAAACTTCCGCATTCAGCTTACATACCTGCTTCTGCGGTTGTATCTGTTATTGTTGTTGCTGTGTTTCCAGCAGCATTAGCCGGTTCGATGCGAATGCGTCGTACTACACGTCGTTGTACACCCCGTGTATTACGGTTATTTTCTTTACTATGTTCCCACCACATTGCTGTACACACCTAAAACGAATAGGTGTATGGAAAATATAAAAGGACTAATGAAAACCACGATCCCTTTCAGTGCGGCAAATATCTCAGAGCAGCTGATTAACACTTACTCTTATCGAAAAAGCGAAGATACCAATAACGATCATGATCAAGATCGCGACACCAATGCCATCCATTGCCAATAAGTTAAAACAGAGCAATTTATTTATTCGAATGCACTAAACAATTTTTGTAACAATTTTCTTGATTTTGATATTTTGTAATTTATTACTTTGTAAACTAATTTAGATTATGTGCTTATATAAAGAAAAGATGAAATAATTTTGAATACTATTTTTACATGTACGGCTAAAATTGCATCGTTATTTTTTGAATGAAACACACTCATCGGACGCACTTGAAAGGGTTTGGTTATCACGACAAAACTAAAACAGCGTATATGCTGACATTTGCCTTTACTTCTATTCCTTCACAAAGAAAATGGCAAATTGAATGCCCAATAAACCATAATAGACCGCTTTTATCTGTCATATGCATACATACATATATATGTACACATACAAATAATAGATAAACAATACAAAAAGGTGTGAAAATAAATTTATGTTTAGTAAGGCGGTTCTTAAAATATCAACACCATGGGGCACCTCTTTATTTTGTTGTGCATAAAATAAGGGCATCCGCGAAAATTAAAAAGAAAAAAGTAAAATAAATTTAGAGGATTTGAAAAATTTTAATTTTTTTCTTTTTGATAGCAAAAATTCGACAAAATTTTGACTTTGGCCAGCTATAAGTCAGCGAGTTTATCAATATATATATATTTATATATATATAATTAATCAGGTATCAAGTCAATTTTTCGGATTGATAAAAAAAATTAAAATTTTTGCAAACCCTGGTAGCGACTGCTAAAAATAAAAAATAAAATAAAGAAATTAAATTTTAATTTCCGTGGATGTCTTTATTTTGTATTCAGAACAAAATAAAGGGGTGCCTCATACAAAATATACCATATATTGATATTTTTAAGGTATACCCTAATGTTTAGCCTTTTGTCTTTTTAGTCTTTTCTTTTTCTTGTATTCACAAAAACAATACCACTTTACGGGAAACAATAATTTTTCCTGATCGCCGAAGCCTTTTGTTGGTATCCCTACACTCAGAAAAAAGTCAGCCAAATATATTTCTACTAACACATGATTTGGTAACTATAACCAAATAATGTGACTATAACTAAATCATGTGTTGAGAAAAACACATTTAGTTGACGTAACTAAACTCTTTTCTCAGTGTATGCTACACAAAAATGTATCACTAGACTTTTAGACTTCTCGCTGTCATCAAAGTATAGCCAAAGTATAGTTTTAGTTACACCTATAAAGACAATGTTCTCGATTCTTTTTAACGAAGGAAGAACAGGGCGGCAAACCGGTTTTGAACCGAACCGTCGCTGTTTTTCGGGCTTCGAACCGAATCATTTTTATTTTGAAATGCCAAAACCGAACCGAAAACCACTCCCACAAGTGGTTCGGTTCGGTTAAAAATCCACTAAAGCATTTTTAGGGCCAGTTTCTCAATGTCCGGTTAAGACTAACTACAAGTCAAACATGGTTATCGACGTTATCGACTCACTAGTATATGTTATGGAATCTATCATGTCGATAACGAGGTTTAACCTGCAGTTAGTGTTAACGAGACATTGTGAAACTGGCCCTTAAATTTTTGTAATACACAACTTTGTCTAAAAATGCAACCACATGGTAAAACTGAGTTTGAGTTTAATGGCATCTCTGTGAGTTATCATTTCGTTTAATTAAAAATGCCTGAAATCTTCAAAAAATTCAAATCCATGAAAAAATGTCCAAAAATCAACTTAAAACTTAAAAATTTTGTCTAGAAATTCTCATTAAATAGTTTGCAATTTAGATGAAACTTTGAGGAATTTTCATAATTTGTGCACAAAGTTTTAAACTTGGATTTAATGCCAAAGGAAGTAAAGCCCTCCCGCAGACTGTCTGCTGTCTTTTTTTTGTCAAATTTGTTGGCTGGGATGTAAATAAACTTTCATACATATGTATATACATTTATCTATATGAATATGGGGGAATAAATATGTTTTATGTATATTGAACCCGAAATCTTATCTATCTACATACATACATTTGTACATATACTATGTAGTTATTAGTTATATTTTGCAAAATGACAAATGCAGCACCTCCGTAACTTGTACCGCCTTATTTCACAATTTAGATATAGTATGTAAGTATTTACATTCATGCACACATGCATATGTATGTATATACAGTAGCCTGCGAAATCCAATAAATCAAGCCAACTGATAAACTGATAAAAATTAATAATAGCACAAAAACATTGAAAATTTAATACAAGCCTGCTGACGCCTTTTGGCCATTTAACTAAAAGTTTTCGTACCTTTGTAGTGACGAAACTCCACTAGTTAGTTATTGAAATGACCAAAAATCTGTGGCATTTACAAAAATGCCATTTAGAGACGAAGTTATACTGGATTTCCACTAGGCATTAAATGACAAAAATTTTAAAAACAAAGCTGGAAAAATACCAGCGTAGCGGAATTTTAGACCCCAGTGAGCCCACATTTTTTATTAAAATTTTTGCGGATGTAGAAGGCTAATAAAATATAGGGAAATTCATATACTATTATATCAGCGTACACCGTTGTTTTTTTTTAAATACTCACAATGTATTGCAAGCTATAATTTTTTTTGTTATTTTTGTACAAAAATATACATATTTCATGCTACAAACAAAACTACTATATAAGTCAAAGTTTCAAACTCTATACAAAATTAAGGATAAATTAACGAATTTTCATCAAAATTTTAAACTTTTTTTGGTATGCAGTTTTATAGCGCATTCAATTTTAGTTTAACAATGTACAAATTTGAAGTGCCTAAGAAATTGCGTTAATTTTTAATCATTTTTTTCTGTCGGCTAAAAGTAAATAAAAATAGTAGTTGCAGAATATAACTCAATTCCTTCTTAAGTCGACTTAGGCGGTTATTACTTATGACCACAGACATATTGTATGTAACATCTATGCACTGGCTACACGTCAATTTTTTACCTAAGTTTAGCTCTACATCATGTTGCATGCGAATTTGGCAGTAACAAGTGATTGAAAAAATATGCTGCAAATCAACTAAAAGGGTTAAGGCCTAGTGGAAATTCGGTATTAATGACTCTTTTTTATTAACGTAATGACACGAGTACTTTTTCATGACCAACTTTGTCATTCAAATTTGTATCAATTAAAGCAGAGTGTAAATTCGGCATAGTGAAGTATGGCCGTAAAAAACTTTCAAATGGCCTCTTATTCCTATCAATCGGCAGATAAAAATAAATACGCAGAGGTGTGCAAAGTAAAAATTTCCTAAAAAAAGGTAATTAAAAAACGTAATAAAACTTTCCATTCTTTAATTTTGAATTTCCTTAGATTGCTGTTTTTAACTGAAGATTTGATTTTTATTAAACTCATTTATTTTTTTTTATAAAACTATAGCATACTATTTCACAAAAGCCATACCAATCCAAGTTTCAATCTTTGTGCAATATTTAAAAAAAAAAAA
>NW_023458561.1:43236419-43256231 GCF_013731165.1 Rhagoletis pomonella | reverse complement strand
CGTAGGGCAGTTTATATACTGCACCTGCTACCCTCCCAGCAGCACTAGTAGACTACGTGACATGGGGTTCCATCGCACAGCCTGAGAAGCCAGATGAGTTTCCCACCCACGATCTACCGCCGGTACTGTGTACCCGACTCGCTTTTCGTAACATCTACCTCCTCCCTGTGGGGATTCTTTAATGTCTACCACCTCCCACTAAAAAAAACTCTTGCCTCGACCGGCCCTGGCCTAGAAACATGGGGTATAGAGGCGACCTAAACTACACTGGAATGGATTGCGTACTAAAGATGACCCACTTTTTTTAAAATGTGTTCGTAGAAAAACAAAGAAACATTTATGACTAACTAAGGTATTTTAGTTTCTCATGCTAATGATGAAAAATGGCTTAAGGATTAAGAAAATACATATGTATGTATATGTAAAGATAAATCAAGATAACGAAGTTATCTGACAACATAAGTACTTCTAAATACTTTTCACGAGTGCTGAGTAAGCTTTATACAAAGATAAGCATTCTCTTTAATTTTCGTTGATCAAATAAGAGCCGTCACAATGATTTAATAATAACTATTAAGTTAACAAGTCTGTCTATGCAGTTTTTTGTTTGCGAAAAAATCGTGTGAATTTATATATTCGACATAAAAACGTATGGACTTAGATTTTGAGATTAATGCAAGCGCAATTCGGCACTTTTCGATGGTCAGATGCAACGACTATAAAGACTCGCACGAATGACAGAAAACATTCGATTTTCTGAAAAAAATCATTAATAAAAAGTTAAATGGAACTAAAACCTTAATCCAAGGGCTTCATGGAAATAACAGAATATCCGTTGTGAGGCCAGCTTCTAATTGTCGTGGTACTACGGTATGGTGGATCAAAAATAATGAGTCAAGAAAAAAGGTACTGTTCATGATACAACAAGGTAGATTATGAATGGCTCTAACTTGATGGTTGCACGGACAATTTTTGAGGCAATTAAATATCAGCTTGTATTAAATATTTGCTTCAAGGCGACAGGCAATTTTTCGTTACAACAAAACAAAGTCTACATTTTTTTTGCAAAAGCCACACTTTTAACCGAAGAGAAGTTTAGAGGAAAATGTTTTAAATTGTTGGTTTTGCAATATTTGTTAGTCATATAACATTTTTGAAGATTTTTAGTATTGAGCGTGTTTTATTTTTGTTGAAAATAGTATTTAGTAGAACCTCATTTATTTTTTGTAACAATTTACTGCACGTTTTGTGAAAAAAGCTGCTTTGGAGGTGGAGTGAAAGTGTAGATATCTCCATTTGTGTCAGACGAAGCTCGGCCAAACACGTAGAACAAGTTTAAACGCCAAACATTAATTTATTGGAATCAAATATGATCCTGCTTTCCTGTTCATCTTCAGATATAATTTTAAACTTTAAAACCCCCAAAAAAAACTTGAAAACTTCGAAAAAGTCAAAACTTTTATTGGGGTCAAAATTTGTATGAAATAAAAGAAGACCGGTTTATCCGAAAAAAAGCTCCGGTTTAATCGATATTGAAAAAATCAATTTTCCAAATAAAAACACCAAAAAACTAGTGGAAACCGGTTAGGAAAAACTGAGCCAATCACCCTATTATTTACCCATTTTTGCCCACCGATGGATTTTCTCAACACTCTCCATATACGTATGTTCTATGGGATTGAGATGCAGCGACTGCGAGGACCAATTGGCCCTAATGAAAAGTATCTTTACAGCAGAACTTCACTTATGAGGTTTGACATTGCTGGCCGGGGCCAACTACTATTCGATACATTTTTCTATATCATTACCAAATTTGTGCGGCGAAGTTATCGAAACTGAGTACTAACAAATAATTCAGCCACAGCGAGCACCAATAACCACTTCATGAAAATATACAATTTAGTTCGACTTGCTGAAAGCTTTTTCGTTGTCAAGTGTGACAGCACCATAACACCCCAACTGCTGAGAGTATTCGAAACAAACTTTTACGCTCTTTTTAAATGTATATTTACTGCAATTTCTGATAACTTTGCATACCTTCAGTTCAGAAAAATTATAGCCTTTCCCCCACCATGACAGCGAAAAAAATGCATTACTATTGCTGTACATAAGCATATAGACTAATTGATCAACATACCATATATGTGTCCAAAAGTTATGCGACGACCTTCTTCGACACGCTGATTTTGATGATTTGGCTTGCCACAGCCCCAAACATCCAACACCAGCCATAGCACGCACTTAGTATTGTAAAAGTGGTCAGTAATATTTAAAATTTGAACTTGTAAAAATTATAAACTGAGTTACCCGTAGAAAATAGTACATAATCGGCATCATTATAAAAATAATGAAAAACGTAAAGATGTAAGCCAAAAATATATCCATGTTGGGAGGTAAAAAATAGTATGCGAAGAATTAAAAATTTACTTTCCAAACGTTTCCAATTTGTTTTTTTTTCAACTTTTTTTAGGAACACAATTTAGAAATTTTTACGTATACTTTCTTATGTAAATAAACCAATTTCATACACGCGCGGTACGTTTACACATCAAACGGCAATCTAAGGAAGAATAAATTGCGCCAAAATGAAATTTAATTATTAGCACGTTTTCATATTTTGGGAAGGTTGTGACTCCGCTGACTTCTTACTTTTAATATAAAGACTTCATCAATTTTGTTCGTATAATACCTACGCTTAAATTTGTAACGCGCTCGTTATTGTTTATCCGCACTGATTGAGATTCCCGAATGAAAACAATTTCAGGCAGTCACACACATTGAATTCGTGTTTTAGTTTTGGATGGTTGATTATGCTAGTAGATCTATGAAAGTACATAAGAAAGGTATACATACATATGCGCCTTGTTCGCACGGTCAGACAGGAAGCCACAATACCGACAAAGATCTGAGAAACAAAGGCTTATCAGTCAACTCGAGCTATGTGTTTTAGCTGATAAGATTGGTGTGAAAGGTGTAAGTACTTAAGTATACGACGCAGCAGAGAAGTTAACCATGTGAGTAAATAAGTATTTAATGCAGTCAATGGAGATGAACTTTTTAAATAAAAAGAAGAAGCCGTGCGTATCTAGCTACAAAAAAAAACCAAATAATAAAATTAGTTAGTACCTACGTTTGTGCGCGCAAATATTTGCGCTTTTTTGTAGAGTCGTTGGTGTGCATGACTTTCTTACGAAAATGCGGCAAACTGTCACACAGACTAATAGGCAAACATACTTACATACGTTAACGTGTGATGATTTATATTCGCATGTAATTTTATATGGAAAAAAGCTTATCATTTGTTAATTTTATTATTTTATAAAAGATAACAGTTAGTTCGCTCAAGTTTTGGTGTTGTAATTATATCTTTTTAAAAGCTAAAAGCTATGAGCTTTTAAGCTCCCACATTTTGTTAAATACGTAAGTTATCGGGAACAGCCGTTTACGCTTCTCATTCTCTTTATAAACAATTGTTGAGAGCAATGTTGCCATATTCACAGTTTTAGCTATAACTTGCAGATTTTTATACGAGCTTACAGTTTTTCTAAATACCCCTAGCACAAATAACCGTTATTTAAAAATTCTGGATTTGAACAAATAAAATAAAATATGTCTCTCGGCTATTTTGCAACAAATTTCTAAATTTTTCAAGTTTTTTTTTATATCTCAAAACCAATTATAGTTACAAAAATGGCTCTGGTCTTGTTTTAAGGATGATATAAAAATGTATATAAAAAATTTAAAAAATAAAAAATAAAAAATTACAGAATTGTAAAATAAAAAAAAAAAAACGTTAAAGCAAAAACTTTAAAAAATGTTTGGTCCAATTTTTTATACTTTTGTCAGTATGTTGTATTTTCAGCTAAAATGGAGTATTAGAGCATACCATAAATTGTAAATCAAATGACTATAATCATATCGTCACTACACGCGAATAAAGGTGCGCTACTGTTTTGACGGCGAAAAAAGACGTATAAAAAAAATTGTACGAAAAAAGGCGATTAATAAAAACTTCGGCGAAGACGCGAAACGTAGTTGACGGCGAAGAAAGACGCGTTAACATAGATTTATACCTGGCCAAGGACTGTCACTTCAGCATCATTCCCTAAAAACTCTTTGGGGAATTTACATACTGTTACACCCGCAAAAATAGTCGACCGCGAAAATAAGTTTAGGGGTCTTTCTTCGCCGTCAAATATTTGAACGCGCCTTTCTTCGCCGTCAATTATGTGAAGAGTCTTTCTTCGTTGAAGTTTTTTTTATGCGTCTTTTTTTCGCGGTCAAAGTTTGAGCTCGCGCCTTTATTCGTGTCTAATGACGATATGTTCCAGGTGGCGGATCATTTGGCGGTTAAATTCTCTATAAACGCCCTCTGGTTAATGATGGCCTTAAAAGACCTGGTTGAAGATTCAGGGCTATGTTTCAAATACGAAGCTTCACTTTTGGTAGTTTTTCAACTCTTTTGGTAGGAATTTTGTAATGCCGAATCGGGGGATGTAAAAAAAAAATCCCATGTGGAAATGGTTTTAATGACTATTTTTTTAACGTAATGACACGAATATTTTCTAATGCCCAACTTTGCTTAGTTTAAATTCCTGCATTAGACAAAAAAAAAAATTGTGAGTGGCAACTCTGGTTATTGTGGTTGCTTTCAATCAGTATGCCTTGTACAGCTTTTGATAAAACAAAAGCTTTGTGAAGTGAATATTTAACGATGATTGTATACTAAACAAACAACACGATGCATATATGGATATGCATATGTATAAGTTAATTAAAGTTCCACAATTATAATATGCCATAATGTATTATATCTTTTGAACAAAACATCACAAACTAACTATTTCACATACCACTTTCCAAGCGTATCGGATAGTGTTGTCCAGATATGCGATCATCCCTTACATCACTACGATTGTGAGCTCTAAGCCTTTTATAATATTGCATATAAATCCACAGCAATACACGTAGACACAAACTGAATACCACAAATGAAAGGAAGACCATAAAAAATGCCGATAAGTAAAGCAGCACTGTTTGCAGATCTGAGGACATTTCTCCCATTTTGGCTGAATTCCTTTGATTTCACAGTTTTTTCCGAGAACGAGAACGATTCAGAACGATAACTGCACCTCAGTTGAATTTGCAATCAACGCTTCATTAACATTGCGGGCCCAAAATGACTTCAATTAATATTTTTGTTATAATTTTATAATTTATGTTTTAGTTGCAATATTTTTTATTGGATTTGACAAATTATATTTTATCATTTCTTTTCATTTCTGTTTTAAAAATACGAAAATTCTTCGAAATCGAAATTAATTCTACATCACAGCATGTGTAGCAGTTGGGCGCGCAACACAAATAACTTTCCACAATAAAATTAGTTTGTTGGCGTGTTAATATTTCACAGTGTGAATATTTTAAGCAGAATTTCAGTAGCAACTCAGTTTATCTCATTTTCGTACAGAGAGCAAATATTCACATGAACGCCGTACTTGTCTGGAAAATAAGCAGTTATTTGCTTGCCTACACATGTGATCATCAGCAACCGAACGTACTTACGTACATAACCGCATAAAGAAAGCGCTAGAAGAGCTTTAACAGACAAATAAATATTTACATTAATATTAATACTAGAATTAATTTTGCTACCATGATAATACCTTTCATACCAAAATTTTACTAAATTATGCCACGAAAAATGTTTGTTTCTTTTGTGGGACGTAGAGTTGCCAGTTGTTTGACATTAGAAAACGTCCCGCAAGGTTCAGAGGGAGTTTAAACGCCGTGGGTGCAGTTCTGCATCCGCTTATCAAGGTCGCTGCTATCCTTGAGGAGGTAACCGCTAGTGCAATCTTTTTTATCCTTTCGCAACTGTGCCAGCAGCTAATTCAGCAGAAATGTCTTGCCAGTTCCCCCTGATGTGTCCGAGAAATAAAGGTCCACTCTCCACACGGCTCACAATTTTATAGAAAATGTGCCTTTGCTTGGGTAATAGTTTAGATATTCTGTTTCGGTGACTTGAGCCGCCAAGTTCGTGGTGCTATAACTCAACTGCCTGAATAACACATAGGGCAGTTCTCCCATTCGTTGAGGAGCGGAGATGGCGAAATCGCACATCCATTTTCGCAACATTGAGAAAACTTTATCCTCAATTAGTCTCAGAGCTTACGTCGTCATGTGCTGTTTCTTGAAACATGTGGGCGATGTCTTAAAAAAAGCGGTTTTATACTGTTACCATAGGTAGTTGCAGGGAGTTACTAAAACCTCTACCGTTTGAAACCTATATTTTAATATTTAATTTAAGTTATTGATTAAAATGATTTTTAATTTCTAAACGGGTGGCAAAGCTCTTTAAAAATATTTAGAAACAAATTTGTCTTAAATCTCTCTCATTAGGTACTCGTACTAATATATTTGATTTAAATTATTTATTAAATTGATTTTAAATTTATGAAAAGGCGGCAACTCTCTTCAAAAACATTTTTGAAAGAAATTCTTCTTGAATCTATTTTGTTTGACACCCACATTGTTGTAATATTTTATCTAAGTTGATATTAACCTTTGAAAACAGTGGCATCACCCTTCAAAAAAAATACTTTATATGTTAGTCTAGGTCATAGCCTATAAGTGTGCCAAATTTCATTCAACAAACATACACTCACAAACTTTTACATTTAAATTATTAGTAGGATTGATAAAAAATTATTTAAAATTTCTAAAGGGGAGGTAACTCGCTTTAAAAATATTTTCAAAAGAAATAAAACCTTACTCTCTCTCGTTTGATAACCATATTTAAACATTTCGTTCAACCTTTTTAGTAAATTAATTTTGAATTTCTTAAAAGGTGGCAACCCTTTTCTTAAATATTTAGAAATAAATTTGTCTTAACCTCTCCCATTTGGGGCCTATACTAAAATATTTCATTTACATTTTTAACTAAAGTGAGATTACGTTTATGAAACGGTGGCAACTCTATTCAAAAATATTTTTATAACAAATCGTTTTTGGAACTCTTTAATTGACACCCACAGTTTTGTAATATTTTATCTCACTTACGAAATATGTAGTTGATTTGAACTTTTGAAAAAAGTGGCAACTCTCTTTAAACAAATCCTACAAGCAAACACACTCACTCACAAAATTTCAAGTTTATAATATTACTAGGATTATAAATATGAAATTAGCAAAAGAAAAATAGCCAAAACCGGTCAAAATGCCACTTAACTTAATCAGTTGACCACAAGTGTATGTATATCTAACAAAATGAATTTAATAACTTATGTTGTACTAAATCAAAAACAAATATTCCCATATAGCGCACGCTTTTAAAATTATCATAACAATAATCTAATTAGCTATATTCACTGGAAAATTATCAAAATAAAAAAAATTACAAAAGCCAACCTTGACAATGAAAATAAGCAAATACCTAAGATTTATCTCACCTCAACACCATCCTTGAACACTTCCTTGCCCACGCCAAAAGCACAAAAAAAATTCTACAAAAAATTCTGACCATTAATTTTGTGGATGTATGTACCTTCTTGCGTGAGTTTCTATTAGCAAATATGTATGCGATAAAGTCATGTATTTCTATCAGTTAATTTGTACCCCGTGGCACTAGGAAATAACAAAAGCCTCGAAAAAATTGTTCTCACACGAACAGTTATGCATAAATTAATCCAAATTAATCCGAGTTAACCGGATCAACAAAACCGTAACATTTTATGATTTAATAGCAGAAGAATAATTAAAATGGCCAAATTAAATAAACATAATATGCTACATGCAGCGCTTCATAATTTATTTGTGCAATACATTGGTCGCTTTTGTTATTTTCTAACATTAAATTCTATTAACGCATTTTTTATACTGAAATTTTGTTACGTTAATAAAATTTAAGCGGCAAGAATAGCGTAAATTAAATTTCTGGTAAAATAGTACGGAGGTTGCACGATTCACCGTTGCTTGATTTGGCCACCTTGACGTTGAAATCATTTAAACGCAGCTTTGTGTAACCTGCGCGCATGAGTTCTTTTTTTTCCCAATGGTCAAAGCGCCAAATTGTTGTTTTTGTTGCCTAGCTTAATTTCGTGTGAATTAGCTGACTTATTTGACAGCTCTTTGTTTCCGCAACTCATGCCACCGCAGGGAATGATGGTCAATATTCCGGCTATATGCGCTGGTATAAAAAAAAGTATTTTTGTATGCAAGTTTGTGCGATCAAACATTTGAGTACGTTAGCTTACATATGTATGTATGTACATAGATAGGCTAGCGTTCACATCACGCGCCGCAGCTATTAATAAGCCAACAATTTAATCCAAAATTAAGGCAATATTAAATTACGACGTAAATGTGTTTATGATTGCACATACATACATACATATATAATCGATAATGACACTCATAAAATCTATTAATTCTACTATAACTTCAATATATACTAAGTGTAAGTGTTGTTTGCGGCGTTTAGAACCCTAAGGCAGACTTTCAAGCAAGACAAAGCCAACAGGTGTCGGCAGAAATGAAATACAAATGTTTTTGTGTTTGTCATTATTACGTATGTACATCAATTTATTAACTTCTCAGTTATTATCCTAAAAATTGCCATAATTTCTGTGTTTCTCACCGCTAATTTAAATTTTTCATATTACTTACACAGGTCAATACATACATATGTATATGTATGTACATATGTAGGTCCCTGAGGGTGAGACGTAACAATTTAAGGTATGCAAAGTTTAAGGTATCCGGTTTGAAGTGTAAAGAAGATTTTTACATTCAAGGAAGTGCACTTTAAGATAAAATTTGTACTATATCAATGCGATTTTTGAGCTTGCATTTCCTGTACAAGTTGTCAAACGCTTGGGGTAATATTTTTGCTCAAAGCTGCAGGCAAATCATTACTTACTTTCAATCTGGAATGGTTTTTAATAAATGCTGAAGCAGAAAACCTTTTTCCTACTAAAATGTTATGGGCTATCGAATTGTATATTCAAAGTTAAAAAAAAAAAAATGTGAATAGAAGTTTGAAATTTTTGGCTGTATCAAGGTGTATTAAACAAGGTGTGATTGACAACTCAGTGCGGCTCTCTTTTAAGGTACTATAATGTCAAAAAATATAAACAAACGATTCAAAATTCATAATTTTTTTTTCTAATTTGACTGTAAAGCATGATAAAAACATACTTATACTATATTTTTATCATGATTTAATGTACTTATTCCCAAATTAATCATTGACGAATGAATTATTCGTGAATAATAAAAAAAAAACTCGATTTATAACACACTGAGCAATGAGTTACTTTTACTTAGGTCGAGGCCACGCTATGAGCGGCAAGCGGCTGAGCGGCGCCATACAAAAATGCCGCTCAGAGCATGGTCACTTCAATAGTATTTCATATGTTTTAATTAAGCCCTTCAGCCGCTCCCCGCTTTGCCGCTCATTGCGGTTGGCTTTTCTCCTAGTCGTTGTCTCCAACTGGGTTTGACCACAGGAAGAGTGGCGTTAGTTGAGTGGGGTGACTCTCCGCATACCCGCATATCGGTTGGGCACATCTGAATTTATCCAACTCAGGTAGATGCTTATGGTGGTGCGAGTCACCCGAGGCAGACGAAGTTCTGTCTCGTTCACGTCGGGTAGTTGTGTTCCTAAAACTGAATCACTAGTCGGGAGTTGGTGTAACGTCTATGACCTGTCGATACGTTGTCGGGTCCAGTGGTTGTTCTATGAATCTTTGGACGTGCTTTGGCGAGGGCTCTACCGCAAGCAAATGTCTGTTTGGGGTTAGGAACTGCTTGCACACCATGGCACAATATCTCGAACACACTCTAAAATATTTGTAGCCAAAAATTGTACAAAACGGAGACTCGCATCGGGTTAATATTTGAATTTCGCAGCCAGACTTGGTCAGGTGAGTTTTTAGAAGTATTCGAAAGTTTTTAGCTATCTGCCTCAAAAAATAATGACATTGTGCAAAATTGGGTCAGTCTAATGTGCATATGTATGTATACTAGGGTAGTCCAAAAATGCATGTGAAAAAGTAAAGTTGAAATTTTTATGCTCTCACCCCCAAGGATTGTTCCATGTATACCCAAAAAAATATACCCTTATTTTTTCTATTTTAAAATCAAAAGATATTTAGAGGTCGATAATAGCGTTCAAAGTTTTCCATGTATTTTATATGGGGAAAAAACAACTTTTCGTAGAAATGCTATAGAATAGTTAAAAATCAATATTGTATAATTTATAGGTCCGCCAAAAACCCACAAAACCCCGAAAAACACAGTGGGGCGACCAATAAGAAATTTTTAGTATTAAAAAATGGTTAAATAAACAATTGGGTATTATTACTGAAAGTCTCCTGAACGGAACCAGAGTTTTCCGATAGCAAAATATTGATTTTCAAGAATTCTATACCATTTCTACGAAAAATTTCATTTTTCTCATATAAAAAGACATGGAAAATTTTCAAAATAAAACAATATGGGTATACTTTTTTCGATATGGAACAATCCTAGGGGTGTGAGAGCATTACAATTCCGAATTTACTCTTTTTGGACTACCCTAATGTATACACATTGCCATGGAAACATCACGTAACGTATAGTCCTACATATATAAACATACATACGTATTTCGTTAAACACAAAATTATGAGATAAACCGAAACTATTTCATGAAAAGACAAGATGCTCATCCTTTTCTCCACCCAACAAAATAAAGTTCGACATGAAAGGGAAAAACTTCCGCATTCAGCTTACATACCTGCTTCTGCGGTTGTATCTGTTATTGTTGTTGCTGTGTTTCCAGCAGCATTAGCCGGTTCGATGCGAATGCGTCGTACTACACGTCGTTGTACACCCCGTGTATTACGGTTATTTTCTTTACTATGTTCCCACCACATTGCTGTACACACCTAAAACGAATAGGTGTATGGAAAATATAAAAGGACTAATGAAAACCACGATCCCTTTCAGTGCGACAAATATCTCAGAGCAGCTGATTAACACTTACTCTTATCGAAAAAGCAAAGATACCAATAACTATCATGATCAAGATCGCGACACCAATGCCATCCATTGCCAATAAGTTAAAACAGAGCAATTTATTTATTCGAATGCACTAAACAATTTTTGTAACAATTTTCTTGATTTTGATATTTTGTAATTTATTACTTTGTAAACTAATTTAGATTATGTGCTGTTATATAAAGAAAAGATGAAATAATTTTGAATACTAAAATTGCATCGTTATTTTTTGAATGAAACACACTCATCGGACGCACTTGAAAAGGTTTGGTTATCACGACAAAACTAAAACAGCGTATATGCTGACATTTGACTTTACTTCTATTCCTTCACAAAGAAAATGGCAAATTGAATGCCCAATAAACCATAATAGACCGCTTTTATCTGTCATATGCATACATACATATGTATGTACACATACAAATAATAGATAAACAATACAAAAAGGTGTGAAAATAAATTTATGTTTAGTAAGGCGGTTCTTAAAATATCAACACCATGGGGCACCTCTTTATTTTGTTGTGCATAAAATGAGGGCATCCGCGAAAATTAAAAAGAAAAAGTAAAGCAAAATTTAGAGGATTTGAAAAATTTTAATTTTTTTCTTTTTGATCGCAAAAATTCGACAAAATTTTGACTTTGGCCAGCTATAAGTCAGCGAGTTTATCAATATATATATGTATATTTATATATATATAATTAATCAGGTATCAAGTCAATTTTTTGGATTGATAAAAAAAATTTAAATTTTTACAAACCCTGGTAGCGACTACTAAAAATAAAAAATAAAATAAAGAAATTAAATTTTAATTTCCGTGGATGTCTTTATTTTGTATGCAGAACAAAATAAAGGGGTGCCTCATACAAAATATACCATATATTGATATTTTTAAGGTATACCCTAATGTTTAGCCTTTTGTCTTTTTAGTCTTTTCTTTTTGTTGTATTCACAAAAACAATACCACTTTACGGGAAACAATAATTTTTCCTGACCGCCGAAGCCTTTTGTTGGTATCCCTATGCTACACAAAAATTTATCACTAGACTTTTAGACTTCTCGCTGTCATCAAAGTATAGCCAAAGTATAGTTTTAGTTACACCTATAAAGACAATGTTCTCGATTCTTTTTAACGAAGAAAGAATCACTCCCACAAGTGGTTCGGTTCGGTTAAAAATCCAGTAAAGCATTTTTAGGGCCAGTTTCTCAATGTCTGGTTAAGACTAACTACAAGTCAAACATGGTTATCGACGTTATCGACTCACTATTAAATGTTATGGAATCTATCATGTCGATAACGAGGTTTAACCTGCAGTTAGTGTTAACGAGACATTGTGAAACTAGCCCTTAAATTTTTGTAATGCACAACCGCCAGGAAAAACATTCAAATCCGTGAAAAAATTTCCGAAAATCAACTTAAAACTTTAAAATTTTGTCTAGAAATTCTCATTAAAAAGTTTGCAATTTAGATGAAACTTTGAGGAATTTTCATAATTTTTGCACAAAGTTTTAAACTTGGATTTAATGCCAAAGGAAGTAAAGTTCTCTCGCAGACTGTCTGCTATCTTTGTTTTTTATCAAATTTGTTGGCTGGGATGTAACTAAACTTTCATACATATGTATATACATTTATCTATATAAATATGGAGGAATAAATATGTTTTATGTATATTGAACCCGAAATCTTATCTATCTACATACATACATATGTACATATACTATGTAGTTATTAGTTATATTTTGCAAAATGACAAATGCAGCACCTCCGTAACTTGTACCGGCTTATTTCACAATTTAGATATAGTATGTAAGTATTTACATTCATGCACACATGCATATGTATGTATATACAGTAGCCTGCGAATCCAATAAATCAAGCCAACTGATAAGCTGATAAAAATTAATAATAGCACAAAAACATTGAAAATTTAATACAAGCCTGCTGACACCTTTTGGCCATTTAACTAAAAGTTTTCGTACTTTTGTAGTGACGAAACTCCACTAGTTAGTTATTGAAATGACCAAAAATCTGTGGCATTTACAAAAATGCCATTTAGAGACGAAGTTATACTGGATTTCCACTAGGCATTAAATGACAAAAATTTTAAAAACAAAGCTGGAAAAATACCAGTTAAGCGGAATTTTAGACCCCAGTGAGCCCACATTTTTTATTAAAATTTTTGCGGATGTAGAAGGCAAATAAAATATAGGGAAATTCATACACTAGCTCCATTATATCAGCGTACACCCTTGTTTTTTTTAAATACTCACAATGTTTTGCAAGATATAATTTTTTTTTGTTATTTTTGTACAAAAATATACATATTTCATGCTACAAACAAAACTACTTTATAAGTCAAAGTTTCAAACTCTATACAAAATTAAGGATAAATTAACGAATTTTCATTAAAATCTTGTATACAGTTTTATAGCCCATTCAATTTAATATAACAATGTACAAATTTGAAGTGGTTAAGAAACTGCGTTAATTTTGAATCATTTTTTCTCACGGCTAAAAGTAAATAAAAATAGTAGTTGCAGAATATAACTCAATTCCCTCTTAAGTCGACTTAGGCGGTTATTACTTATGACCACAGACATATTGTATGTAACATCTATGCACTGGCTACACGTCAATTTTCTACCTAAGTTTGGCTCTGCGAATTTGGCAGTAACAAGTGATTGAAAAAATATGCTGCAAATCAACTAAAAGGGTTAAGGCCTAGTGGAAATTCGGTATTAATTACTCTTTTTTATTAACGTAATGACACGATCACTTTTTACAACGCTTTTATCAACTTGCAATGTTGTGTGTCCAGAAACTTTCAATGTTGTGTGTCCAGAAACTTTCAATGTTGTGTGTCCGACACCATAAAACCTTTGCTTTGAAAAGTTCCTATAAAAAAGCATAGTGCATAGGGTGACATCTGTAGTGAATAGGGCGAGGTAGATGACATCTAGATGTCGCCCTATGTACTACGTTTGCTACAGCGGAAATAGACGACACGCCATTTCTTTAAATAAAATTAATTGGTGCTCGTTTGTATGTACATACATATGTAAATGCATGTGTGTGCACCTTTCTATTAATATCGTTGAATTATTTTAATATCTATTGCAAAATTTTATTCAGACAGGACTAAAAAGTAGAAAATAAATAATATAAAAAAAACTTTTTAATATACAACGCTTTTATAAATGGACTAAAAAGTAGAAAATAATATTTCTCAGTCCCATAGAATTTGTTTTGATAACTTTTGATTTTGAAATTTTAGCACATGGGGCGCATGTAATACACTTGAATTGATATGAAAAGTAATATATGTATGTATGTATGTGGGTATATGAATAACGACCGTATAAAATCGATTTCAAAGTTCTACTTTCGCTGTAGAAATTTTAGGTCTACGTTATGTAGTTTGACTATTGTCAATTAAATCGAAGCTTTGTATTTTGTAGCCCATTCAATTCTAGTTTAAGTAAGTGCACGTTTGATATCTTTAATCTGGTTTTGGAGAAGATAATAAGAGCTGCAGAACTGAACCGCTAGGGAATAATTTGCTTCAAGAGCATACAATTGCTGGCGTATGTCAATGACATTGGCAACATCGGTAACAAAAACCACGAAATTGGATAAGGAAACAAAGCGATTGGGTCCGGTGGTCAACGAGGACAAGACGAAAGTATCTCCTGTCATCAAACAAATAGTCAGCGTATTCGCGCCTTGGCGCCCACGTCATTGTTGACAGTTATAATTTCGAAGCAGAATTTAAACCAGTGTTGCCAGGACTTCAAAAATAAAAAAGCTAGATCGGCCAAATAAAAAAGCTAAAACAAGTAATTTTTAAGCAAAAAACCAAACCGAAATCGGTTGACGTGGTCCAAAGTTATGCGGTAACATACATATAAAAAAACTATTCCGACTTACTGATAACCTCCTCCTTTTTTGGAAGTTGGTTGAAAACTAAAGGGCCCAAAAAAAGTTGAACAAGTAATTTTTAGCAAAACAAGTAAGAAAGTCAAAGTTCGGGCGGAGCGGAACATTAAATATCCGGCGCAAGTATTAAATATATGTTTTTCACCATTTCGAAATCTACCGCTACATGATAAGGCGGGATCTATAAATTTTGAGTAAATTAGCGTCCTTAAATTTCGAAATATTGAAGTTTAAAGTATTTCTGAAATTTACCGGTATATGAAAAGCGGCCGTAATTTTAATCCGATTTCAATAATTTTCAACATTTTGCTTTTATGTGGCAGGCACAATAACCATACCGAGTTGGGTACAAATTGGTAGAACGGTTACCGAGATACATATATGTGATCATAAGTGGGCGTTGCCACGCCCATTTCCCAAAATTTTACCATAAACGTATTTCTTGGTAAAGCATTGTTGCACGCATCAATTTTGAATAAATTAGATTTAATATTTACTGCTTTATCGAAGATTTTGAATTTCTTTAAATTACCGTTATATGGAAAGTGGACGTGGTTATTGGCCGATTTTAAAACTTTTCGGCTATTTTGTTTGCTGTACCAAGGCCAACAACTGTGCCAAGTTTGGAAGAAATTGGTGCAGCGGTTACCAAGATAAACACATGTGACCATAAGTGGGCCTGGCTACGCCCATTTTCCAAAAATTATTATTATAATATTCTTATTTTTCATCTGAAATTTATTGTAAATATCAATTTTTAGTGAATAATCTTCAGTAGTTACTAAAATATCGCAGTTTTCGTAAATCTGAAAACTGCCGTTATATGGGAAGTATGCGTGGTTACAGTCCGATTTCGCCCATTTTCAATACCAACCTACCTTGGATAAATGGAAACCTACATACCAAATTTCGTTGAGATCTGAATTTTTGCTCGAGTTATCGTGTACACGGACGGACGGACAGACGGACGGACGGACGGACAGACAGACATGGCTTAATAGACTTCTCTATTAATTCTGAGCATTTATGTATACATTTGTCTATATCAATCTCGCTTCGTTTTGGATGTTACAAACAACCGTTATTTGAACAAAATTGATATACCCTTGTGCACAAGTGCGCTCGGGTATAAAAACGAAGATTAAGGTAAATTTAAACACTTTACTTAAATGAGAACACCGATGAAAATAAAGATGAAGGCAGAGGAAGAAAGATTAATTTAAAAACTCAATTTGGGAACTATTTTGGGATTTTCGGAATTATCGGAACTTATCGATTATAATGATCGATACTTTTGTCGGTGTTGTTATCGATATTGTTATCGATTTTGCTATCGATATTTTCGGAACTTATCGTTATAATAATCGATATCTTTTATCGAAATTGTTATCGATTTAGCTACTGATATTGTAATCGAAATTCTTATCAATATTTTTATTGATTTTGTAATAGATATTTATATCGATTTCGTTATCAATATTTTTATCGATTTTGTTATCGATATTTTTATCGATTTTGTTTTCAATATTTTTTTCAATTTTTTTATCGATTTTCTATCAATATTTCTAAATTTTGCTATCGATATTTTTATCGAATTAGTTATTGATATTTTTATCGGTTTTGTTATCGATATTTCGATGGATGTTACTATCGATTTGGTTATCGATAGAGTATAAAGATAATAATAAAGATAAAGGAAAAAAGAATAACATAAATATAATTAGAACGAACAGGACAGAGGTATGGACCTAAATAGAAAAAAGACAAAAAATAATCTTAAGCAAAAGCAAATGTATGTGTGTATATTGGTTATGTGAAATACTAGATATGTGTGATCGCAAACGTCCTTGTGCAGCTTATCATAATGTATTTAAATATACAAACATAGTCATAATCTCTTATATTATATTGTGAAAATCACAACGGAATCAAGAGTTTTTATCTGCGCGAAACATAGTAGGTGCATACGTACATACGTCACAACTCCAACCCTGCCATTGACACCCACTACATTCCCACTTTTATGATATGTATTTATACATATATTTTACATACATATTTACCACTAACCTGCATGTGGTACATATCGTGGCATATGACGCGCATGGGCACGGCTTCGCACCTGATAGAATACATGTGTTTCCAGTGTACATAAGAGTTTCAACAACCACTGCGAGGAGAGTGAGAACGCTTAGTTTATAATAAATATTAAAATCGATTAGTGATAGAAACAACTTACGCAATGAGTTTGCGTATTGGTGTATTATCACTATTTGCACTTGCAAACAAACGCATATACATACATATGTCCGTACTTACGTACTTTTAGAAGTAATGCAATAGCAAAAAGGCCCAACATGCAGTAGATATAGGCGAGCTCATCCATATTTCGAAAATTTAGATTCGGATTATAGTTACCAGAATAATTTAAAACGTCGCTAAATTTAAATATTTGCACGATCTGAATTTTGATATTTTGATGTTCGATTTGAGCCATAATCAAAATAAACCACAAATAATTAAATGATATATTTACATTTTGAAAAATATTCATTTTGTTTACATACTTATGTATGTTTGTTTTTTGACATTTTTGGAAACATTAAAAAAAATTCACAGTTATACTAACGTTGGGTGCAGAGAAGGAAATGAAAATATGCTTAATTTTTGTAACATATTTGACAAGGAGAATTCATTCAAGGTGTAATCGGCAGCCCAAAAGCAAAAAACTACATTAGCATATTGTACGCACATGACAATAAGAAACACTAATTGCACAATAAACACATAAGTTTGACAATCAGCACAATTCGCCTGAAATCAGCTGCTCTGGTTACACCACCTTGTATGAATTCGCCTTGACATGTGACATATACCTAAGTGCTGATATCACACTACGTAAGGTGCGTACTATAACTAGCTCATGCCAATTTCGCTCCTAGATTTCAACAGAATTCGTTATCGAATTCGAACCACTTGTGCTAAAATGTAATAAACGCTAGCTGACTTATGTATGTATATACGTATAACAAAATTGAGGTCCATATGTTTGTACGTACATATCGCTAGATTATGGCGTTTTCTTTTCTATCGAAAAATTTTACCTCCTCATTGCTCTCCTCACACAAATAATCCGGAGAGGGCCATGAAAAGGAAATATATTTTGTAGAAAACACCATTAGAGTGAACAGTCCACTCGGTCCACTTTTTATGAAAACTCATAATTTGATATGGGAAGCAATATACATAAATTTAAAATGCATCGTTTTAAAAAGTATTAAGGTTGCCTATTTTATTTTTTCGTTTATAAATATTCAAATTTAAAAAATAATTCATTTCATCCGAATTTAAAATGCTTCCCAGCGAAGACGTATTCATACTTGGTGGTGTTACCGGAGCAGCTGATTTCAGGGCGGAATTGTGCTGATTATCAAAATTATGTATTTGTTGAACAATTTTTGTGTTCTGATTGTCATTGTTTGTATAATTTGTTAGTGTAGTTTTACAAAAAATGTACAACAAATACATCATTTTGACAATCAGCACAATTCGTCTTGAAACCAGCTGCTCTGGTAGCACCATCTCGTATGAAATCGCCTTGAGCGGTCGACCCTTGGCAGGCAACGGCAAACTTCCGAGTGTATTTCTGTCACGAAAAACAGCTTCTCATAAAAACAAAATCGCTGTTGGGAGTCGGCGTAAAACTGTAGAATTATTGAACATACAAAGGAAAATTAACTTTTGCTTAATCAATGAAAGCTTGCGAAAGGTAAAAACTCTACAGGGCATATTAAATAGGAAGTACCATTAGAGCAGCTGAATTGATATTTTTTGCGAATTATTTGTCAAATATTTCTGTAATTGTACAAAAGAATTCTATACTGTGAAAAAATTTTAAAGCCAGCTTTTCCAACGATCGCTCCACTCTGAAGCATAAATGCTGCTTATTGCGCCTTGCAAGGGATGAAAACCGATGCTTCTGGAATATATAAAAAGCAGAATATTAGTTTTCGCACTTTATAGAGCTGGACCTTATAGAGGCTGGATTCTGTAACTGTTAGAAAATGCAGTGCACGTCGAATGCAAAACGCACAACCAAAAAGTCGCCGAATAAAAGTGTATACAATTTTGACAATTAAAACTCATTCTCACCTTTCCTGAATTGCAAAAATAGAGTGTACAAGCAAAAACCAAATAGGTTATCCTATATATAAATAGGCAATTATTATGTTTCCTTTACATCCCCTATAGGGCTGAACTATACTTCTAAGTTAAAAAATTATATAAATATCATTAGAAAGGTATTTTGATGCTGATGTGCAGGGAGTTACTAAAACTTCAAATAAGTTTAATATAAAGCGAAAAAATCGATTCAAAAGTGACACCAATGCCAATGTCATACATGTACATGGTTGGGCCGGAAATGCCTCCTAAATGTATACTTTAATATTGAAACTGAATTACAGAAACCTGCTGAGCAGCAGTTTAGGGTAAGATGTATGTATGTACATATGTACATGAATAAATCAAGCCTCAAACACGGAAGAAGTTAAACTTGAGTATGTAGATGAAGAAAGGGATAAATACAGAAATTAAAATAAGAGTAAAGAAACTTAAATATATAAACGAAGAGGAAGGTAAATTTAAATACTTAATATAATATCAAAGGTATGGGTGAATATTTAGATATCGAAAAGAATACAGATAAATATCTGAATTAAAGTGAAGGAAGTGATAAATATAAAAATGAAGAAATATAAAAACGGTATAGTTTTGTGTTGTGTTGCGTTGTGTTGTGTTGTGTTGTGTTGTGTTGTGTTGTGTTGTGTTGTGT
>NW_023458561.1:43236207-43236409 GCF_013731165.1 Rhagoletis pomonella | reverse complement strand
TTGTGTTGTGTTGTGTTGTGTTGTGTTGTGTTGTGTTGTGTTGTGTTTTGTTGTGTTGTGTTGTGTTGTGTTGTGTTGTGTTGTGTTGTGTTGTGTTGTGTTGTGTTGTGTTGTGTTGTGTTGTGTTGTGTTGTGTTGTGTTGTGTTGTATTGTGTTGTGTTGTGTTGTGTTGTGTTGTGTTGTGTTGTGTTGTGTTGTGTT
>NW_023458561.1:43230701-43236107 GCF_013731165.1 Rhagoletis pomonella | reverse complement strand
AAAAAAAAAAAACTCAACAAACTTTTGTAAAAATCTCGAGTTTTTCAATTCGATTCCTTAGAAAGATTTGGAGTATGCAGTTTTGTAGCCCATTCAATTCTAGTTTAAGTAAGTGCACGTTTGATATCTTTAATCTGGTTTTGGAGAAGATAATAAGAGCTGCAGAACTGAACCGCTAGGGAATAATTTGCTACAAGAGCATACAATTGCTGGCGTATGTCAATGACATTGGCAACATCGGTAACAAAAACCACGAAATTGGATAAGGAAACAAAGCGATTGGGTCCGGTGGTCAACGAGGACAAGACGAAAGTATCTCCTGTCATCAAACAAATAGTCAGCGTATTCGCGCCTTGGCGCCCACGTCATTGTTGACAGTTATAATTTCGAAGCAGAATTTGAACCAGTGTTGCCAGGACTTCAAAAATAAAAAAGCTAGATCGGCCAAATAAAAAAGCTAAAACAAGTAATTTTTAAGCAAAAAACCAAACCGACTTCAATTCTCATATAAATATATATATATATATATCATGATCCAATGATCGGATCTAAACCAGATTAGTATGGGACAACCTCTGATGCAAAAAGAATTATCGAAATCGGTTGACGTGGTCCAAAGTTATGCGGTAACATACATATAAAAAAATATTCCGGCGAACTGATAACCTCGTCCTTTTTGGAAGTTGGTTGAAAACTAAATGGCCCAAAAATATGTTTAACAAGTAATTTTTAGCAAAACAAGTAAGAAAGTCAAAATTCGGGCGGAGCGGAACATTAAATATCCGGCGCAAGTATTAAATATATGTTTTTCACCATTTCGAAATCTACCGCTACATGGTAAGCCGGGGTGTATAAATTTTGAGTAAATTAGCGTCCTTAAATTTCGAAATATTGAAGTTTAAAGTATTTCTGAAATTTACCGTTATATGAAAAGCGGCCGTAATTTTAATCCGATTTCAATAATTTTCAACATTTTGCTTTTATGTGGCAGGCACAATAACTATACCGAGTTGGGTACAAATTGGTAGAACGGTTACCGAGATACATATATGTGATCATAAGTGGGCGGTGCCACGCCCATTTCCCAAAATTTTACCATAAACGTATTTCTTGGTAAAGCATTGTTGCACGCATCAATTTTGAATAAATTAGATTTAATATTTACTGCTTTATCGAAGATTTTGAATTTCTTTAATTTACCGTTATATGGAAAGTGGACGTGGTTATTGGCTGATTTTAAAACTTTTCGGCTATTTTGTATGCTGTACCAAGGCCAACAACTGTGCCAAGTTTGGAAGAAATTGGAGCAGCGGTTACCAAGATAAACACATGTGACCATAAGTGGGCGTGGCTACGCCCATTTTTCAAAAATTTAAAATATTCTTATTTTTCATCTGAAATTTATTGTAAATATCAATTTTTAGTGAATAATCTTCAGTAGTTACTAAAATATCGCAGTTTTCGTAATTCTGAAAACTACCGTTATATGGGAAGTATGCGTGGTTACAGTCCGATTTCGCCCAGTTTCAATACCAACCTACCTTGGATAAATGGAAACCTACATACCAAATTTCGTTGAGATCTCAATTTTTGCTCGAGTTATCGTGTACACGGACGGACGGACAGACGGACGGACAGACAGACATGGCTTAATAGACTTCTCTATTAATTCTGAGCATTTATGTATACATTTGTCTATATCAATCTCGATTCGTTTTGGATGTTACAAACAACCGTTATGTGAACAAAATTAATATACCCTTGTGCACAAGTGCGCTCGGGTATAAAAACGAAGATTAAGGTAAATTTACACACTTTACTTAAAGGAGAACACCGATGAAAGTAAAGATGAAGGCCGAGGAAAAAAGAATAATATAAAAACTCAATCTGGGAACTATTTTGGGATTATCGGAAATTATCGATTATAATAATCGATACTTTTGTCGGTGTTGTTATCGAATTTGTTATCGATTTTGCTATCGATATTTTCGGAACTTATCGTTATAATAATCGATATTTTTTATCGAAATTGTTATCGATTTAGCTACTGATATTGTAATCGAAATTCTTATCAATATTTTTATTGATTTTGTAATAGACATTTATATCGATTTCGTTATCAATATTTTTATCGATTTTGTTATCGATATTTTTATCGATTTTGTTTTCGATTTTTTTTTAACTTTTTTATCGATTTTCTATCAATATTTCTAGATTTTGCTATCGATATTTTTATCGAATTAGTTATTGATATTTTTATCGGTTTTGTTATCGATATTTCGATGGATGTTACTATCGATTTGGTTATCGATAGAGTATAAAGATAAAAATAGAATAACACAAATATAATTAGAACGAACAGGACAGAGGTAGGGACCTGAATAGAAAAAAGACAAAAAATAATCTTAAGCTAAAGCAAATGTATGTGTGTATATTGGTTATGTGAAATACTAGATATGTGTGATCGCAAACGTCCTTGTGCAGCTTATCATGATGTATTTAAATATACAAACATAGTCATAATCTCTTATATTATATTGTGAAAATCACAACGGAATCAAGAGTTTTTATCTGCGCGAAACATAGTAGGTGCATACGTACATACGTCACAACTCCAACCCTGCCATTGACACCCACTACATTCCCACTTTTATGATATGTATTTATATTTACATACATATTTACCACTAACCTGCATGTGGTACATATCGTGGCATATGACGCGCATGGGCACGGCTTCGCACCTGATAGAATACATGTGTTTCCAGAGTACATAAGAGTTTCAACAACCACTGCGAGGAGAGTGAGAACGCTTAATTTATAATAAATATTAAAATCGATTAGTGATAGAAACAACTTACGCAATGAGTTTGCGTATTGGTGTATTATCACTGTTTGAACTTGCAGACAAACGCATATACATACATATGTCCGTACTTACGTACTTTTAGAAGTAATGCGATAGCAAAAAGGCCCAACATGCAGTAGATATAGGCGAGCTCATCCATATTTCGAAAATTTAGATTCCAGATTTTAGTTACCAGAACAATTTAAAACGTCGCTAAATTTGAATATTTGCACGATCTGAATTTTGATTTTTTGATGTTCGATTTGAGCCATAGTCAAAATAAACCACAAATAATTAAATGATATATTTACATTTTGAAAAATATTCATTTTGTTTACATACTTATGTATGTTTGTTTTTTGACATTTTTGGGATCATTAAAAAAAAAAGTCACAATTATACTAACGTTGGGTGCAGAGAAGGAAATGAAAATATGCTTAATTTTTGTAACATATTTGACAAGGAGAATTCATTCAAGGTGTAATCGGCAGCCCAAAAGCAAAAAACTACATTAGCATATTGTACGCACATGACAATAAGAAACACTAATTGCCCAACAAACACATAATTTTGACAATCAGCACAATTCGCCTGAAATCAGCTGCTCTGGTTACACCACCTTGTATGAATTCGCCTTGACATGTGACATATACCTAAGTGCTGATATCACACTACGTAAGGTGCGTACTATAACTAGCTCATGCCAATTTCGCTCCTAGATTTCAACAGAATTCGTTATCGAATTCGAACCATTTGTACTAAAATGTAATAAACGCTAGCTGACTTATGTATATACGTATAACAAAATTGAGGTCCATATGTTTGTACGTACATATCGCTAGATTATGGCGTTTTCTTTTCTACAAATAATCCGGAGAGGGCCATGAAAAGGAAATATATTTTGTAGAAAATAAAACACCATTAGAGTGAACAGTCCACTCGGTCCACTTTTTATGAAAACTCATAATTTGATATGGGAAGCAATATACATAAATTAAAAATGCATCTTTTCAAAAAATATTAAGGTTACCTATTTTATTTTTTCGTTTATAAAAACTAAAATTTAAAATAGAATTCATTTCGCCCGAATTTAATATTCTTCCAAGCCAAGGCGTATACATTGTGGTGTTACCGGAGCAGCTGATTTCAAGGCGGAATTGTGCTGATTATCATAATTATGTATTTGTTGAACAATTTTTGTGGTCTGATTGTCATTGTTTGTATAATTTGTTAGTGTAGTTTTACAAAAAATGTACAACAAATACATCATTTTGACAATCAGCACAATTCGTCTTGAAACCAGCCGCTCTGGTAGCACTATCTCGTGAAATCGCTTTGAGCGGTCGACCCCTGGCAGGCAACGGCAAACGTCCGAGGAGTGTATTTCTGTCATGAAAAACAGCTTCTCATAAAAACAAAATCGCTACTCGGAGTCGGCGTAAAACTGTAGAATTATTGAACATACAAAGGAAAATTAACTTTTGCTTAATCAATGAAAGCTTGCGAAAGGTAAAAACTCTACAGGGCATATTAAATAGGAAGTATCATTAGAGCAGCTGATTTGATATTTTTTTGCAAATTATTTGTCTAATATTTCTGTAATTGTACAAAAGAATTCTATACTGTCAAAAAATTTTAAAACCAACTTTTCCAATGATCGCTTCACTCTGAAGCATAAATGCTGCTTATTGCGCCTTGCAAGGGATGAAAACCGATGCTTCTGGAATATATAAAAAGCAGAATATTAGTTTACGCACTTTATAGACCAGGGACTGGATTCTGTAACTGTTAGAAAATGCAGTGCACGTCGAATGCAAAACGCACAACCAAAAAGTCGCCGAATAAAAGTGTATACAATTTTGACAATTAAAACTCATTCTCACCTTTCCTGAATTGCAAAAATAGAGTGTACAAGCAAAAACGAAATAGGTAATCTTATATATAAATAGGCAATTATGTTTCCTTTACATCCCCTATAGGGCTGAACTATACTTCTAAGGTAAAAAAATTATATAAATATCATTAGAATGTATTTTGATGCTGATGTGCAGGGAGTTACTAAAACTTCAAATAAGTTTAATACAAAGCGAAAAAATCGATTCAAAAGTGACACCAATGCCAATGTCATACATGTACATGGTTGGGCCGGAAATGCGTCCTAAATGTATACTTTAATATTGAAACTGAATTACAGAAACGTGCTGAGCAGCAGTTTAGGGTAAGATGTATGTATGTATGTACATGAATAAATTAAGACTCAAACACGGAAGAAGTTAAACTTGAGTATGTAGATGAAGAAAGGGATAAATACAGAAATTAAAATAAGAGTAAAGAAACCTAAATATATAAACGAAGAGGAAGGTAAATTTAAATACTTAATATAATATCAAAGGTATGGGTGAATATTTAGATAACGAGAAGAATACAGATAAATATCTGAATTAAAGTGAAGGAAGTGATAAATATAAAAATGAAGAAATATAAAAACGGTATAGTTTTGTGTTGTGTTGCGTTGTGTTGTGTTGTGTTGTGTTGTGTTGTGTTGTGTTGTGTTGTGT
>NW_023458561.1:43229523-43230691 GCF_013731165.1 Rhagoletis pomonella | reverse complement strand
GTTGTGTTGTGTTGTGTTGTGTTGTGTTAATTTAAATGGTTGAATTTCAACCGCTGGGCAACCACAAGTACATGTAAATGTTTCTTTTGTTCTAATACTACTACATGTTTCATATGTCTTAGAACTATCTTAATTCTTGTATCAAGAGGCAACAGTATTCATCAAAATTTCACGAAAGTTAATGGCAGTGTTGCCAAGTTTTGAGCCAAAAAAAAACACTAAAGCCCAAGAAATATCGCGTTTTTTCTCGAAAAAAGCACCAAATTTTTATTGGAGTATTCAATGGACTTTGTATGCATGGAAAATTGTATTGTAGGGATGCCGATTCAAATTGATAAAAATCAATGTTTTTTGCTAGACGTTCGAACATATTCTGTTTTCTATAATGTCAAATATTTTCGTTCAAGCGACGTTAAGGTTCTTGTTCTTCTTATTTTCTAATTTGCAGCTGTGTTCAGCGTTGCTGTATCGCTAGACCTAAGCAAAATTTTTTAATTTTTCCTGACTGTTGAAATGTAAAAATTTTTTTCGTTTCGCTTTATTTTTTCTACAATTAGTAGTTTAAATCTACTACTACTGCAGTCTCTTAAGATCTTGTAAACTAAAGGAACATTAAAGAAATTTTCTTTCCAACCGCTTAACACCTGAAACATAACGAAATTTGATTTTCGTTTTTAATGTGTCTTATTTGTGGCGCATAGTGGGAAATATATTTTTGTGTCAAAAAAGCTGTATACTCTTCAAATTGTTGGTAAAAATATGCTCTCTCGCTTATGATTGTCATTGTGACATGCATTTTTTTTTTGTTTTAGTTTTGTAAAGTTTTTTACAAAACTTACGATTGCTATAAATTTTGCCCTCTTTTTGTTAAGATTTAAAGATTTGGTGTCTTCAAACTAAAAACAAAAGCACCAAGCACTAAACTCTAAAATTTTCGCATTTTGAATAAAGAAAAGCACTAAATTTAGTGCGAAAAGCACCAAGTTGGCAACAGTGGTTAATGGTGACACTTTTTATGGCAAATTCAAAGAAATTATAGAACTTTTCACTTTCAAGTTGAATTCCAAGTGGATTTGAAGTGAAGAGCACTTAAGCTTAAAAATGGCTTATTCATTTTTTTAAGTAATTTCACAATAAGTTCACAATAAGACAGAAATTAAGAGCAAGC
>NW_023458561.1:43229272-43229513 GCF_013731165.1 Rhagoletis pomonella | reverse complement strand
CAGCATTGACCATACGCACAATGAGGTCGAGAATGGTTAAATAGCTCGTTTCAAAATTAAAATCATCTTCTTTAATTGTATTATCTTCAAAATCATTTGCTGTTGTTGTTTTTCTTGCAATACGTTCATTTTCTTCTCTTAGGAGATTCCAGATCCTTATAGCATACATCAGACAAATCTCATCAAAAGGATCTCCTAGTGACTGCGTATATATTCAAAAAAAAGTAGCAAATTTACTAAA
>NW_023458561.1:43226846-43229172 GCF_013731165.1 Rhagoletis pomonella | reverse complement strand
CTACGTTATATTTAATTAATCCGTGGTGTTTTTGATTATTTCTTTTCAAATAAACCCTTGGTGCAACTGCGACCAACGTTGCCCCGAGTGTTTTCATCCACTGTCATGTTTAATCCAAGTTATGAGCCAGCCACTTGAGTGAAAATAAAAACAATAAAGATTCGAAATTTACGTATATCTTAACTTGTTTATACAGAAATTGAAAATAATTAAAAAACAAAAAATATGCAACATTTTTCTGCAGCTACTGCTACTAAATGCATCTTAGAATATACATATGTACGTATGTAAGTATGTTTGTATGCCATATGAAAGAATTTTTTGCTAAATGTCTTTGCAAATATGGTGCGTTTAATAAGACTCGAAGAAAAACCTAAAATAAGAGTCCGAATGTAGACAGTTATGAGGCCGATAAAAGCCTCAAAAATAGTCTGAAATGATACATATATGAGCCATATATGGGGCCAAGAGGAGTCCAATACGACTCATATTGAGGCTGATTTGATGTATGAATTTAAGCTCACATACAAAAGTTGACCTTCGGAGAAAGGAAAACACCCATCCAGCATTTTCTGAAATTATTGATCATATTCGAGTCTTATTTGAGTCCTCTTCGCGATTAAAATAATCATAAATGCGCTCATATTCCGATTGTAAAAGACTCTTTTGTCGGTAGAAAATAGTTGCGTTCCAGACGCTTCACGATTTGCAGATCTTACAGGATTTGCATGAACAGCTGTTTTCTCCATTAATAAACCTTATGGTAGGTGGTCACCTGGAATGGCTTCATGTAAATACTTGCAAATCTCTCTTCTGATTTTTTTACTCTTTTTCGAGACATATTTATATTCATTTCTGAGTCTTATTCAAATGACATTTCAAGAGGTCAGAGTCAAAATATCTGTTTATAGTCAAAAAAGTGGGCAATTGGGGTATTCACAATGGTGTCGTACAGTGATATCTGGTAGCTAATTCGTACCCATTAATCCAAAAATAAGGGATCGATTTTGGAGTTTTATTCTCTTTGGTTGGCTAAAATGATGTTTCAGCTAACGAAATAGTATGTCCAAGACAGGACCTTTTGCATCTGTTCCTATGATTAGAATGAAAGTGTTTGTTGACGCAGTGCTCTGAAAAGTAAAAACGCAATGCTAAAATTTAAAAGAGCGCCAAAAGCCAAAGGGATAATCGATTTTAACTTTATAAATTGGGTTTTTCTTCTATAGGTTAGTTCTATATAAGGTTTAGTTTTAAAATTTTTTAATATGTTTAACTGGTTAATATTTAATGAAATATTCTATGTTTATTTCAAGATAATTTTATTTAAAACTATAATACTATATCTGACCATGGCCGACCTTTTGTTTGAAGCGCGATTTTGTACCATATAATATTAAAAGTTTTTCTGAAGATGATTTTTTTAAATTAATTCTTTTCAACCAACTTCGTGTAAGATACACGTAAACATGATTATATGATGACTTGAGTTTAATTTAATAAAATTTAATACATATTTTCCAACCTTACTTTCATATTCGATTTTGCGACCCCAATAACTCTTAAATATATAAACATAAGCCATTCTTATTATTATTTTTAACAAAATTAGTGTGTTTGAGATTTTAGAGGCAATTTTTTAAATTATGGGCACAAAATGGGTATCAAATATCACTGTGTGTGGTAAGTGTCGTATTGTTGTATGTCGTAAACTACTATAAAAGTTATATTTTGCATTTTCACAGTGTTAAAAAATACTTGCTGCTTGTTTCAAGTCTTCTAAAAATTTATTTAAGCTTTTAAAGTTTTCGACAGGTAATAACTAGCGCATTATTTTTTTTAAGAGAACGTCTGGTTTTCCTTTGTGACAAAAAAAGTTCACACAGTTTTTCTGTTCAGAACTGCATGACTTTGAAACCAGTTAAAAGTTGGCTGTAATAAGTGAGCCAAAAGTTGGCAACTTTAGTTGTCTACTACAAATTTCGCGACAGGGTTAATGTTATTGTTGTCTTCGTATTTGACGATTTCCGCATCAACCCAAGAGTGTCAATGCAACAAGCTTAAGCGCGCCAAAAGCAATTAAAACCTAGCCAAAACTCAAATAAAAGTTGACATTTGTGATTCCAAAGCGCAACAGCTCTGACATCAAAGGCACTAATTACATTGCTGCATACATACATACATACAAATAATGAACATAAAAATCTTCCAGTTAGATCACAAAGACCATGAAAGGAATTGTTTAGGTTCAACCGTAGGTAGTCGAGTTAATTAATACTTACATACATATATTATGCAGTAATATACCACTTCAACGCATATTAGCCTG
>NW_023458561.1:43223743-43226746 GCF_013731165.1 Rhagoletis pomonella | reverse complement strand
CAGGCTAATATGCGTTGAAGTGGTATATTACTGCATAATATATGTATATGTAAGTACATTTTAATTAACTCGACTACCTACGGTTGAACCTAAACAATTCCTTTCATGGTCTTTGTGATCTAACTGGAAGATTTTTATGTTCATTATTTGTATGTATGTATGTATGCAGCAATGTAATTAGTGACTTTAATGTCAGAGGTGTTGCGCTTTGGAATCACAAATATCAACTTTTATTTGAGTTTTGGCTAGGTGTTAATTGCTTTTGGCGCGCTTAAGCTTGTTGCATTGACACTCTTGGGTTGATGCGGAAATCGTCAAATACAAAGACAACAATAACATTAACCCTGTCGCGAAGTTTGTAGTAGACTACTAAAGTTACCAACTTTTGGCTCACTTATTACAGCCAACTTTTAACTGGTTTCAAAGTCATGCAGTTCTGAACAGAAAAGCTGTGTGAACTTTTTTTGTCACAAAGGAAAACCAGACGTTCTCTTAAAAAAAAAAATAAAGCGCTAGTTATTACCTGTCGAAAACTTTAAATGCTTAAATAAATTTTTAGAAGACTTGAAACAAGCACCAAGTATTTTTCAACACTGTGAAAATGCAAAATATAACTTTTATAGTTGTTTACGACATACAACAATACGACACTTACAACACACAGTGATATTTGATACCCATTTTGTGCCCATAATTTAAAAAAATTGCCTCTAAAATCTCAAACACAATAATTTTGTTAATAATAATAATAAGAATGGCTTATGTTTATATATTTAAGAGTTATTGGGGTCGCTTAATCGAATCTGAAAGTAAAATAAATATGGGTTGGAAAATATGTATTAAATTTTATTAAATTAAACTCAAGTCATCATATAATCATGTTTACGTGTATCTTACACGAAGTTGGTTGAAAAGAATTAATTTAAAAAAATCATCTTCAGAAAAACTTTTAATATTATATGGTACAAAATCGCGCTTTAAACAAAATGGCGGCCATGCGGCAGATTCAATATTTAGTATTATAGTTTCAAATAAAATTATCTTGAAATAAACATAGAATATTTCATTAAATATTAACCAGTTAAACATATTAAAAAATTTTAAAACTAAACCTTATATAGAACTAACCTATAGAAGAAAAACCCAATTTATAAAATTAAAATCGATTATCCCTTTGGCTTTTGGCGCTCTTTTAAATTTTAGCATTGCGTTTTTACTTTTCAGAGCACTGCGTCAACTAAATAAGACTCAAAAATGAATATAAATATGACTCGAAAAAGAGTAAAAAAATCAGAAGAGTGGGTAATAAAAGACTCGCCAAGAAGAGTCGCGGGCAGGGTTTCATTAGTTGCGTTTCAGATGCTTCACGATTTGCAAGTATTTAGATGAAGCCATTCCAGGTGACCACCTACCATAAGGTTTATTAATGGAGAAAACAGCTGTTCATGCAAATCCTGTAAGATCTGCAAATCGTGAAGCATCTGGAACGTAACTATTTTCTACCGACAAAAGAGACTTTTACAATCGGAATATGAGCCGATTTATGATTATTTTAATCGCGAGGAGGACTCAAATAAGACTCGAATATGATCAATAATTTCAGAAAATGCTGGATGGGTGTTTTCCTTTCTCCGAAGGTCAACTTTTGTATGTGAGCTTAAATTCATACATCAAATCAGCCTCAATATGAGTCGTATTGGACTCTTCTTGGCCCCATATATGGCTCATATATGTATTATTTCAGACTCTTTTTGAGGCTTTTATCGGCCTTATAACTGACTACATTCGGACTCTTATTTTAGGTTTTTCTTCGAGTCCTATTAAACGCACCATATTTGCAAATACATTTAGCAACAATTTCTTTCATATGGCATACAAACATACTTACATACGTACATATGTACATTCTAAGATGCATTTAATAGCAGTAGCTGCAGCAAAATGTTGTATATTTTTTGTTTTTTAATTACTTTCAATTTCTGTATAAACAAGTTAAGATATATGTAAATTTCGAATCTTTATTGTTTTTATTTCCACTCAAGTGGCTGGCTCATAACTTTGATTAAACATGACAGTGGATGTATACAGAAGTGTGATCGTTTCGGCTTACATGTACATATATACATGTGTATGTAAATATTTCAATCGAGCTCTGTACATTAAAATTCATAATCATATTTTTGCCTAATCATAAGAGCTGCATGAATCAAAGCGCCCAAGATTGTAAGGGCATTTTCTTCGGATTGATAGCTGAGATAAATACATTGGGATATATGGGCATAAATATTTCAACAAGAATGAGAAGATTTTTTGAAGAAAAAAGAAGAAAGGGCCCTTTCATAATCTGAAAACCACTTCTACTAAAATGTAGATTTAGATTTATTTACTGATTTTTTTTGTTATGGAGTTCTGTTAGAAAAATGTATTATGTATGTACATGGTCTCTTGTGAAGCCAAAAAATTATTCGATATGTATATATGTCCAAGTCCGTGCCAGAAATAGAGACGAAAATGTAAACAAACATACGAAACGCATACGAAAAAAAATAATCCAAAATACTTTCAAGGCCTGTTTGGTCATTTGTCGCATGAGTGCTTGCATGTTTGTGGCATGGACGACCATATCTGTTTACATATGTACCATATATATGGTATAAATACATACATACATATGTGTATGTGTGCGATGCATTTGCTTGTTTTTACCTACCTCATTTGTTCATTGCTTACTTTTTGCAAAGTTTTCTGTTATGCAATATTTATCAACAAAAAAATCAAGTGACCATACAGCTATAAAATTTATATCCCTTGCGCAATGCTGCAGATGGTGTCTGCTGTCACGTTACACAATATTTTATTTTACTTTTTTGATGAGAAATGTCATTGACCTTCTAGCAATGTTATATTCTTTGTAACACCCAAACCTGCGTTCGGAGATCCACTAAAAATCTGACTGAAAATTAAATTTCATAAAAATAACAGTAAATAAATTTTTATTTTCAC
>NW_023458561.1:43211702-43223643 GCF_013731165.1 Rhagoletis pomonella | reverse complement strand
ATATTTATACCTTTACAACAAGATAAAATTACCTCGAAAACATCATTGATACTATCTAATAGGTCTTGTTCTCGATTACTTAAATGCGGCACATATTTGGGGTTGCAAAGAGGTTCAAGGATGCAGCCAAGGCAATCCAATAAAGACTCGATATGCGGTTTGTAGCTGTTCCGTGACAGATCATCATACTGTGTCAAGATGCCATGAATGTTTAAGAATATTTGCATTAAATTATGAGTGCTTTGTGTAGGAAGTATCGTGCTTTCATCATCATCCTCGTCATTATCCTGTAACTCTGTTGTATCTTTTCTAGGCAACAATGCTAGAAATGCCTCTGTTGTGGCTTTTATAAGATTTTGTTCGACAAAAAGTTGTTCAAACGTAGGCAATGGATCCAAACGGTCAAGATCATCGCCCTCTTTCGTTGGGGGCTTTTGCGGATTAGGTTCCACTAAAGCAAATTTTGCCAGTATTGCGTTTAGTGTTTCAATTGTCTGGCGTAACAATTGCTCATTTATAGAGTTGTTTAATATAAAGGTAATATTTTTAACGAAATCCGGACAAGTACAAATGCGTTGATACCACTGGAGAGCTGCTACACGATCTGCATGTATAAGTACAACAGAAAGAAGACGTGTGAGCTGCAAAAGCGTCAGCGAGTCGGAGCAACTTGTTAATCCGAGGAGTATTTGAACTAGATTGTTATTCTCAACAAGTGCTTCTCGTGCTTCTTTAAAATTGCACATGTTACCCAAAATTCCCACCAGAATTTCTACTAAACGCTTGTCCTCCGTTGCATTGATGCAATGGGCGAAGAGCTCCAGCACATTATGTTCTAAAAGCAAGAGTACAACATCTTCTTCAATCGTCATGTCCCAAACTGAGCATAAATCGTTTTCAAAGCATTCATTTTCGGCGAGTTCTTTTTCTACCTTCGTAAGTTTTAGTAATGTTGAAAGAACAAAACGTTCACTGTACAATGTATTGCCTATAGCATCACCTCGCATGCGAGTCAAATCCTCATCAACGTGCTCACTTCCATCGGGATGAACCGAAGGATTACAAGAACCTACGTGAATTTGGGCTTCGCAGTCTTCCGATTTATTTGCTTTATTAACGCCGGCTCTAATTTTTTCCGATGGCTCAGCCGGATTTTCCGAAGTGCCCTGATTTTCCATCGAGGATCGTTTCTAATTTTTCTTTCTACATATATAAACAAAAATAACATAAAAGCAAAAAAAAACACTTTAGCCACTGATAAAGATATTTTTTTGGGTTACCCTGTGTGATAAAAAGCAACAGGTTTGTTTCTTGACAATTAATTAAAGTCATAAACCATGTAAAACTCGGTAAGTTTACGAGCCTGTAATGGGAACGCGCCCTCTGCGAAAAGGTGTAGTTAGGTTACTGTTTGACAGATCAATCAGGATTTTGTCAAGCAATTTTTGTTTCTTAGCATTTTCCATATCATCCCGCCATCTTGTCTCTATCACTCTTAGGTAAAATACGATTCAAAATGGCGAAAATTAGCAAAAAAAACTTAAGTCAATACAGTTAGTGGATGAAATTCATTCATTTTTTTCGATTATTTTTTTTTTTAATTTATTCTCATTATTTCATCATACATTTTAGTATAACAATTTTCGCCCCTCAGCAACACTGAAGTTGATGAGGTCGTTTGCGCATCAAATTTACCTCGTGATTTTAGGAGGGGCTCGTAAATAGTGCTAAATTCAAATTTTGATAGTTCTTTTACGAGGTTGGCGAGGCTATTATGAGTTTAAGGGAAGACCCTATTGTGTTTATGCGGCCAATTTTAACTTAAATTCATGGAATGATTTTGTGAATTGGCCTACGTATAAACATAGTATATGTCCCGTGACCCAACTGACGTTAACCCCTCATTAGTATAAATATTAAGATTTTTGTATTGCAATCGATAGTTCATCGAACAGTAACGTCCATTTTTAACGTTTTTTCGTTAGCCACGCAGTAATAAATTCAATAAAATAATTTTACAATTTTTACCAAAGAACGTTCTTTCTACGTTATTTGCCTTAAGTAAAGTTCTCTGCTTGTGATCCAAGGAGAATTTATAAATCCGCCTTGCTGTGCGTCCCTGCTTTAAAAACTATTCGTTTTGACACCCTGTTTTCCATGCCATATTCAATTCACACATTTAGCAACTAAACTATAAATTTGACCTCAATGAAAAAAAGTATTTGCAAAAATTTCGTGTTCTGTTATAAATGCTGGTGAAATGTCTGTTGTAATTGAAACCACGATAGGTGATATTACCGTCGATCTTTTTGTGGACGAGCGTCCGATTGCTTGCTTAAACTTCATTAAGCTTTGCAAAATTAAGTACTATAATTTTAATTTATTCCACACCATCGAACGCGGTTTCATTGCGCAGACCGGTGATCCTACTGGTGCGGGAAACGGCGGTAGCTCTATTTGGGGCCAGCTCGATGGAACTGAAAAACGATTTTTTGAAACTGAAACAATGCCAAAGATTTATCATGAATCTGCTGGACTACTATCACTTGTGTCTGCGGGAAAAAAATTAGTTGGATCGCAATTTTTCTTTACATTGGCGCCAAATTTATCTTCACTGGATGGCACACATTGCGTTATTGGCGAAGTAGTTGAAGGTAAGCAGTAATTAAAAAAAAAAAATTTTCAATGCATTCATTAATTTCACTTGCAGGTCACGAAATATTAAGGAAATTGAATGAGACTATTGTCGATGAGAACTTTCGTCCATATCAAGACATACGTATAACCCATACAGTCATATTAGAGGATCCTTTCCCAGATCCACGTAATTTAAAGTTACCAAGTCGTTCGCCATCGCCAAATCCCCAACGCTTTCAAAATGGTCGTATTGCAGCAGACGAAGATATTGACGATACGGATGGGAAAACAGCCGAAGAGTTACAGGAAATGCTTTCAGAGCGGGAAGCAAAAGCTCGTGCCACCATCCTTGAGATTGTTGGAGACTTACCCGACGCAGAAATGGCACCACCTGAAAATGTACTCTTTGTTTGTAAATTGAATCCAGTAACAACAGACGATGATTTAGAAATCATATTTAGCCGTTTCGGTAAGGTAAAAAGTTGTGAAGTTATTCGTGATAGAAAAACCGGCGACTCTTTGCAGTATGCATTTGTTGAATTTGAGGATCAGAAATCGTGTGAAGCGGCTTATTTTAAGATGGACAACGTGCTCATTGACGATCGTCGAATCCACGTAGACTTTTCTCAGTCAGTTGCGAAAGTAAAATGGCGAGGAAAGGGTCGTGGAGTTGAAGGCTCCTTAAAAAATAGGGACTTTGATAATTTACGGGAACCGAGCTGGAAACAGGAAAGGGACAATCGAAAGCGAAACGGCGATGACCGCGATAACACTAAACGAATGAGCTCGACTGAACGCCGATTAGCACGAGAAGAGCGCCATCGGGAACAACACGATCGGGAACGCAAAGAAAAGCATAAATATGAACGGGATCATCATTCGAGTTATCACAGCCAGCATCGTAGGCAAGAACGACGTGTTGATGGAAATACCGCACGTCAACGCAGACGTTCACGTGAGCATTATCGGCAGTCACGTAGTCGTAGTGGAGAGCGAGTGAGAAAATATTCTCCTGACAGCCAACGACGCGATAAGCACTCTAAATCTACAGACAGAAGGCGAAATAACCCAGAGGAAACAAAGCAGCGACATTATGTTGATCACATTAGTAACGAAAAACAAGTGGATAAGAAACGACTGCCCGTAAGAAGTGACGACAGATCCAAGAAACCCAAATCAAAATCGAAATGCAGTAAAAGAGTAAGCACATCCACAAGTGATGACACCGATAGTTCTAGTAGTGAGTCTGAGACGGAATCATCTAGCACAGACACCAGTACTACCAGCAGCGATGAATCTAGTGATGCTTCCAATAAGAGAAGACGCCACGGACGTAAACGTAAAGTTTCAAAAAAGAAAAGCTCTAAAAGAAAGTCACATAAAAGAAGAAACAGACATAAGAAATAAAGGAATTTACTTAAGAATAATCTATCTTTAAATATTGTATTTAATAACATATGTATGTATGTAAGTTTATTTAGCACAAATATTACTTGGGATTGGTTGCTTTAACGCTCGAAGAATTTTCTCCCCCGCAGCAACCACCGGCAGGCCGTCTCTTGCGGTTGCGTGGAGTCAATTGTTCGATTGTTGCGTCTGGATTAAAAGGAACATTGTCCAAACGCGTGGTTTCTTCGGTGATGCGCAGCTCTAAAAGAGAATAAATACCACTTTGAAATTCGAATTGATCTACATAATAAATATGCCGACTTACGGTAAACGCCTTCCTTTTCCTGTACTGCTTGTACAACGTTTGTGCGCAATTCTTTGTTAACGTCATTCGCTAGTTTTATCATCTGAATTTTAAAGTAAGTTGAGTACCGTATATGTTAATGAAGTTAACTCCATATGTGCCTAACCTTTTTTATTTCCTCTTCATTTGATTCATTACGATTTTTTCTAAAATGTTCGTTTATTTCTTTGCGACCAGCTTCTAAAGTTTGTTTATCTCCTTGGAAGACGAATTGCCTGGTCCGATGCAAATTTTTAAATGCTCTTAGCGCCTAATGACAGCTCAAATTTTTAATGAAAAAACACGCTTCCCTAAAATATCTCCTCTTACCTCACGTCGCAGTTGTGCCATTTTTATTACTTAACTTAAAATTTTGGATTTGTGTAATCAATTTAATTTAGTGCTGCTTTTGAAATATTTGTCAATTCCTTGTCATAATAACACAGCTGATTGTACAGAATGTCAGATATGCACACGTTTTATGAAAGACTTAATTGTCTGTAATTATTTATCTTAAATTAATATTTTTTCCAAAATAACTATACTTTCTAAGATATTTAGCAGCTAGTTTATATGTATAACAAAACCTGTTTGAATCAAAATTAATTAAAACATTATAAAAATGCAATTTTAAACCTTCTTAACATATCGACTAATCATGTAATCCGATTTTGCACTTTCCTATTTTCGAGTCTCGAATCACAGCTGTCGGCCCGCATTTTTTTTACTGAATTCAATTGCTTCACGCCGTGGTCATTATAAAAAAGGTAGTTGATATAAAAAAAAAAACCGGAAATATTGGTTTTGGTGTCTTTGCAGGTATATTTGGACGAACTGAGAGCTTTAATCAAGCTTTAATCACGCCCAACTTATATTCAAGACGACGCCAGCTGAAAAATAATTCTGGCTGCATATGCACATATAAGTGGATAAGTATGTCTGCGCTAGTATTTGTACTTAATTATTATTCAACAATCATGACAAAAAAGGTTAATAAACACTTGTTTAATTATGCATATCTGTAGGTAAGTGCCGGGTCTTAGAGTTATTAACGTTAACTGCAGCAGGGCGAAGTTGACTCTTGGAAATTTGTAATTTCATTGCACTTAAAATGAGCAAATACAACGCAAAGTATTTGGAAGACAAGTTAACCGACAAACTGGGAGCACAGTACGTAAAGGCAATCGACGAATCGGACGGTTGTGGTGGTAAATTTAGTGTTACAATTGTTTCAGAGGCATTCCGTGGTAAGACATTGCTGCAGAAACATCGCTTAGTTAACAGTGCACTTGCGGAGGAGCTAAAGGAGATACACGCATTCTCACAAAAGTCGTACACACCCGAAGAGTGGGAAAAGGTGCAGCAGACAATGCTTAAGCAATAATAAAAGCACCATATGCAACACAGTAAATATATATTTCTGCTAGCTTATAGCATCATTCAGTCAGTCAACAGCAACAGACGAAATTAGTAAACCGGAACGGCAACAATAGCGTACCTACTCGACAGAAAACGAAACGGAGTCAATTTAAACACGAACTATATAGTGCAGAAAGTGAAAGTATAGCTACTCTATAATTGTAAATGCGTAATAAACTGCGCAGGCGCTCAGTGCTTAAACCATTTACATTTTTAAACTGCAGGAAATAAAATACATAATCATCTAAAATATAAATGAAACAAGATTCAAATTGAAAGTACGATAATAGGCGAACTGCAAGCCAAAAGTCAAGTTGCCTTATTTGCATACAAATACGACTGCAATATTACTTAACACAAATCCAATTCATTCTTTGTGTTTGTGTGAGTAAACCAGTTGTCGGCTTACGAACACTGCTACAGATCGACTTATTTACACAAAGGTGTTCTTATTTCTGTAGCTATTGAATAAATAACGAATAAACTTAAGATTTCCAACTCACGTAAATTTAAAATGAAAAAATTTCAAGTTAATGCACCCGGCAAAGTTATACTCCATGGTGAACATGCCGTTGTCTACAGAAAACCTGCTTTAGCCGCCGCCGTGGGACTAACAACGAAATTGCAGTACCGCCCTCAACCGGATAATGGTGTTGCAGTGTTCAATTTAGATAGTTTGAATTGCACATTTGAAATTCAATTACAACAGTTCAATGATTTTGTTAACGATTTTCGTGTCAAGTATCCTGGTAGCAAAGTGGATTATACTGCAAAATTATTAGAGGAGGTGCGAGACGTTGTCACAAAGCAAGTGGAGGGAGCTCTTAGCAATTCTAACAAGCAACAAGCTCAAAAGGCTTTTTTGTCCATATATTATCTATTGACAGGTGCAGTTCTTTCGGCCCCGAATGCAGAACTTGCTCTACAATCCGGGTTTCAAGTGAATATCGACACAGAGATGAATATTGGATCTGGCCTAGGTAGCTCAGCCTCGTTTGGCGCAGTATTATCGGCAGCATTTCTACTTTTAACTGGCCATTTTGATGAGCAAACATACCTCAAAGTGGAAAATCAAGCTCTTATATCTCAGTGGGCCTTTGAAGCTGAGCGCATTATGCATGGTACTCCATCTGGCGTTGATAACACTGTGGTGACCTACGGAGGAATGCTGCGTTTCGTCAAAGGACAAGGCTTTCAATCTATTAATATACAGCGGCCGCTCAACATAATGCTGGTAGATAGTCGCATAAGCCGTAGTACTGCGGATATTGTTGCTAAAGTACGACACCTTTGGGAGACCTTTCCAAAGGTCGTGGATTCCATCTGGGATGCTTGTGAAGAAATTGTGACGACTGCCATACCACTTTATGAAAACTTTGGCAACGCGAAAGACGACAGCGAAAAGTTCGAGAAACTCGAAAGGTTGTTCCAAATCAACAATGATCTTCTTAAAGCTATCGGTGTTACACACCCCAAATTGGAGCAGATATTTGCGATTGCCTTCAAGCGTGGTTTCTTCAGCAAAATAACAGGAGCTGGGGCAGGAGGCTTTGCTATTGTGCTTCTGCCAGAAAATTTTGAAAGTAATCAGGTATATTGGAAATTGAAAGAAGAACTGGAGTCAGCTGGATTTGGTGTGCAATCTACCACTGCCGGTGGTGATGGCTTACGGATTAAGGCGCTGGAAGACTAATTTTCCACATATTTCTATGGTTAATAAACATGTGTACTAACATACAATACATTTATAATTTTATGATCTAAGTAAATATTAATTTTGTTTGCTTTTTCACATCGAAGGAATATATATGCACCTTAATATGTATGTATGTACATAAGTAATATTAAATTTTATACGCTGTGCTTTGTAATTAATAAAACACAACAATAAATCTGTTTTTGTATCATTTCATAATATATTATAATTCGAAAACTCAGTAAATCAACGTTGGCTAGTGTCTCTAGATCTGTAGGGAATGCCGCGACTTTTCATTTCGCGCAGCGTTGCTTGTGGGAGGTTGCCCGATACCGAGATGGCGTAGATGCCTCGCGTGAAACGTCCTGTAGAAGAGTTCAGACAGAATTTCATATTTTGAAACGCGATTAAAACATTTATTTTTAATTTAGAAGGCAAATGAATGTATGCAATACACGAAAATGCTATCACTGAATCCGAATAGTCTCGAACGTAGCATATCCCAGTGGGAATTAGGAGCACGTAATAATACCTTATTAGCAACTTACTCTTCACCTGGCAGTCATTACCATTTCCCTGCCGAACGTCCCTTACTTTTACAAAGGCATGGCCGCCTTATGTAAGTAGGAATTTAGAATGTACATTTGGTATCAGACATACTTCTGAGCCGCTTTACAAAGTAAGTTACTAGTAATGCAGAGCAGTCGCTCGGAGTAGTTCGGTGATTGGAAATAACTTCGGCTGCACGTTATTTTGCAACTGACAACGTAATGTGTCTTCGGAGGTGTTCATTTTGCCCTTTACTAGTAGATGACATTGGCCATGATGACAATTTTGGTACTAAAAACTGAAAGAAAACATGGCTTACCTCGCAAGGTGCTTACCTATTTTCCCAGTGGGATACTTTGAATACAAACTCAAGTTTCTTCCTACCGACTGTTATTGTTTTTTTTTTTTATCAAGTGTTGTTTTCGGGTATGCAGTCCAATGCTAAGAAAAATTTATTTTTTATTTTTTTGCCGACTTCTTCTTCAGGCCTCAAAAATGCATTTTTCTGTGTCTAGTTTCGGTTGTGATTAATTTCAACAAATAAACATAAACATTGACAACTGAAAGCTGTAGATACAAATTTACTTATTCACACATAAGAGGCAGGAAACGGTCGAAACGTCGGCAAAAAAATAAAAAAGGCATTTTTCTAAGCATTGGACTGCATACCCGAAAACAACATTTGAATACAAGCGTTCGCAGCATTCCGGACTCAGTGATCGCATTTTCGAAGATTTCACGAAATTTCGGACTACGATACAATAATTACATTGAAACTAGCTTGAGTCAATAGGAATGTATTGGTATATTTTACTGCAAGATTTAGATAGTTATGACTTTAACTTAGAATAATTACGATAACATGGTATCCAGATATCTAAACTTACCTATACGTTGCCATTTGGCTACCCAAGAATCTTCAGGACTCATCAGGGCAATAATACCATCGAAATTGTTACTTGTGTGGTCATATACATTATCCTTGTTGTTTTTCATTCGCAGAAACTCGTCACAATTGTCGCATCCATCACATTCGAATTGATCGAATGTCTTAAATTACAAAAAATTAAAGTTATTATTTTAGTTTTACTTTGCCGCAATGAAGACATACCTTAACAAGTGAACACACTAAACAAGCGCGGAGTCCTCGTAAATCTTTTGGTATTGTATCGAAAGACATCCTGAAACCGTATTAAATGCTATTGTATGGAGGAGTGAAAAATATTAAACTATTTGAGAAGTTTTCTTGTTTCTTGCCACGAAAAACCGTATTATAAACAAATAAACAAATGTGAATTTGACAGCAAATCATACTACCTTGCATTTTATACACCAGATGAGGTAAAGTTTTTAACACAGGGTGGCTGATGTAACGCAATAATTGTTGGCGCCAATGGCTTTGTTTCTTTTCTTTTCTTGCAGATAATTATCAGGAAAAAGAACGGCGAAATTGAGAGATTTACGCTCACAGAGAGCGAAATAAAGAAATAGTAAAGAAACGCAAAACTAGCTGAAACTAGCAAGTAAACAGCTGATCGATGTATTTGACTATTGAAAACATTTGGGGCGAATTTTTGTTTATCCATTTTGACAGCTGCTAGTTTCTGCTGGTAAAAATTTACTCTAAAAGCACCACAAACAATTATTTTGTTAATGTGAATTATATTAAGCATCATGCCATCAGCTGTTTTTCTTACTAGCAAATAGTTGCTAGTAAAAATTTATCCAGTAAAACTTGCAAGTTCAGCTGTCATTTTTGCTCTCTCAATTTCCACTCTTTTGCTAGTTTCTTGCAAGTTTTTGTGTACGAAAACGACATGAGAAAAAACCAGAAAATTAGTACTGGATTTACTGGATAGTGCGTACGCGAACAGGGCTTTTGTTACGTGGTGAAATTCACAGTAGTAATAACCAAAAAAAATAGAATAATCGATTAAACGGTTAACTGATTTATCGAAAGCATTAGACAAGTAATCACAATTAATCGTAGGAAATTAACCGATTATTCGGTCGTTTCGATTAAAATCGAGAATAAATAAAAACCATCTCATTTCATAAGTTATAAAAATTGACCGTTTTATTAAAGGATACATTTCTTGTGGTGGAAACTTACGCTATGATTCGGTGCGTAAACAACCGAGAAAACAATGAAAATGAAAAGTTGGAAAGTAGTAAACCAATACACCCCATGTCGAAATTATGAGCCCTTCCCACATTGGCAAGTTTTAGGAATTAAACTTTTTATTATTTAATTTTTATAAAAATGTGTGAATTTTTTAATAAAACGCGTATGAATCCAAATTCAACCTTTGTGTAATATTAAACAAATTCAACTAACATTCGTAAAAATATCCAGCTTTTTTATTAGATTCCTTAGAAAAATTTGGAGTATGCATTTCTATAGCCCATCCAATATTAGTATAGCAAAATGCAATTAATCGGTTAATCATTGGATTAGTCGAACAGAAAATTGCGATACAATTTAATCGTTAACCAAAAGAAAATAACCGATTAAAATCGATTTTTCGATTAATCATGCCATAACTAATTCACAGTGAATTTGTGACATTTTGTATCTGCCAACGAAAGCGCCAATATAGAATTTATGCAGAAATAAATGGTGGAAAATGTTCATTTTGGCCTAACAACAAAATTTTCGTGGTCCCAGTACAAAATTACTGCATTGCTATTTAATAAAATCATAAAAATCGTATTACATAGTGTGTAAAGATGTCGTTCTTCGGCGGAAGCACTTCACTGGGTGCAACAAGCACGCCCGCAAAACGTAAGTATATAAACATACAAATGTACATCATGCTAAGTTTAAACTAATATTCCGGCATATGTATGTATGTATGATAGATAGTTACAAAACATATCCACAAATCATACATAAGTGTAAAATTGTATAGTTTGTAGGTGCCACTAATTTTAAGTTCATGCAGCCTTTTGTAGATACTTTATTGGTCGGTCAGTTCTTGGAGGTGTCAGCAGGCGCTTGGCGTCATCCACGCTGTTTATACGAACCTCCTTTATATTGATGCTATAATAAATAAATATATTTATAGACATATCATCTATATTCTTCATTAGTTTTAAAATTGCATATTTACCCTTTTTTGTAAACTACATAACCAACATAAGCAATTGGTGCACACAGTGTGAGCAAGACTACTGATAAAATAACACTCATTACGAATCTATTCAATAGCTTTTGCGCCACTATCGCTTCGAAGCTTAGAAACAACACTGAGAATTTTTAGAATAAGCTTAGCTCTAAAGGAAATACTGATAAGCAATGTTTCAGCATATGCGCTATCTTTAAATTTTTACTCACTGCCTAATCTTTTCAAATATACTTTAAACCCTTATTACATTTTTAGCTGGTGGCATATTTTCGTCGTTCGGCACTGGCAGTGCGGCTGCTGCTCCAGCTTTCGGCACAGCGACATCAACCGCTGCACCGGCGTTTGGTACATCCGCTTTTGGCACTACAGGTAAAAATATCTTAATTCTATCTAATTGATTTAGATCAACTTAAAGAATGTTCTGTGCGCAGGTTTTGGCAGCGCTGCACCTTCATCTGCACCCTCTCTCTTCGGTGGTACTGCAACAGCTCCCAACACAACAGGATTCGGAGGTTTTGGTGCGACAACATCCACAGCACCTTCATTCGGCGGTTTCGGAACGACTGCCGCCACTAGTGGTTCGGGTTTTGGTGGATTTGGTGCCACATCAACAACAACAACAGCTCCGGCCTTTGGTGGATTCGGTACGCAAGCAAGTGCTTTCGGTGGTTTTGGTACCGGCGGGAGTACATTCGCTTCATGTATGTTCCTCATTTACACGTCAACAAAAAAGTGATATTTATTAAAAAGAACTTTTTAGCTTTTGGTAAACCTGCCGCT
>NW_023458561.1:43184667-43211692 GCF_013731165.1 Rhagoletis pomonella | reverse complement strand
ACACCATTATTGCCAAATGGAATTACCTGCAAGCTCTGTGGGGTACCGGAAAATCGTTTTACTCACAAAATGCAGTTCCGGTCGAAATTACGCCCCAAAATTATTTATGCCGTTTCAAGGCAATGGGCTATAGCCGCTTACCGGGAAAAGATAATAAAATGGGATTGGTCGCGCTGAATTTTAATAAACCGGTGGATGTAAAGTGAGAAAATAATTAGTACATAACTGCATATTTTAAATGTCTTTTAACATGTAAACACATTTTTTTAGAGCTCAACAACAGCAAATTATGACCTCACTTAACAGCGTCTTTGGCAATAAACCGAACTTGGCTATAAATATTGAGTCCAGCAAAGAGCATGAACAGAATAAGTGTCAGTTAGTCATATACGTAGAGGAGCGCTCCCAAATGTCCCCTAACGAAACGAAACGCATACTCGCCACCGAAGTTTCCAGCTATCTCAATCAGGCGAACATGAAAGCACAATTAGCCACTCTTGGTATTGCTGAAGTGCTGGCATTGGTTTTGCCCGACGAAGATCAACTTAAAGAATATTTAGAGAATCCACCAAAGGGCATTGATCCGCGCATGTGGCGTCAAGCCAAATTGGATAATCCAGACAAATCTAAGTTCATACCAGTACCAATGATTGGGTTCAATGACCTCAAATGGCGCACAAAGTGTCAAGAGCATGAAACAGAAACACATGCGCTATATCTAAAGAAAGTAGAAAAGGACTTGGCTGAATTAAGGCAAAGACATACTGCAGCAACAGCAAGAATAATGGAGCACAAGCGAAAATTAGCAGAATTAAGTCATAATATATTAAAAGTATGTAATTTTCTTAAATTTTTTTTTTTTTTTTGGAAAACAAAATTTATTAAAACGATTTGATGTAATGCTCTTATGTATAGATTATCGTAAAGCAAGAGTGCACTCGCAAAATCGGACTGGCATTAACACCAGAAGAGGAGGCGCTACGAACAAAGCTCGAAAATATGCAAGCCTTAGTATCAGCTCCAACACAATTTAAGGTATGTGGATAAACTTGTAATTTTTAACGTGTCATGCCTCAACAAACATTAATTTATTTAATTAATTTGTGTTTACAGGGACGTCTCAGCGAACTTTTATCCCAAATGCGCATGCAACGCAATCAATATGCTTTCAGCGGTGGTAGTGAATATGCTATAGACAAGGATAGTGAGGAGGAAATGAAATCATTTTTGGCTATGCAGCAGAAAGCGATGGAAGTACTGACAGAAGTCGTAACAAAGGACTTGAAAGCATTACAAATTATCATGGAAGGCATGCCTGAGCTGGTACGAGTTTAGTAGTGATTGATTAGAAATAAAGGAAGATTTAACGAAATATTTTATATCTGGAGTAAGTAAAAATAAATGAATAAATTGTTTTGCATTCGTATAATGGAAAATCAGGTGATTGCTAATACCATGTATAACTTTTGAGAATGCATAGTTTTTTACGTGGAATTTGCGATAAACCTAATTTGGTTTTAAGTAAGTTGATTTGTGGAAAATTACGATTTCAATTGTTTCTGCGTAAGACCGGGTCTAACACAGCCAGCTCAACCTACTATTTTCCCATTACATATTGTATATTCAGTATAAAATACCAGATTTTCATTATCACCATTTGTTTGTATTTCATTTTATGTAATACAATATTTTTTTCATAAGCAGGTATTTTCATTTTGTCGCATACAACAATTAACTTCTTAACGCGAAACTTTTTCAAAACATATTTCATCGTTTATATTGCATCTGCGTCCTTGTATGTTGGTAGCTGCATTATTGTTTAATATTTCCTGTTTGAGTATTAGCTAAAATATATATATATATATCTTTGCATTTAACGCGTCCATAGTTGTCTATGATTTTACTTAAAATCAAGCTGTAATAACTTTGAACTTGTATTTAGATGCGAGCAAGTTCACTAAGATTGCAGCTTTGATTATTGCAGGTGTGAGATGCAGTAGTCACTTTCGCGGCTGATTATAATGGTAAAATAAATATGCAGCTTCAACGGCATGTCAATGTACTCTTGCGAGCTCGTGGCAGGAAAATTTTTGAAATGCTATGCTTGCTACATTGGAAATACTGACTATATTTCGCATTAAAAGATCGCTCTTAAAATTCGTTATTTAGCTTTTTACTTCTTTTAGTTAAATATGCTCATATCAACAATTGCCTGCATGTATACACACCATAAGTGAATATTCATACAAACCTGCATGTTTCCTTAGCTTAAATATTCGCAGCACTTATGTATGTATGTATGTATGTACATATGTACATATGAGCGTGCGCATTTTGAGCCGCAACTATTGACTTTAGCTGTGCGACTTGTTTTCTGCATCTATCAGAGCCAGTTTAAACAATAGCATCTTTGTTTTATTTCGCATCCAAAGCAGACACGCGACAGTTGGTTCCAGTTTTCGCAAGCTTTTCGCGGCCGGTTTTGTTGTGTTTGACAGTAATTTTTGCTGGTGTTACATTAACATCATTACGATCGCTGTTTGTTGAATTGGCCGATGCTGGTTGGGAGCAGTTTGCAGACTAGCTTTGCAAAATAAAAACTTTAAATGAATTTAAGTTGTTCGCATACTTTTTATTATTTAACCATATACTCACTTATATTAACTATTTTTCTTTTAATAATACAAAAACACACATTAAAGACAGCTAAATAAGTTCACTTCCCCGTGGGCAGGCAGGCATACCACTGCAAGAGCGCACTATTTACTTAATTTCCCACTTTGTATACAGACTGGTTTGAGTTGCCCGCGCTGATTTGACTTCCGAGCTTCCGTTTTTGGTATATGTGTGGATAACTACCCCACATGCTTTCTTTTCTGTTGTGACGCTTTTCCTATGATATAAATGGCATTGTGCGCCTGCTGGAGTTTTATTTAACGTTCCGACGCGGTGATTGTACTATATTACGAGTCAGTAAGCGAAGCTGTATCGAAGTTATCGTTATTTTAAAAAGTACAAATACGTGAATGATGACTAAAAGCGTGATTTATGTGAGTGTGGAAAATGTTATTTAGTTGCATAAATTTCATTGGCCTATTATTTTCCTTCAGTTTCATTGGCTATTGATGTTAGGCATCGCTGTAGCAGCACCATCAAAGCTATCTGAGCGACAGTCAATGTCTCACAGTCAAGCAGCAACAGTTACTGTTACACCAAAATATCCTATTGAAGATATGCAACTTATGCAACCGCATTATATTACACTTGAGGATTTCGAATCATTGCTGCGTCGTGCGGGTGAACTCTTCCGACCAAATGCCTACGTTTCAGACGAATCAAAATCAATGGCAGCACAGCAAAAAAGTCAATTACAACCTTTAGTTGCTGCTTCTGAAGTGGCAACTCCCTATCGGCAAATTCAACCGCCCTCGGTGCAACCGTTCAATTTCTACATGCCACTCTTCGATTATGATCATGGCAAATTGGATACCAAGAGTAAACGTTTGGAGCATATTGTGCCACCACCAGCTCCAGGCAAAGGAGGTGATCAAACCAATTACTATGCTGCAAAACCTAAAAAGTTACCGAAAAAATTTAATGCTGGTACCAAACAAGTTAATGTAAAATGGTTAAATGCTTTCGAAAAGGAAGCCTTAAACGATGCTAGTGGTCGATTGCCGAAAGCAGTATATTTACTACACGATGAACGCAATCGTATTAACTTTGATGACTCTTTCTTTGGCGTTGATATGCAAGTGAAAATACCCAATAATCAACCCCATAAGGAGGAACATGTCGAGAGCAATGGTACGCAGGCGCAAGAAGAGTTTCTCAATCAGGGTGAAGAGGGTGGCGAGGAGGACTTATTGGCTTCGGCCGCTGGGCAAGTAGCACACCGCGTGTCCAAAGTCTAGTTAAAAGGTTCAGTCATAATTTATTATTATCATGTAAATCAAATGTACATAAATAGGTATCTTGTAAAAATTTACCAAAAAACCAATGTGTGTGGGGTATAATTTCAAATAAAATCAACACATCTGAAATGGCGATGCAAATATTGGCAGCAAAATCACTTGTGCTTTAGATACCAGCAGATACCAGTCTTTGAGAGGTTAAAATGACATCCAATAATTTAATGTTTAATAGTCGAATTAAAAAAAAAATATGTATTTCGCACGTTTAATAATATAATAGCTTAGAGTGAAAATTTGCTAGAGAAATTAAAAATGCGTCGATTCGAAAATGAAGGTCCTTGTTTTATGTTTTCTCGTTTATATTCATAGAAAGGATATTTTGCTAAGTCCAAAAAAGCTCAGAAAATGCAATAAGGCTAAAATAGGTCGAAATCTTTTAAAAAGATCGAAACTTTCTGATTCGTATAGAGTTTGGCTTTGCTTTAAACAGGGAAAGTTTTGCGAAATACTTGCAGAAAATGGCTATACAAGTTTTTTCCCTCTCCTGTACAATTTTTAAATTGGAACTTAGCTACTTTTCACTCTAAGCTAGCGATATAGAGATGTAACTCGAAATTTACGTTTTTGGAGATTTCATTATGCAGTTAATAAGCTTGATATGTAGAACATGTTCAGCCTAACAGATAACCAAACTTCCCAAATATGGCGAAGATAGGTGTCTTTCCATCTGTTTTTTCTATACCATTTGTATGAATTGGTAAAACTTTGATTGCGTTTTCCCACAAAATTGAAATTTTGAAATACTTCGTTATATTATTAAACGTGCGAAATATTTTATCAAAATGTTTAAAATTAAATGTCTGCATTTCCAGAATGAAAATTTTAATACATAACTGCATTAATTATTTTGCAGCTACCTTGGCGTCAGCACTGTTACTGTCTGCCACTTGCTGACCTTTGACAAGCTCATTAACAGCTTCCACAATTTTATCTAGCAGTCCAGATGCACCAAAGCGAAAAAGATTAGGTTGTAACCACCGTGCGCCCAAAGTTTCTTTCACGAGTGTAAGCCAAGCAATTGCATCGGGGACCGTGCGCACTCCACCCGCTGGCTTTAGCCCCACCAAAATGTTTTTTCGGCGTTCAAACTCTTGTATAGCATAAATCATTACCAATCCAGCTGGGAGTGTTGCGTTTACAGTCTCCTTGCCGGTAGATGTTTTGATGAAGTCAGCGCCAGCTAACATGCAGGCCATAGACGCCTTATATACCTGAACGAATTAAAAAATTATAATTTTATCACTTGATGTACACAGTAAAACAAAATTATTTTACATTCTCCATGTTACCCAGTTCCCCTATGGCTAATATTGTTTTCAGATGCGCTCTTTCACCACAAGCTTTGCGCATAGTGCACACCTCGTTGTAGACACCCTTCCAATCACCTACAAGTGCTAATTGACGATTTATAACAATATCAATCTCTGTGGCCCCTGACTCAATAGCAAAGTGGATTTCGCTCAGACGCGAATCCAGCCCATATTGCCCAGCTGGAAAGCCGGTTGCCACGGACGCTATTGGTATAACATTATATTTGTTTAATTGCTTCAACTTCGCAGTGGCATCGACAACACGCGCTGGATATACACATACGGCGGCCGTGTGTATATGCGGAAGCAGTGTCGGTTTGACACCAAGCTGCAGCAATATATGCTCTGGTATAGGAAATGCAGCGCGCTGGCACAGACTGCGAACGTTGGCAGCGGTGTCATCGCCGCCCAACGTGGTCGAATCGGTCAAGGTAAGTGCTTTTAACGCCCATACTACTCGATTAAGGCCCGATACGCTGCCCCGCTTGGAAATTTCTGCAGCAATTTGTTCCAACTGACGACTAGAGATCACACAATCGAGCAGCGACTCGTCTAAAATTTGTTGTTTTGATTTATATTGGAAATATTTTCTATTTAGGACTTTATACATACCAAATGGTAAAATTGCATTCACTTTCATATTTAATACATATACTAATTATCGAATCTTCTGTTCCAGTGCACTTGTTGATAAGAAATGACGGTGCGTGAACAGCTATCAACAACTCTAATCATGATTCAATTATTAAAGGTTTTGTAAGTAGCTTTTTTCTAAAATTTGGCACTCCCACCCACAGGGATGATTAATGGAAGCAGGAGAAAAAGGGGAAGAATTCAATCACACTTCCTAAAATGGGAGCTAAATTCCATAAAAAGGTGTGGATAATAGTGAATGGTGGTATTTTAAAACAAAAACGAATTTGATTTAATTGCTTAATTTAAACAAGCTTATTTACATCGAATATAACCCCCAATTGTTATTAAAAATAAATATTTCTATGTACATATATACCAAACTTGCGAACGTCAGATGGCGCATAACTCGAGGGATGGTCCACTTTCAGCTTTTATTGTTGTATTTGTTTGCCAGATGATGGATATGAAGAAGCTATTTGTTTGTGGAAAATATGCAATATTTATTTAAAAAAAAAACGGCAAATAAAAAAATTTGGAGCTTACGTTTCTTTCGCGGTTATGGCTCGATTGTTTCGAATATGGTAATTCGAATTCTTTGATGTCGCACTTTTAATGTTCTGGGGAGAATATTCAACACTGGCTTACACAGCCGCAATTGGCGATTCGTGCCGGACGAACTCAGGAAGAATAAAAATGACACGCAGCTACTGAACGACTGAGATAGGGAACGTGATCTACATCGTCAAATGAGAAGTGGCGTAATGGGGTTTTCGCACGAGGCGATTTTCAGGCAACTTTTGCGTTCACCTCACGCCGGGTTGCACGAAAAAAAATTTGAATGACTAAAAATATCAAAATATAAAAAAATATCAAAATATTCGCCATAAAAAGGCGTTTGCATTGTTCAACTTTGCGTTCTACTTTTAGTTGAACGGCCTTTCAACTAAATCGCTTTCAACAAAGTTGGTCGCCAGCCAACGTTCGCCTCGTGCGTACACCTTTTAGGTGTGCAATTACTTCGCGCCATTGACTAAACCGAGCTGTCGTGTGACGATTGGGCCTATGCGTCAAAGTCTCATTCGGAGACACTAGGATTGTGTTGTGGAGGACAATACCTAAATACCTTCGTTGGCTTATTTACCAAAACCATTGTACGCTTTACTTTACAGCGACTTGGCAGAATCAAGAGGTCTCCAAGAATATCGACAAATACATTTCGGCCTTTAAGGGAATTTCGTCTCTTTAGCCTACATTGAATTTCTGTAGTCCAACGATTCTCACCCATTTTGTCCTGTTGGCGCCAGCGAATGAAGAACAAACATTTCTTCAAATTTAAAAAGTAAAAATTTCACTACTAACATTTTAAAAATGTTCTTAAAACTTGCAAGGAAATTCGGAAAAGAAATATCACTGTTTTTGTTTTTAGGAGTAGGGTGGGAGTGTCATTGATAAAATTAGAGCGAGAGAAAGTTTTTCTTACAAAACCTTTCATTATTGAATCATGAACTCTAATCAGAATCTGGCAGCAGTTAGCTGTCAGATTCTTTGGCACGCTACATTCGGTAAACCGCTGACTTTATAAATTACGATCAAAAATTTGATTCGAAGCACTATGGACTGTTACATAACACTCTTTTCCTAAACAACTGTCGTAAGTAAAAAAAAACTAGTGTAGAGTGTGCTGAAAAATCTTGTTTTTTTGGTTGTGAAAACGAAGTTTATAAAAACCAAAAAAATTGTGTTTATGAGTCATAATTCTATGATTTGGCTTCAAAATGTTAAAAACCGAGATAAAAAGTATTTTGTGTTACAACTTTCCATCTATTAAGACGCCTTTGCCTGAAAGATGTAAAAGATATCTAAAAATGAATAAATATAAATATATAAACGACATTTTTTTTTACATATGTACATGTGTATGTATGTATGAACATTTTATTGCTTTTATCGTTGTACAGTAATTGCTATCTCTTAGTTACTTAAAATTGGCTAATATTGCTTTAGCAAATAAATATTTTCTGAATAATACTATTATTAAAGCGTTTTCTTTAAATATGTGGCAGGGTTTGCTTCGACTAACAAATTAAATATATGCAGTTATACATACGTGTGTATCAACATAAATAATAATTTTAAGCTTTGAGCCTAAAAATATTAAAATATACTCGAATCAGAGTACATTAAACTACAAAAAAGCCTGGCAAATTTGTTTAACTTAAAATGATGTTTTTGGTCTTTAACTAAAATTTAAATTAAGTACATATGTATGCATGTATGGTCACTGGCCAAGTTGTGTGCTGTTCGAACAATATACAAAACTTTTCAACGATGCTTAGCCCATTGCTCCCAATACTCCTTCTTTTGCATTTCATATAAGCGCGATACTGTGCGATCGAATGCAAAAGCTTCTTCGTCGCCAGTAAAATAATTAGCCGTAGATTCTTTCTATAAGATTATAGGAAAAATAAGCGTATTAAAATATATGTATGTTATTGGTACTTCCTCCATTTTACTCACAGAGCCCTGTTGAATATTCAAATCGTCCATTAGAGTACGCTCAGAATCCGCTAGACCTGCTGGCTTGTCTGTAATGTCAAAAAGTGATGCTAGCGGCGTTTCGGCGGAGATAACCACGCGCACACGATTATCGTAAAGCGTATCAATTAGCGTAATAAATCGACGCATTTGACTCTTAATAAATAAATTCATCTTAGGCACATCGTTTATCAGCACTGTATGGAAAAGTTGTGCGATTTGCAAGTAATCACTCCCCGCCAGAGGCTAAAGTACAAAGAAATCTCATATAATAAACAAGGTCAGAGTGGTTTATGCATTTTTGTCACATACGCGATCACAGAGCTCGTTGAAGCTGCTGTCTAAGACACGTCCGCAAGTTTTTTGAAAAGTCAAATCTCTTCCGAAATGGGTTATGGTGCGTGGTCGCACAATATCATTTTCCTGTGTACAAAGAATTTTGAACATGCGATTCATTTCGGCATCAGCGTCCGTTTCCGATTTGCTAAAGTGAATGTACATGTTAAGAAATAATAGTATCAATAATAGTATTATTTATCACAAATCTGTTTCATTATTTTATACATACACAAAGTAATTTGTTGATCCCGATTGAGCAATGCGCCTATAGTCAATGCCGCTGTTCAATTCGCTAACCTTGCAACGGTGCTGCAATATATCGATAAAAGGCAGAAAATTGCTACGCTGCAAACCGTTTTTGTACAATTCCTCAGGATGTCGATTACTCGTAGCTACCATGACAAGGCCATCGTTAAATAAATGAGTGAATAAACGTTTTAATATCATAGCATCCGCAATATCAGTCACTTGGAATTCATCAAAGCAAATAAGCCAAGACTCCGCTATTATTTGATCAGCTACCGGACGTGTGGGATCATAAGGTATTGGGCTTTCTGTGTTAAAGGCGCGGTCAGCAGGCCCTCTTTGCTCTTTCGTGACATGTATTCGTTTGTGTACATCCGTCATGAATGAATTAAAATGGACACGCTGCTTTTTTTTAATCTAATGTTAAATAGTTCATACAAAATGAAACTAAAAAGGCCTTCAAATAAATTGTACATAAGTATATTCTTACGTCAGTGCATGCATCAAAGAACATATCCATTAGAGTAGTTTTACCACCGCCAACACTTCCGAATATATACAGTCCCTGAGGTACATCGTCGCCTACATTTAACTCCACTCCATTTTTATTTCTACCGCCTCTGAGTAAAGAGCTTAAAAACCCACCGCCAGTAGCTTTCTGAGCTGGTCGATAACTCTGTATGCTATTGTAAAGTGCTTCCAGCCTTTGCGTAGTCGCTTCCTGTTCAGTGTCTGGCATCAATTCCTTGCTTTCAACGCGTTTGTTGTACACAGACAAGGGGCTTATATGCCGCCTTTGAGCGAAGGTTTGCGAATGTAGTGCCAGAAGTACATGTTGATAATCAGCGCCAAGGTTCAAACGGGAGCTTATGCCTATTGCCTTCATCATTTTGCACTTTTGTTTTGTAATCACCAACGAGGCACACACAATGCGACAACTTAATGTTTTAAGACTGCAGCGAAATTTAGTTAAGTGTATATTTTAATTAGTTGTAGTCTGATGTAGAATTTCTTTGTCATCTCTTCATCGTTATGTAAAATATTGCTCACGACAGCACGTTCTAGTTCAAGATCGAGGTCGAAAAAGTTTCCTAAATTCTGACGTGATGACCGCGAATTGTTTGTGCCAAATGATAAACCTTTACAGCTGATCAGCTGTTTCACACCTGGGTAGTTAACAGGGTGTTGTGTATTGTAGTATATTATTCGCACAGTGTTGGCAAAATACGCACCTGCCTCTCGTAAAATAGAATTATGTATATACATATAAAAAATTTAAATCAATTTGCCGACATACATAAGTTATATTCTGATAGTGTTTCTCAACTCAAAAAACCAGCAAATGAGCGCCAGGCCAAACTATTATTCTGCTACTTTTCTGGTAGAAAAATCTGAAGAGTCATATAAACGACACAAGTACTTAGTGTGGCAGAAGGTTACATTTCTTGAAACAAAAATCCGACTATATTTTATCACGACTAACAGTTCTACTCGAGTGCTACTGGGTTTACTCTATGAAGCGCTGTAGTTGAGATGCAGCGAAGTGGCTTCGGACTCTTTTAATTTTGCCTGGTATCGGGTCCAACCCCAGACTAGAAACCTATATCTGCTGAATATGTCTAAGAAGGCTCCATTCCAACTTAAACAGATGAAGGTATCTAAATTCCCGCGACAGCCGGTTCAATGCACCGGAATAGCTCCCGACCATGGGTTTTCGTCCCTGCGACTTGACCCCATTTGGATCGGCGAACCCCAAAAAGGCATCAAAATACCTCTTCTGGCGTCAGACCACAAAAGGCCTCTACCAAACGGTTGGTGGCTCCTTGCTGCCAGAGCTAAAGGGCACTCACTGCCTCCACCGCTGCCAACAACTCGCACAGGTACGCTCTAGCCCAGGGAGTTTCTATGGCTTAACGGAGCTCTCATGAGCAACAAAACTTCCGCCATACTCCTATTCTTCCACAACCTTCATACCGCTCTAATTCCCTTGAGAGTGTTGTAGATTTATGTTGACGCGATACTGCCAACGACCACCAATAGCCCATAACTACATAAGCGGCAGGAAGAATAAGTACAAGGTTGCCAACCCCTTTTATTCCACACTTCTCGAATCGCTGCCAGACACCTAAGAAGACTAAAATACTGTAATTGAAATCCAATGCACCACAGAGTAAGACTGAAGAAGTAAACGTTGTCACGTGTCGGATTGGAATACTCTGAGCTATGGCCCAAGAGACGAAGTTGCTTCACACCTCAACCCTTCTGTCAAGCTCGCAAGTGACATCGTCTTATCGGTGTACTGGCGTATAAGTGTTACCATCTTCGCCAGAATGATCCCGGTGGTCGCACCTTGTCAGATCCGAAGCGTGGAACTACTTCAGAGGACACTTTATATGGTGTCCTTTGGGGGAATATGCCAAAAATTTCGTGATCAAGAATCTGATAAAATCCACAGCGTGCCTTACTTTAATCAACAGAAAAGTTGGGATGGTGGGCATCGGGAAAACAAAAGCCTCCAAAGCCAATGACCCCGACGAAATAGGCATACTGATGCAGACAAAATTGAGTAACAGTAGAATACCTAAAGGTTCACAATTTCTCGATCTCGATTGCTATTCTCGTTATTCCTGATTTGTGGAGAGTGGTCGCACTACTTAAACCGGAGAAATTTGCTCAACACTTCCATAAACACGTGGTTAGGTTGGACCTGTCGAAAGCTTTCGTCACCATTTGGCACTCCTCTCTACCGCATGGACTCAAACAAATTATATGAGTAGTTGACAAAGATCAGCAGCTTCTTCCCAATTCTATTTCTTCTTCTTCTTTTCTATTGGCGCTGTAACCGCCTAAGCGATTTCGCCGAGTCCAAAACAGCACGCCATTCGTTTCTCTTCAGTGCCAACTGACGCTAATTGGAAATGCCAAGTGTTTTCATTATCCATGCCTCCGAGCTGTTTAATTTTGTAATACTTATATTCGGTTGCGTGAGCCCTCATAGGGAGTTTCCCTGATATGAAAAGCTCACGATTGCTCAATATTAACTGAAAAAACTGTAAGCACTGTCCCTCCTAGAGTAACCGAACCAAGTTTTGATTCATACCTTGTTATAAACGGTACAAAAACAGCCTTCTGAGGATTTATGCTGATGCCCTTATAGGCACACCAATTTGGGCACCTGGAACAACTGCACTTGTAACGTCCAAGACAGTACTGCTGAAATTGTCCGTTACTATAATTTCCAGGTCATCCGCGGAACCCACAGCATCGTGTCCACACTCATGTAGTCTAATTAAAAGGTCGCCTATCACAAGTGACCAAAGCAAGGGAGAAACGACTCTACTCTGCGAAAAGCCTCTGATGACTCTGATCAGTGTTGCCCAAGGGCAATGTAATTTCACGCGAACGAAACATAGTGTAGATCCAAGCGCTGCGTTATTGTGGTATGTTTCATAAAAATTGGGCATGGGGATATTTGACAGTTCTTTGGCGCGGTGGCTGTTAGTGATGCACAGAATCGAGGAACTGGAACAGGAGAACCGGGTCCTTTAAAGAACCGACCGGTTCGGTTCTTACAAGAACCGAAAAACCGCTCCGTAAGGACCGACACTCGATTCCAAAAGAACCGAAAAACGGTTCTCCAAAAAAAAAAACGAAACACAATTTCGGAAGCACCTAAACTCAATTCGAAATGAACTGAAAATCGGTTCTGGAAGAACCGAAACTCGATCCTAAAAGAACCGAAAATCGGTTCCTGAAGAATCGGGAAATGATGAATGATTAGAATAACCGAAAGAATAAGTAAAAATACCTGAAAAATCATTCCAAAAGAACCGAAACCGGATCCTACAGAATCGAAAATAAGCGTACTGGGCTAAAAATTGATTATTGTTGCATAAAGTCTAAATATGAAGATATCAGAGCGAAATTCAATTTAGATATGCTTTACAAAGTTCGTTTGGTTCGAGGTACTATATCATATAGCCGTCATATACCCGATCTGACCGACTCACAACAACGTCGTTGTTTTTGATGCTATCGACTTGAAATTCGGGTTGTTTACATAATATGAAGTTCTGAGTTGACGTACAATTTTTTTTTTGTGATTTTAATGTTATGCTAGTTCTTTTCCTCATCTCTGACGTTTTCAAATTGCTGTCAGCTGCGATTTGAATGCATAATAAGTAGACTGTGGAAGTATGTTATAATAATTAAATAAATAAATAATAAAATAAAGGAATAAATTTTTGTACATTTGTTTATAGTTATGGGGTACATTTAGGCTTCGTTTTCCAGCATCATTTATCGGCAACATTTGTTTGGAGTTATTCCTTTTCATCTAATTAATACAATATGAACCGAATCGGATTACAAATACGGGTTTTTGAAATATCTCGACTCCTGCGCCACCTATCGTATTAATTCATCTTTCGTATTGCATTGTGGTTGGCGTTTTAAGCCTACTGTGAATTTTCAAGTCCCTAGGTCATCAAGAAGTAGGTTAAAAATGGATTGCCAGATTTGACCCAAACAAACATACAAACATACATACAGAGCAAGTAAAACAAAAGCTTGTAAAAAAAGAACATCGGCAAAATCGAAAAATTCAAGTTTTCAAATGGAAACAATACTTTTTTTTTTAATGAAATACTAAAGGCTTATTTAAATTTAATTTTATGTATTTTATTTTTAAAACACAAATAACAACTAAGGAATGAATATATTATACATGTATGTATGTATTTATTTTCTTTGCTTTACTCTATAACAAAAATATAAAAAGAAATCGAGTTCAAAAACAAAATTCTAAACTTTTTTCTTAAGCTATTTCGATAAGGCCTATTTCCGTTAGCACTTTTTTGAGAACCGTAACCGGTCTAAATTTCCGATTCTCCTTGGAACCGGACTCGACAGAAGCCGGTTTTCAAATACTCGGAACCGCACAGCACTAATGGCTGTAAATCGTTTGAGAATAGCCCCGCTGAAAAACCTTGATTCCCATTCTAACTGATACAAAAGTAGTTTCACTAAAAAAAAAATTTCAATATAAAAATTTCAAAAGCTAAATACTCAAAATTTTTCACTTTGAATGTCTCTTGATCAAATTTCACCAGATCTTAACTACTTACTTTGAAAATTGCATTTAAACTACAAAATTTCTAAATAACACAGTTCAACAAAATTTTACCACCTGAGTAAAACACATCGTTTCTGGTAGATTTCCTAGCGCTCAATCCAAATATGGCCGCAGAATTTCTCTAGAACGTCAGAGTTTGTAGACATCCTAACCTCAAGGTGCTAAAAGACGGATTTTTTTTTTGGCGATATTTGAGGTTATACTATGACACAACAAACTTTTTAAGTAATTTCTACTTAGCACATCATTTAGTATTACTCTTCTCCTTTAAAATTCATTTTCGTTTCCCTTTCTCGAGATATACCAGTTTTAATGTGCCGTACTTCGGTATTAGGTATGATGACTCATGCTTACGAAGTAATACCGAAGTACAGCACATTGAAAGAGGCATATCTCGAGAAAGCAAAATCGAATCGCACGAAATGAAAATGATATAGGGGAAGAGTAGTGCTAAATGATGCCCTAAGTAGAAATGAGCAAAAAAAAATGTTGTTCTCTTAATATAACCTCAAATATCCGCAAAAACGTGTTTTTGGCACTTTGAGGTTAAGATGTCTTAAAATCCTAACGTGCTAGAGCAATTATGCGGCCACATTTGGATTCAGCACCAGAAAATCTGTAAGAAACGATGTGGTTTGCTCACGTGATTGAAAAAAGGCAAAATTTGTCCAGCTGTGTAATTTTTGCTATATCTCTGAGCAGTGTTCACTTGACTAAGATCACATAATAGCCTGTTTTCACCGAACCTTTACTGCAATTTACGCTTAGCATCTGTTGTAATTGTAATTAAAAGAGAAAATTAATTGTATTACAGAACAATGTTAATTTAATTTGGGCGATTTAAAGCTATGTTTACATAACAACATAAATTACCTGATTTCTTGCAAATTGCATCACGGAAGCCAAGTGCGCTAAAGTTTACCTAGATTATTTTTTATAGGCGGTAGAATATGGTTTTTACTATTATATACATTAGGGTGGTCTTTAAAAATCAAATCAGTGATGTTTTTCAGTCTCACTACTTCAATCGGTAATACGACGGTCACCGATATCACTTACAAATGTTGGTCCCGATTGGAGACAGTTAATCCGTGTCGCACAGGGGCCAAAGTTCAGATTCCTTTATAGAGGTTAAAAAAATTAAAATACATTTTTTTGCCAACTCATACCCAAAATCGATACTACCGTAGTCGAATATATCACATTTAGATTTTGGTCCCGATTGGAGTCGATTAAGGCGCGCCGCGATGGGGTCCAAGGACGGATGCTCCATGAAGACTTAAAAAATTAATAATTTTTTTTTCATTTAATAGCCAAATCGATACTACTAAAGTCGAAGATATCACATAAAAATTTTGGTGCCGATTGGAGTCGGTTAAGAAGGCGTCTTCATAGGGTAATCTGAATTTTTACCCCTATGTGCAACACCTTAACCGACTCCAATCGGAGCCATAATTTGTATGTGATATCTTCGACTATACTATATCACTAATCTGATATAAAAATTTGCTGCCTACATTTAAGGACCACCCTAATGTACACACCTTTAGGCACAATTTGTAGATTACTTTATGCTAGAGTTTACTTTAAGCGGTGGAAATGTCTAGTATAAAGGGAGATTTAATAAAGCTCTTTACTGCAATTAAGCTTTCGGTGAAAATATGCTATGAGAAACTCTAATTTGGCTATTTGACTATCTAATTTTATGTTAAATAATACTCGTAAATTTATTATAAAAAATACATTTTTTTTTTATTTTCAAGAAAATTTAAGTTTAACGAAATTCATTATACTTAAAATTAAGCTCAAAATCTGTATATAGTAACTCAAATTGAGGCGGTCCGTCGCATTTATCCCCTCATAATCGGTATAATTCTCCACCTTTGCCTTTGTGCCGTCCCTTACCGATGTGTCTTTATGGCTTGGGGGTAGTGGAAAGCAATAAACTCGCTCTACTTCCATTACCTCCCCCTCGCCTGCCTGTTCAAGTACTGTTAGCGGTACACATAATGCTGGCTCTTCGGCAGGGCTTTGTTTCTCATAAGGTACGCCAACTCTGGTGATGTTAAACGCCGGCATCAAGGAGCTTGGTATATTTAATCCATTTAATGCTTGCGGCGGATCAGAGCTATCTCCATTAAAACTATAACTGACGTTTTGTTGTGCCAGCTTTTGGCGTTCCAATGAAGCTATGAAATCTGTTGGCCACACTTTGCTAACGTCAGCGGTTGGCATTTCCGTTTCCGACTCGGCTTCTGATTCTGATTTAACTTCATTCTCATTTTCATTTTCACTTTCATTTTCCAGTGAACTTTCGGAAGTTTCCTGATGCTTCCAAGTATGCTTTTTCAGTGTATGTAAGTGCGCCGAAGTTTCGTCAATTGAATCATTTATTTGTTTGACCATCTCCAGTATATTCAGATCGGACATATTGAAATGTATGTAGTATTTGGTTGGTGGAGAGACGGCGGAGAGATGCTGTGCGCGTGTCGTCGTCGATATGCGTTTGCGTTCATATTTCTGATTCAATGGCGATGCGCCGGCAGTTTGTATGCCAGCAATCGGATGCTCGACGCCAAGGCGTTCCAATGAAGCTGCAGCTGTAAATTTTAACAAATCTATTCTTTAGCACTTACCACAATAAACAGTTAGATACTGCAAATTTAAAATGAGTGCAACTTACGGCGCTTGCGGCTGTACATTGCTGTCGTAGCAGCAACGGGTGGCGCCGTAGGTTTTTGAATTTCGTCGGGACTCAGCGGACGCTCCGGCGGCTTCCATGTACCATATACAATCGACTCTAATAATGGACCATCTTGCTGGACGATGTTTTCCTCGCGCGACCCCAAATCGATGCGATCCTGCAGCACTGCAAGCGGTGGCGGTACCAGCGGCGTTGGTGGTGTCATTATAATGCTGTGAGGTGGTGTCACTGCATCGCCAACTATGGGCCTCCAACCGCCAGACGGGCTACTTGGCGCTGGCGTAGCAAAGGGCAAAAGCATTGGTTGGTGTGGTGGCGCTTCTGGTTTAAAACCTTGCGGAAGCGCGATAGTCATCCGCTTTGCGTCCGCTTCTACAGCAGCGCCGAGTGCGCCAAGCGGTAAGTAATCTACCGTGTTTGGTGCTTGCGCGCTGCAGCAATATGTTGAAAGCAAGAGCAAGTGCAACATATAACACGAGTACATTATGTGGCTGGCAGTGTGCACTGTGTTAACTATTTTACAGGTGGTAGTATTTGGGTGTGATTTGCGCAGTCGCATTGAGTCAAATTTAAATTTTTATGCACGCAAAACACTGTCTTCGTCGTAGGCTAATATTATTTTAGACACGTTTGTATGTATTTGGGTCAGCTTCTGCGGCGTAGATATGTGTGTGTGTGAGTTCTCTATACACCTTTTTCAAACAATAATTTTACCGTAAACTTTGCTATTAAATCGCACAATACAAACTTTTGTTTACCGCGCCGCTTTTGTGTTTACCTCTTTCTTTGCAGGCTATTGTGTTATTGGGCGTTCATCTAACGGCTGTCAACGTACGCGCATGCGCTATATGCTATACTCTGCGCTTAAACAACAATAAAATATCAACACAAGAACAACTTAGTAACACTTCGAACACTAAGCCGCACAATTGCCGATGGCGACGAACAGCAATAAGTAATAAATTTCGATGTTTTGTACACTGTGTAGCCAACAATAAAATCACATATGCGCACACATACATACATACATATATAAATATGTATGGTGTATATAGGTTTCTAAATAAATAACTAAGTTTGCTTCTTTCTATCTTTCGTTTTGTCTTGAATTCTTTGGATCACTCCGTGTCTGTGGAATCGACCGTACCGTTTCGCATAAGTTGAGCAACTGAAGCGCATCCACAGTTTGGCCCAGCATCGATGCTAACGATGCTTCATGATGGACGCTTCATTATTCTATTTTGTTTCGAAACATTATTGAATTCTTAGGCGAAAGAAATGCTTTTGTTATAAACATTCTTCTTTTTTTTTTTGATCATCCTATTAATTGTTTGCAAGCACGCAGCAGTTTTGTGATGTTGGTTTTTCACTTTTTCAAATTTCTACTTCGATGGGTACTTTAATAAGGAAGACTATACAAAATGTTTATAAATATAACTTGTACGAGTGTTTGCATGCTTCATTGCAGTGAATGAGTTGTAAAGAATTGCATATGTAGTAGTCTGTGTGAAATAATTGGTTATAGGTATCTCAAATGTGGTATACAGATGAGATTTGTTAGCATTTTGATGAGCATGCGTGTGTTGTATCGGTCGCTAAAGAAAAAGTGGCCAAGTTGCTTAAAGTTTGTTTTCATTTATAATGCCAAAAATATGAGAATAATGCCGAATTTCCACTTGGTCATTGAAATGACAAATAATGTAAGCCATTTAAAAAAATGCCATGTGGAAATGAACTTAGTGATTAGTTTTTTTAGTGTAATGACACTATTATTTTTTAATGGCCGACGTTGTCATTTGTCATTTTTGCCATTTAATGCCTAGTGGAAATTCAGTATAAGTTTCATAAATCAAGCAAAGGGTGTTTCAAAATTACCCAAAGAAAAAATCTGAAATATGTACCTACATAAAATTTTTTAATTTTCCAGAAGAAATCTTATGCAATTGACAAGACTAAGTTTTATATTGTATATTGTGTATTGTAAATCTTCTGGGTTATTAGGTTATTATTTTTCAGTGTATTATATTGTTGAAAATCGAATAAAAAATATAACCGCAGTGGAGGACCCGGCAGACGATGCTTTGCGGCAAATCATGCTTTTTGTTTGACCGTTATCTCCTCTCAGAGGTGTACTCTATCACCTGGCAGAACCCACGTTCAATCCCGGGCCAAGCCATATCAAAAAAGGTTATTTTTATGAAGTCATATCTTGTCGATTTTGGTTTAGGTACCAACCGCTTTCGGCGTTTTGCCATCTTCAGTGTCACTTTTTGACGGTATGAAGAAGGGTTGTTGCGAATATTCGCATTCGCATTCGCAACCGTGGAGCTTCCGCATTAATTTTAACATTCGCATTCGCTTTCGCATTCTTTGGAGTAAATATTCGAGAACGGTAAATTAATGCAGCTGCACCATATGATTTATAGTGACGGCCTGCATTTGAAGGTTGACTTTGAAGTAATCAAGTAAATTTCGATAATTGGAAATATTGTTCGGTGGAAGAACGGTGTTTTGCTTGGGAAATTATGAATGGTATCGGAACAACTGGCCAACAAGTATTTATGAGCAATCTAGATGAAGATAGCTATAATGTCGGCGAGGGTATCTTCAAAGCAAATAGTAGATTTATAGTAAGGATACGTCCACCATTTTGTTCAACTCGTTTTTTGTCGTGCGATAAAGAAAAAGAATGGGTACTTAGATATTGTCGAAGAGGACCATATCATAGGGATGAAAAAAAATCTTACTGCTCTTGAACCAAATCCAGAAATAGGCAAAGTAATTATAGAGACTAATCTGAAACAATTTCAAATACTACAAAATTGCACCTGCAAAAAAAAAAATCACAGAGAAGGCATGATTTATTAAAGTTGTCCGAACAGCCTATGGACTCCGAAGAGTGCTTCTCACGGTCAGATTTTCCAACATCGTATTCATCGTAGCTTCAGCGATAAAACACAACAAATAACCGATCTGGAAAGAAAATGCCACGAAGAAGTGGATACGTTAAAACTTAGTTTCTTTAAAAGATGAGCAAGTTTAAATCCGGAATTGTTCAACATGTTTCATCACATGTTCAAAAAAGACAATGATGTATATGTAGATGGTTGAATACATATTCCGAAGGCATTTGAATTATAAACTAAACTGTATTATAAATTAACCCTTATCCATCAAATTTACATATTAAATAGTTTCCGCTACACCACAGCGGCCGCCGCACACAAACAGAATATATGGGGAAAAATTACGCAACACCAAGTTACCGAGTAATAAGCTCGGTGTGAAGACCCCTAATGTGTTTCAGAAGTTTTTTACTACACGCTAAACTGAGCTAGAGGCAAGTGAAATTACAAACTATAAAACCAGTTTTGACCATCAAGTCTAGCCTAGGATGGTCCCATGGTAATTTCTGATAGTTGGCTCATGAAGAAATTAACGGTATTCTTAAATTTTTATATGAAAATTGTAGTCGGTTTTGTTTTTTACTTAAAAATTACTTGTTGTTTAAACGGTTTATGTATTTTATTTTATATTAAGCGTTTTTTATTTATGTACATTAATGTAATTCAAAAACCTTAGTTTTTTAAACACTACCTTGGGTTTTGAAGGTTACAGTTTTTTGGTCGAAAAAAAAATGTGTTTGAATCTTAGTTTTTTGAAAAAAAAAACATCTGGCAACACTGGCACCGGCACTAAACAACAACAAGTTTTTTTGAAAGCGGTCGCTCCTCGGCAAGCAATGGAAAGCTTTCGAGTATACTTCTGCCTCCATCATCAAGACGTCTACCAGACACTGGAGCAGCTCGGTCAAACACCTAACAAAAATGCCAACGCTAGCAAATACCCGGCTTCACTGCGCTTTAAAAGTATTTTTGTGTTGTTACTCCGCCCCCAAAACTCTTAGGGCCTCATTCCTAAAAAATAAAATAGATTTAAAGAGCTTGTGAAAGGAGATTTTCAAACAAATTTTCGATTTAAGGAGCATTATTTATTTTTTATAAAAGTGGGTGTTAGTTAATATATTTTCCAAGGTATTTAGAAAGTAGGTAGAATATCGGTTTATGCTGTAAATTTTATTTATAATCTTATAAATCAAGTCTACAAATCGCACACTTTCTTCAAAGTTGTACTAATTCAATATTTATCTTAGCTTATCGATTTAACTGGATTAAAATTTTCAAACAGGTGGCAACTCAAATATATGTTCGACACTAACCAGTATTGTAATATTTGATTTATTTTGTAAATTAAAATGAATAAACATTTTTCAAACAGGTTGTAACCCCTCTCAGAAATAGTTTCGGCAGTAAATTTTTTGATATCCATATTGCAATATTTAAATTATCTTATTAATTAAATTAAATTAAAGTTTTCAAACAGGTGGCAACCTTCCTTTTATTAGAGTACAAAGTACTTGTTTAATGAGCCTGGGTTTCAGCTAAAAATTTCATGAGTCAAACGGAACTTTTAGGTGTATTTTGAACGTTTAGAACACCACCATACAAAATATTTTTTTTTTGTTCGGCGCCATATATAAGCAGCAACTTTTTTTGCGTGAGACATTCTAATGTACATACACTTGTTTATGTAGCAATGTGACTCAAGCGATTTATCTAAATGTTATGCAATATGCAGTGGCATTCATGAAGCGAGTGAGCAGCATATGCATCGCGAGTCGGCCTTAGCGTCGAGATTTCTGCATTTCTACATATTTTGGCCGACTTTTTTATTGTATGTAGTAAATATGTGCCAAGAAAACTGGCCGCCATGTACATTTTTCTTAGCCATATATATCTAAGGAAGTGTGTATGTATTGCATTTGTGCACGTTTTCTCAGCTAATAATGATGTTGTTTCGACGTGATACGATATTCATGTTGGCGGTTACGGAGAATTGGCTCTTAATATTTGTATTATGTATGCATAAATTTGTTTAGTTGTTTTGATGATTAACACATCTTCAACGCCATTAACATTTAAGAAGGCGCTCACACAACCGTTACAGTGGCAAGAGGGTGCAGAGAAAAATAATCGTAAAATATGAAAAATGTGAAGTTGGCGATAAATGTTTGAATTTACATACATACACTGGCGGTCATTAGAATAGACTCGCCTTACTTTGAAGAGTTTTGGCTATATTTCCATGGTTTATTTTATGTTTCATATTTTTTTATAAAAGCCTGTCTAGCTGAATATACAATAAACACCGGATAAATCCCCTTTTCAAACTTTATACAAAAATTATAAAAATTCGACAAATTTTCACCAAATTTTTAACCTTTTAATTCAGAATTTGTAGAAAAATTTCTGATATCCAGTTTTGTATACCATTCAATTTTAGGATAACAAAGATCAAGTTTCGATTGGCTACAAAATACTGTTAATTTTAAAATTTTTTTTTCTATGAATGGGCTACAAAACTGCATGCCAGAAATTTTTTTAAAAATTCTGAATAAAAAGTTTAAAAAATTGGTGAAAATTTGTCGAATTTTTAAAATTTTTGTATTGAAGTTTGAAAAGAGGATTTATATGGCGTTTTTTGTATAGCTAGCAAGGCTTTTATAAAAAAATATTAAACAAAAAATAAATCATGGAAATATAGCCAAAGATCTTCAAAGTAAGGCGAGTCTATTCTAATGACCGCCAGTGTATATATGTATATACATACATGTAATGGTAAATTGAAATACAGAAATGGGGTGTGAACTGTTTTTATTTTCATACTACTTACACATACAAGAGCACCCCGCTCAAGCAGAAAGTTGTTAAAACAAAACGTTTGGATAAAATTTCATTTTAATATAATGGAGTTATAAATTTAATGCACTGTATTTATAGTTGTGTTGTTTTTTGCATGCATATACATACATCTAAGCTTAACGTGTATAAAAAAAAAACAATAATCGACAATTTCCATTTCAAAACAAGTGATTTTGATTTTATCGACAACTATTCATAAGCGCACATAAACTCTGTCGCTTATAGCTCCATACAATTTTTAAGCTCTGATACGTATGCCTATAAAAAAATTTTTTAGAATTTTTTCAGAAGCAATATTTTTTTTTTTAGAAAAACATTTGGTAAAGGTAGGCAAATGAATTCCATCAGGAATCTGATCGAGCTTCAACCGTTGAAAAACGTATGCGATATTTTTTTTCCAAAATTTTCTGTTTGATGCACAAATAAAACTAAGGGCGCTAGAAGCTCTTCTGCATGAATAATAAATTTTTGAAAAATATGCCGGCTACGTTAGGGCTCGAGATGTATAATCGCGTTTGATCGATAAATTCGAATAAGCACGCGTTTATAAAAAATTGCGTGCATAAAATTTTCCTCCAAACAGAGTTTTCAATTTTCTTAAAATAAAATATCGTTATTCTTGCACTTTCAATAAGTTCGAACGCGAAAGAGCAGTGCATTGAAGTACAAAACAGTTTTTTTTTTCCAAAAATTAATAAAAAAGATTATTTTTTTTTGTAAAAAAATCTCATTTTTTATTTATGTACATGGAGTAGGTATTCTTTAATTTTTAGATAATTAGGTACAAGTAAAACAAGTACATGCCAGCATATATACGGTTTTAATAAACAAAATAATTTCTCTATCCATAAAATTTTGAGGTTCACAATTTTTCTTAAAATTTTTTAAGTTATTCAAAATTTTACATCCAATTATTATTTTTCATTAATACCACGAATTTCTTCATTTGCAGCAAATCACAGTCTTTGTTCTTCATAAAAGCGCCACAATCGCTTCCGAAATCTCTTATAAATTTAAATATTTTCAAATGTTTTTTTTATTTTTATCAAATAATCTTCTATTATTAAATTTTCACTCGCGCAATTAAGCATTTTCCAATGGTCCTATATATTGACCATTCTTATTGGCCAAACGACGCTCTTCCAGCTTCTTAGCGAAATCAGGATCACTCTTGGCACGCTGTTCCAAACGTTCTTGCTGCAGCTTAATACCTGCGTAGATTTGATCCAAACCTTTTTGAATTTCTTCTGGTATGGCCGGTGGTGTGGGTATATGATCGCCGGTCGCGCGGAAACCATTCTCATCGGCTGTGTATTGCACATTCACCAAATCGCCTTCGGGAGATTGGTATGAGTATTGGCCATGTTGCACCAGCACGCCGTTGGGATTTGCTTCGGAGAAATCTTTCAGGAAGCCCGTCTCTTCATGCACAATATTATTACCGGTCTCATATTCGGTTTTGTAGCTGCCATCCTCACTTTGTTCCTTATTGTACTTAAGTATCGGTATCCAAGTGGTGCTTTCGCGGTGGTGATCGCGAAGATCGGACACTTTTTCGTCTCGCGGTATATTATTCTGATTTGGGTGACCGTGATGGTGTTGTGACTGGCAGGATGTGACCGCAAGGAGTAAGCCAATGGCGCACACTAACAACTAAGTATACGAGTGCAAATGGAACGTGATGAACAGTGGTGAGAGATGACGCGAGACAAAGTGAAAAAAAGAGAAAAAAAAAATTAATAGTAAGGATTAAGTCACTTTTTTTGAGAAAATTATGTACTCACTAACAGGCAGATTCAGCAATTCACTTCCGTGTGCATTTAAACGCCGTTTAATTTGAATTTAAATTGGCTTTGGTTGAAATTCACAAGGAAGTGAATTGCAGAACCCGCCGGAACAATAAAAAAAAAATAAAAAAAATTACAAAAATACTTTAAACTTACGAATGTGTTCATTTTTTTTAATTATAAAAAATGTTGTTTAATTATTTACGAAAAACAGTAAAAAAGTTTGCACAGCGGAAAAAGGATATAACTTGTCGTCTCGTTTTTTTTTTTTTTAATTGCCTAATAATTTATTTTACAAAAATGTGTCTTCATGTAAATACCGTTCTCAATACAAATTTTGTTTAAGTAACGCGCTCGCTTTCAAAACGTAATTTTTCGTAGTTTTCGAGTGAGTGAAACCGGGTTTGAAAAAAGACTGCGCATCAGCGAGCCCTATTTAAGCTATTTATAGTAGCGCGATTGTGGCTCGCTCCTAAAGTCGTTCGCATACACCAACACAAACGTGACGACACACACACACACACACACACGCGCGTACACAAACTGGCGCACACAATCACATTTATGCATACAAGCGCATATTTTTGTGCAGCGCAGTTGTAGAGCTTTTTTTTAGCTTTTTCAGCGCTGTGAAGACTTAAATTATTGGATTTTGGCGCGTAACTACCCTGCAGGGAAAGCTACAAGTTGGGAACTAGAATTCCACCAGTTTGTGTTTTAGCCCCACTAGTTCACGTTCTATTCTTTTTCAATGCTAGCGACTGGTATTTTTAACATTGCGATGTCCCACGACCACCACGATACCAGTGGCATCATACGTGTTGATGGGATAGTCTGCCAATTCAATCCCCGTGAAAAGCATAAGTATGCCTCTTTGCTCGCAGCGCTCCAACAGTTGCAATGTCCGATAGAGCAAAGCACATACGCGGTATGCCTAAGGTCCCAGGTTCAGGTGCTGGCGCAGAGAAAAATTTTATTTTCTAATTTTCGTTCGTCTCGAGAACGAAAAATGACACTGAAGATGGCACAACGCCGAAACCGGTTTGTCTCCAAACCAAATTTGACAAGGGATGACGGAAAATAGTTCCACATTACATCAACAATTTTTCATTTTTATTTTATTTTTTATTTATTTTTTTATTTAGGATTTTTATTGTAACTTTTAAATTTAATTTAAAAAGAATATTATTATGTTTTTTTTTTTTTATGGCACACGTATTTCTTCCCATATCTATGTTTTTTTAGCAATGCAATTAAATTTTCAAATTTGTTATTTATATTTAAATTGAAATAATTATTTTTTTAAATTGAAATAATTGATTTAACTTTAAAAATCTTAACCACCTCCAAGCGGCCTCGAAACCTGCGATCTCAGAACCAGAACCAATAGTCTTCACGTGACGCCACAGTCGACATTTGTATGAAAAGCAATTGATTGCGTTTTTGGCTTTGGCAATTCAAAAGCTAAACGCTTAAGTTCTTCGAAATTGTCGAACTGGTAGGCACATACTAGGTAATGAACTAGTATTTTTTCTAACTGGTTTGGATTTTCACTGCAGGGTACTTACTACATTACAGCTGTATGCAGTACAGCATAAGTGTTTGTTGCACGTTTATCTACTTGCGCATGCATAAACATATATATCACATACATGTGCACATACATACATATGTATGGCATGTTAGGGTGCCTCACTCTACATACAAAAAAATCATAACTGTTTGCTCATCGAAATTTTAAAATCAGTTAAAATAGTTCGTAAAAATATTGAGATTTACGTGTGCTGAAAATACTTACTTTTATATATCAGTCAAAAATTATTGCAGCAAAATTCAAAATGGTGCTGTTGGCAACTTATCTTTATTTATTTGTTGTTAATAATAAAATATGGGTCGATCTAGATCAGATACCACAAAAATCAAAATTTCAAAGCTTGCACAAAGTTCACAAAAACTAATTAAACTTAAAAAAATGTTCATCTTAAAAAATTTTCGATTTTTTAATTAGATTTCCTAGAAAGATTTCGATGCAGTTTTATAACCCACCCAATTTTGGTATAATAAAGTTTCAAGTCGTTCAAAATTACCGTTGATTTTTTAGATTTTTTTTGTCGAGGATGCTGCGCATTTTGTTCCATATAAAAGTAAAGAAAAAGTTTGGCTCATGCGTTATTTCTAGGAAATCTAATTAAAAAATCAAAATTTTGATGAGGTCTGCACAAAAATATTTAACAATTTAATCATGTAAATTTTTGGAGGTATTTTAAATCGGTTTAGCTCACATATGTAAATTTTAATATTTTCCCGAAATATTTTGAATATAATAAATATTAATTTGAAAAAAAAAACTAGAAATTTTTTTGGTGGGACACCCTAATGTACGTTAGCATTTAGTTGTGCGAATCTGTTTCTGGTGGACGACTGCAATTCATCGTTTTCGCTGCGCTGTTTTGGTCAAATGGAGTCTGCAAATGGTAATTGTTGTTTGGTCGTCGCATCCATTTTTATCAGCAAAACAACAATCGCTCAAATGTGGAGGCCTGTTAAGTTTACTATGCTGGTCGAGAGTTTCTTTTACGTAGTTTTACTGAAAATCTA
>NW_023458561.1:43174416-43174667 GCF_013731165.1 Rhagoletis pomonella | reverse complement strand
AAAATTAAATTTCATAAAAATAACAGTAAATAAATTTTTATTTTCACTTCTGAACTGCAAATAATAATTTTTCAATATTCGAACACTGGCATCTGGCATCAGCTAAGATGCAAATCTAAACCTAAAAGATTTTTGAATTTTATACATTTCTTCTTACAATAAAATATTTTATATTTGCTAAGAATTAAAAAAAAAAAAACAAAAACACTTTAACGAATGCACAGATAACTCAATTTAAAAATGTAATTTGC
>NW_023458561.1:43096751-43174406 GCF_013731165.1 Rhagoletis pomonella | reverse complement strand
GGTTTTTATAAATGGATTCCTTGACACATAAACAGCAAAAATTAGTATTTAAAACTTTTTAAAAAGTATATTGCAGACTGGTTGCAGACCAAAAACGAAAAAATTAAAAAAATTCTCTACTCGAAGGTCGTTTCAAAGGTCAAAATTATTCCTTTATCCAACGAGAAATTTTTTCCTGTATTCTCCATTTTAAAAGCTTTGAAATACCATTACACTTATTTCGCCATCTTTTCTCGTTATAGAGACATTTGATTTTTTCTCCAGTTTTTCAAAAATTAAACACTTTGCGGCTATTATAGATTTCGAGAAAAGAGTTCTCTGCGATATACATACATATGAATGTGAACCTTTGTGCGTTGGCGACGGCGAATACCGCATACGATGGATCAAGAGGCTGTAGTATTAGCTATACGGCACTGTATAGGTAAAGTCGCGCGTCGTGGATTCAGACGCTCCCACCCTGTAAGTACTTACACATATGATGCGGTTCAAGCTGGTGGACCTCTTAGGGCGTACATTCGTCGGGCGTTTATAGCGCCACTTAAAATAAAGAAAAGGATTGCCGCAGGGTCTAGTCCATCTCAAGCTCTCTACCAGTCCCAGTAGTTACTGCATTCTGAGTTTACTCAATCAGTACTTAAGAGCCTCTATGAATAACAGATGAGATCACAAAATTGTTCCGGTATAACACAGACATTTTAGAACCCTTCTAACTATTGGTAGCTTGTCAGCGACTTCATTAGACCTGATCCCGCAGTAGCTTTCCACCTCTTGCTGCTTTTATGTTCAGACCTAAGAATAAGAAGAACTAATTGTTATCTACATATACGTACATGCACTAATTTGTGTTGAGACAGCAAGTACTTGCCTTCCAAATCTAAGGTGAATTACGAACGTACATACATATGTATGTATGTATATACAATCTACATTGAACTTAAATATGTACATCTTTTAACTTTGTAACTGTATGCTATTAATGCTCGTAATTATGATAAGTGAAAAAAATCGAGTTGAGTTAAAAAAAAAAATGTACGTGGTTTAAAGCTCAAATTAGTGGCAATTTCCAAGCCAATTTTATAGCCAGACCTTACCAACACATTGATGATGTAGCATTTTCCTGACAAGCCTATACTAGCGGTCTAGTCACTAGAGTCAGCATAGGAAGTTGTCTACAAATCTAGGTTAACAAGCCTTCTGCTGTTTTATGTGTGTACATATGTATGTACATATGTATATATAAGTATAGAGTCTACTAACTATTTTATTTTTTACTTAATTTTTCCCCCAATTCAAGCGATTTGCTAAGTGTGTCTGTTTTTGTCGTTGAATGAATATTTTGTAAAAAAAAAGAAAAAACCCAAATCCTATCTAATACCGTTGAGTTTCAATGAACAGCAGGCGTCTCACGTTTGACATTTCTTGCGTTGCAGCGCTGCAATGCCGGAGCTTGAAAATTTGAGGCGTTGTCAGCTTGCGGGATGCCATTTCCAGCGTCGCGATCACAAACTCATTTATTCAGTTTTATTTTACGAATGCTGTTTTGCTTAGTTGCTCAGTTTTTTCATGTATTCTTGTGTAATGCTGGTGAAGAGGCCGCCTAAGATGTTCCTGTACGTGTGTATGTATGTATGTATGTATGTATGACAACATTGAAAGCTTCTTACATTCTGTGCAATTGTCATAAAATAAATTACTTGCGTTGGCAATTTATTTGATTTGCCATGCTTAGTGGTTGCAGCTAAAAGAAAAATATTGAAATTACCGGTGGTTGTATTTATGGATGATGATTTTGCAATGACCACCTACAATTACATTTGAAAATTAGGTTTTGTTATTTTGCATTTGTTACCGCAAATCTTAGAACTGAGAACAGTCATAAGGTTTTAGTATTTAATACAGTGTAAATAAATGGAAAATTTATTGTTAGATTTTTTATTGAAAATATATTGCGTATTAAATATTGCATTAAATTGATATTTATGTATAGTTTTCACTGATCTTACCTAGATTAAATTAGACTATTTGGCGAAAAGATCTGGACACGCTAAGCAAAGCCACTGTACAAAATATTAAAATTAATAACGATTTACTACAAAAGTGATAATTCTGACTTAGCCTTGTTTATCTAACAAGACGAAAATGGACGAAATTAAAAAAGTGTTTGGTGCACTGGCTAAATTGTTATTAATTTTCAGAACGATAGTTGCCCAATGCAATTCCGATCTTGGGAGCTCGGAAAATGTGAAATTTACGAGCGTGTCTTTGCATGTTGATTGGACATTAGGGTGGTTCAAAATAAGTAAATTCGCAATTTTAATGCTCTCACCCCCTAGGATTCGTCTAAATCGAAAAAATTTACCCCTCTTTTTTTATTTCGAAATCAAAAGATATTTAGAGGTCGCTCAAAGCAATCAAAGTTTCCCACGTATTTTGTATGGCGGAAAAAATTGTTTCCTAGAAATGGCTTAGAATACTGGAAAATCGATATTTTTCTATCTAGTGGTTTATTATATTATATTTTTAACCGACTTCCAAAAAAGGAGGAGGTTATCAGTTCGTCGGAATATTTTTTTTTTTGTTTTTTTTTTTTTTATGTATGTTACCGCATAACTTTGGACCACGTCAACTGATTTCGATAATTCTTTTTGCATCGGAAAGGTAGTGTCTCAGAGGTAGTCCCATACTAATCTGGTTCAGATCCTATCAGCGGATCATAAGATATATATATATTTTTTTTTTTATATGAAATATATATATGGTTTTTTTTTGCTAAAAATTACTTGTAATATTAAACGTTTTTTATAGGTCCCCCAAAAACCACAAAAAATGGAAAATGGGACCCATAAAAAATCGCTGGTATTAAAAAAAATCGAAAAATAAATAATTGTGTATTATTACTGGAAGTTTCCTGAAGAGAAACAGAGCTTCTCTGATCGAAAAATATTCATTTTCTAGAATTCTATACATTTACATTTACACGAAAAATGGTTCCCATATAAAATAAATGGGAAACTTTGAGTGTTTTGAGCGAACTCTAAATATTTTTTGATTTGGAAATACAAAACAGGGGTAAATTTTTTCGATTTAGAAAAATTCTAGGGGGTAAGTGCCTTAAAATTCCGCACTTACATATTCACATCCATTTCTGGACCACCCTATTCCATATGCTAAGAACAAAAATCTATTCAGCGTTCAGCCGAATAAACTCGTAAATTCGGAATTATCTCGGGACTCAACTGCAGTTGATCCGGATTAAGTTCTGCAGATAGTCCTCAAAATTAATACGGTTAAGTGATATTTTTGCTGACAGCACTGGCAAAAACGATCAGGTGTTGTCTATTGCGCAAGTAAGCAGACAAAGCAAGGGTGTTTGGCTGCTGCGGTAGTCGAGTGGTGAGAGTTGTGTACTGGAATTGCGTAGGACCAAGGCTCGGCCCTCGGTTCGAGCGATTGCCAGGCATTTTTTGCTTTTACGCTTATATTTTTTATTGAAGGGATAAATAGATGAAGAAAAGTATAGGGAAAAGGTAAAAAGAAAAACAAAAAACAAAGATGCGTAAAGATAGAAGCAAATAGAAAATTTAGGTAAATTTAAACTCTTTATTTATATAAGAACAAGGTGATGGTGAATATGTAGATAAAGAAAAGAAAAGACATAGAGGTAAAAATAAAGATACATATAAAAGAAAAATATGAGGATGAGTGCAACGATGAGAGTGAAGATAAAGATAAAGGAAAAATATTAAGGTAAAGTAATTATAAACAAAAAGATTTAGATATAGAAACAGAGATGGTAAGAACTCACTACTCATACACTCATCACACCTGAACTTTCCACTCCTTAATTTACATCACATGATTTAACATCGCATAATATGATATTACATGCCATGACATCACGTGACATGATATCATATGATACGGAATCACATCGAATCGAATGATATGATATCAAACGACATGACATCCCACGATACGAAATAACATGACATGATATAGAAAAGAGAAAGAGATAGAGAAATCTTTGTTATTGTATGATATACGGTGTTATGGATTAAAATATAACATTATTTTAACTTCGAGTCCCAAGATTCGATCATACGCACATGCATACAAATTAAGTTGGTATAAGTGAAGCTTCGAACTATATTGTAGACTTAAAAAAAAGGAGAAATGTTCTTATTTTAATTTTAAATACACTCACTCCATTATATTTGCGTACTCCTTTGTTTTTCTTTTAATATTTACTATGTTTTGCAAGCTATAATTTTATTGTTATTTTTGTACAAAAATATGGTTTCTGCTTCAAACAAAGCCATGTAAGTCAAAGTTTCAAACTGTATACAGAATTAAGGAACATTAACGAATTTTCATCAAAATTTTAAACTTTTTACTCAGATTGTTTTTGAAATTTTTAGTATAGCAATATATAAATTTGAAGTGGATAAGAAATAGCGTAGATTAAAATTTTTTTTCCCGGCAGCACTACGTATTTTCTTCCATATAAAGTAAAAAAATCGACCATACCTTGCATGAAGGAAAATGCCTAGAGCCATGAGCGCAAAAATTATTAAAAATCAACGCGATTTCCTAGCTACTTGAAATTTGTACATTATTGTAATAAAATTGAATGCGATATATAACTGCATACCAGATTTTTTTTTTAAATTTGAAAAAAAAACCTTAAAGTTTTAATGAAAATTCGTTAAAAAACAAGGGTATACGCAGATATAATGGAGCGAGTATGAGTACGGATATATGTATGTATATATATCTATGAATGTACATACATATGTATAGCGCCTCAGTGCACTTAGCTACGAATAAGGTATCTACAATATTTACCCTTTTTAAATGTCTCATTGAAGCTAGAATTCTGAGAAGATCTTCCCGTATACATACTTCTTCATATATCATTTCGTGACATCCTGCAACCAGATGTGCTATCTTAAAGCCAAAAACCGCACACGTTAAGTTTAAATAAATTCATTTACTTATGCACATATGTATGTAAATAATAATAAGAACTTCCACGAATTAAGATTTTTGTCATGCAAGCAGAGTCACTCACGCCCAAGCATGCAGCCAACCAGTTAGTTCATCAACCAACTTCGTCTATGCGCTGCAGAATTTCATGCCTGGCATCACGCATTTCCATTTCCATTTCATTGACTGTGCAAAACCAAAGCGGTACATGCAGAATAACTTGTTGCTCTAAAAGTCGCTGCACCTATTGATGGTTTTGTAGATGACACTCTACCGCATACATTACATTAAGTTTAGACATCGTAACCATCTTCTGCAGTGTCTATGTTGCTGTCGTCGTCGTCGTCGTCGTCGTCGTAGCCGTCTCAACTTTTACTGCATTTCATATAAATCAACTTGACATATCAACTAGTTGGCATATGCGCTAAACTATACTCACATACACAGGTGCACATATGCCAGTATGTATGTATGTACATATATTATTTATGTATATTCGTAGGTTTGTATCTCAATATCTGAAAGAGCGTTTCTTCTTGTCGCCGCTATTGCTAGCCTAGTGACTTTTAAATGGTCAACAAATCTACCGTTTGATGGGAAGAAGATTACTAGCCAATAGCAAATAGTTAACTCTGGTCACGTGCGAGAATCAAAGCAGCAAGGCTCGTAAATGTCAAATGCCATTTGCATACAAAATCACGTTGCCGTTGAATATATGCATACAGACCCTTACATAACTATGTATTTATGGAAGTACTAAATATGCACAAAAAAAAAAGTAGTTTTGAGTATGCACTTGAATTAAAATAGGAAAGCTCAGTATTTTTCGATTCTAATTGAATTCCACGTTTGGTTATCAGGCGTTGGCGTCTGGACCTTTGCCTTAATTTGACGGTCATTGGACTTTTAATGATGTGCAAACATGTTTTGCTGCGCATATTTGTTGAGTAAGAAGTTTGGAATGTTTTTCTGTTTAATAGCATCGAACAGTTACTTATTGGTGATTTTGGCTACTTTGTTATATGAATTTCAATTAAAATAGCTTAGTATTGGTGTTTATTGCTTTTGGAGGCGCAACTTTTTGTTTTGTTAATTTTAATTAGTGTTGCATACATTTAGGGGGACGTTATTGGCAGTAAACTGCACTCTACATTTGGTATTTAAGAATCTGTATCTTATTATGTTAAAGTTTAAACGAAGAATTCTTGTGTATACATGCATATATAAATATATATATATGAAATTTTGTAGTCAGATAATATTTTGCATTTTAAGGTTATCTAAACAGGGCCGCTGAAGTTTAGTGGTTAGAAGTACGCATTTGAATTCCACACTTTCAGTCCGAACGGAGACTGTATTTTTATTTAATTTTTTATTTTTTTTAGAAGCTCTTTTTTCCGTCAGAATACGCTTGGTGGTTTGTCATTGCCTGTCGAGGGGCGACTACTAAAAAATTGCAGTTCGCGGTCGACGTAAAACTGTAGCTCACGTCGCATATCGGAGGAGTAGCTCTGCCCAAAGGCTAACATATTGTGTAATTGCCAATGCATTATTGTTATTATTAAGTAGGCCTTATCTCCGAGAATATTCGTATAAGGTTGCCACCTATTCGAAATTAGTTACAAACTAAATAAAATATCATAATATGGGTATAAAATGGAAAGTAATATGCAAATTCCCAATTCAGATATCCTTTCAACAGGTTTGCCACCTATTTTGCATTGTGTGATTATTTAATTTTTTGTTTAGAAAATTAAAATACAATATTACTCTTTATGGGTACCAAAATAAAGCTCTTAAACAATGCCTATATAGTAAATATTAGTGTAAGTTCAACACTTATTTTCGATTTTACAAAATTTAACAAAATTAACATATTATGAAAGGTATTTTTGAGAACTCCAATTCAGAAATATTTTCATTGAGGGTTACCACGTTTTTTTATACCAATTTCAACGAGGGTTTCCACCTAGCTTTTAATGTCAGGTGTTTTTTTTTTTAAATTTATTAGATTCATAACGTAGACATATTAATACCCGAGCGCAATTGCGCACAAGGGAATTAAAACTTTGTTCGGATAAAGGTTGTTTGTAACAGCCTAAAGGAATCGAGATAGATATAAACAAATGCACACCAAAATGCGCAGAATGAAATCGATTAGGCCGAGTCTGTTTGTCCGTCCGTCTGACTGTGCACACGGCAACTCCAGTAGAAATTAAGATATCTTAACGGACTTTCGTACGTGTATTTCTTCAAAGCCATCTATGGATGGTATTGAAAATGGGCCAAATCGGACGATAACCCCGCCTACTTCTCATGTAACAGTAGTTTGCTTTGACCGAAGCTTAGTGGAATGTTCGGTATATGGATATTTTTCCAGGAACTATCAATCAACCCTAAATTTAGGCTTTCAGATCACTGTAGTGTTTTCCAAGCTGCAATCAACAAAGCAGTTGATCGGCTGCTGCTGCGCGTGATAACGGTAAGGAAAGTTGATATCTACTCAGACAGTCAAGCGGCAATCAGAGCGTTGGGCTTGCTTATTGTACTCCCAAAACTAGGAGGGTAATGCCTTACAGTCGCCTCGGACTATTAACTTGTTAGACTAGTATGAGTGCACTGACAGATCACTATCCGATTGGGATTCACGCAGTGAGATTAAATGTCATACCGGACCCTCAGCACTTCCTCTTAAACGGCCCAGCTTTCGCAAGAATACGGTTTAGGCAACTGGGATCGTACTTTCTAACCAGCCCGGCGGATCGCTCTGTTTTCGGCACGCAGCTATTTTTGTTTAAACTTAGGTTAGACCTCCTTAACTTAACCTAACCTAACAGAGAGACGCCCATCGACTTATTTACCAAGCGCTAGGCACAGGCACCAAAACCCTAAGGGCCGTTTTTTCAATGTCTGGCTATCACTACTTGCCGGTGAAACATCATTATCGACGTTTTCAACATCATTCATATAACATGTGATCGATAAAGCAGTCGGTGTGTTTAACCGGAGCTTCTACCTCCGATTAGTGCTAATCAGACATTGAACAACCGGCCCTAAGTGTTGTATTGCAAAATAAGAAGAAGACATATATATTAGCGTGGGGCTGAAAATCCGCTTTTTTAGAATTCTGATTGGTAATAGCAAAAATATGGTTCATTATGCTTTAAAAAAATCTGTGTGAAATTTGGAATTTTATGGTCAATATCCTTGGCTCGCCTAAGTCCATCAAAGTTCAATATGCTTAAAAAATAAAAATTAATTAATAATTTTTTTTTACTAAAATTAGCAAAAATTTTTTTTTAGTACTTGAACTTTAATGGACTTGGGCGAGCCTAGAATATTAACCAAAAATTTCATATTTCGCACAGGTTTTTTTCAGAGCATAATGAACCATATTTTTGCTGTCACCAAACAAAATTCTAAAAAAGCGGATTTTCGGCCCATGCTAATATGTATGTACCCAAAATAAAATTGCTAATTTATGGCACGATAAAAAGTATAAATACGTGCCGCATATGACCTAAGAATGGTGTCCAAAAAGGTAAGATAGCAACCGAATCGAGATAGTTGAGAATGTAGTTTCGGTTACGACGTATTTATAAATAATTTTTGCAGGACTTTGAATGAATAAATAGCTTAACTTCCAGACATATCAAAAGGCATCTCTTTATATGGTAACGTTAGCAGTGATTAAAACACTAAGCATTTATCGTTTTAGGTGGAATAATTACCCGATTATTTTGAAAATTTAAAAATATTTCTTTCCTGAATATTTCAATAAATATCTGCCTCCAACGGATGGCATTTCGCTGGGTATTATCAAAGAATATAAAAAAAGGAAACTCTATACATAGTTTGCATCTAATTGGATACCTTTTCTGAAATTGAATATTCAAAGAAAAATTCAACTCTCAATGTCAAAAAAATTTACCGCGAAATGATATATATTTTTACTAGTATTAGTATGCTTACATATGAACGCATTTTCTCGATCATTCACTGATGCTTCCAATGAAAGATGACATATCAATGGCAAGACATGGGCGAGTCAAGTGAAGTAATAAAATAAGTAAACCACAAAATGCCGAAAATTCCCATCTAGACAAACCACAAAAGCGAGGCATTTAAAACTACAAATACACTTACATACACATGAGTATAAACATAAGGGTGCACCACTCTCCATACAAAAAAAAAAAGAGAAACAAAATCGGTAGGTAAGGTTTTTCCATCGGAATTATACAAGTTATAATAGTTTAAGACAGCCACCAAAATATCTCGGTAAAATCTAAAGTTTTAATCCGCTGGTCCCATCTGGAAATACCTCAAAATTCGATTTTTTGAATAAAATTAGTTGTAAAATTTGACACATTTTATATTTACGGTGAAATTCCGCCACATTTTTTTTTTTTTTGGTGATACACCCTAATGCACATGCATATTTGCATAGGCCTTATGATCGCAGTTAATTGAATTTACTAAGTGGCGCGATCATTGTCAAAAGGCGTATTAATGTGCTTGCACACTCGTAAGTCGACTAGCTTTGGCCTTTAGGTGGTGGTAATTCGAGTACCAAAAAAACAAAAACAAACAAACTATATATAAAAAAAAAAAAGCAAGCACGCGAGTTATTTGTGGTAATTTGGAAAAGTGCGTATCGCATTTTATCACTGACATGCCAACGACTCGGCTGATGAAGATAGGCGGTTAAATATTTGCTTATGCATATTTGTATATGCGTACATATATACGATTATCATTGTGGTTATTTTATTAAATTAATATTAAATTCCACGCCGTTGTTCATGAAAACTGCACGAAAAGTGAGTACAAGGGCAATTTGTGGAGATGATATGCGATAATGGCAATTTTTACTTAATCGCTGTTCAAAATCTGATTCCGAAGAAATGAGTCAGTGTTGAAGGTCGCAGCAGGCGTGTAGGCTGCCTTCGAGGGCTAAAATAAAATTGACTGGATTAAATAATATGCTGTTTGCTTCAAGTATATTTTATATTTTATTATTAGTCATTTTATACAACTATTTATACATTCGAGTTAAATGCTATTTAACTTATTATTTTATAAACTCTACATATTTGTTAATAATATAAAATTTTACAAACGATATGTATGTACATATGTATGTAAGTATGTTTGTTAATTTGGACATTTGTAAATTACATAAAGTTGATCGTTCTTGATCCGAGTTTATTTACATATTGCTCTGCCAAGTGAGACATATTCATAATTAAAGTTCACAGTAGAACACACGCTCATGTATTATTTTGTTTTCATTTATTTTTATTTATCATTAAATGGCAGCATTGTCGTTTTTTAATTACTTAAATTTATACAACTATTGACTTATGGTTTATTAACCATTTCGCAACTTATTAACTTAGTTAAATGTAATACTTAGCGCTTACAACTTAATCGGTTTTTCATTTCTCTTTACTTTGAGCTTTTTATTTACTTATATTTTGCAGCAAATAATGAACTCATTCATTTAAGTTTTTTATGCAGATACTTCCTGGTTTTATGCAGGCGGTAATGGCAAGTGTTCACCTTCTGGCTGGAAGCCATTCTCATCGGCCACGTAACGCAGGGTGATGAGGTTTCCTTCCGGATCCGGGTAGGAGTACAAGCCTGTCTGCACTAACACCAACTCTTCGTGCTCATCAATCACCTGACCATCGGTGGATTCCTGTTTTGGCACAAGAATTCTCTTCAAGTAGCCAGCGTTTTCGACCTTGATGCCATTGGATGTTTCGTAACTGAGGACAGAGAAGAAAGTATGTAGTACATATGTATATGTAAATAAGATTGTCTTGGGATAAAAAAATTAAGTGAAAAGAAGAGATGGCTCTAAGTTCATCTATTTAAATAGCTTGAAATTATATTGTAAAATTTTTTTTTTTAAGAAATTACAACAATATCAAATTTGCTGTAAATTTGCTTGCAGATATAAAAGTTATTAAACTTATTTAAGAAATTTTAACAGAAAAAAATTTCTTTTCCATTTCGTGAGCGTATTTTATATGAAATATTCCTTTTTCTTGAGAGCTGGAAACAGCCCTTTACTGACTAAATCCTGTAAATCTGAATAAATTCACCTATTTGACAAATTTGAAATTTTTTGAAGAAGCAAAAATCTGTTCAAACGGCTACATGTACTATAAGTAAATAATTGTACAGTATTAAAAATAAAAAAAACAAAAAAAATCTACCATCAATAAAAAATTCTCCGCACCGTGCGACAAAAAACAAAAAAAATTCAAAACCCACTAAAAAATACTTACTTATCTCTGACCTCCGGAATTTTTTAAAGGAATTCAAAATTTCAAAAATACGATTTATTCAAAATATTATTAAAAACAAGTAAGAGCAGCGCTGTCTTCGGCTATGCCGAAGGCTTCATACCTTTCATGAGCATCTGCAAATTTTACTTTGACAGATTACTGCTTTTGAATACATCTGCATACATCGATATAGGAGTTACATACTTATATAAAAAATCGCATCTAAACAATCAGAGGTATGGAAGATATACTTTATATGGCACCAATCTAAGTGATTTTCACTGCTATGTGATCGGTATGTAAACCGGTAACACAATTTATTGGGTTTAGTTTCCTACATAAAGGAGATATATGGCAAAAACTGGTATCTGAACAATCAGTGCTATAGGAGATAAAGCTTATACAGCATATATTTTGATGATTTTCTCAGTAGACTTTGTATTATTATTTATAAAATAGCTTACGAAATTTATCGGTTTTAGCTGTTCAAATAAAGAAGTTTTACAGTAAAATCCCATATCTGAACAATCAGATGTATGGAAGATATATGTTGTAGTCAGCCGATCCTTGTTATTTTCACTGTAAGTATTCTGTTAATGATGAGTGAAAATGGTGCGAAATTTCATGTTCCTAGCTGAATAAATGGAGGAGTTATGATAAAAGACCTCATATCTGAACAATCAGTTGTATGGGGGCTGCAGGTTATAGTGACCCGATCTTTGTTATTTTCGCTGTAAGTCTTCTGTTGATAATGAGTGAAAACAGCGCGAAATTTCATGGTCCTAGCTATATAAATGGAGGAGTTATAACGCAAAATTTTATATCTGAACAATCAGTTGTATGGGAGCTATAGGTTATAGTTACCCGATCTTTTTAATTTTCACTGTAAGTTTTCTGTTGATAATTATTGAAAACAGTGCGGAATTTCGTGTTCCTAGCGATATAAATGGAGGAGTTATAACGAAAAATTTTATATCTGAACAATCAGTTGTATGGGGGCTATAGGTTATAGTGACCCGATCTTTGTAATTTTCACCGTAAGTATTCTGCTGATATTGGGTGCAAGTACTGCAAAATTTCATGTTCGTAGCTGCATAAATGGAGAAGTTATAACGAAAAATCTTATATCTGAACAATCAGTTGTATGGGAGCTATATGTTATAGTGGTCCGATTCTTCCGGTTCCGACAAATGATTAATACATTATAAAAATACACCCACGTACCAAATTTGATACGGATATCTCGAAAACTGAGATACTAGATTGCATACAAACAGACGGACAGACGGACAGACGGACATGGTTAAATCAACTCAGCTCGACGTTCTGATCATATAAGTATACATTTTAATGGGTCTATCTCTTTTTGTTCTGGTACTTACAAACATCGGACCAAAGTTATAATACCATTTCATGCTCATGAAAGGTATAAAAAAAATGCAGTGCAATGTAGAATATTAATATGAGTACCCCACGAAAAAGAAAATTCTCTAGAATTTAAAAAATGTAAGTCTTGTGGTTCACAAGAACGAATGTGTATTAAAAATTCGCTTATAATCAATTTTAGTTTTTTAAGCTAATAAAGTTAAAAAGGCAAAATTCGAGGTTGTGATCGGTTGTATATTAGTCGTTAACATGAAATAAAAAAAAAATAAAAAAATTTAGGATGACATTTTTAAAGGAATTTTGCAGTATCTATTAATCCTTTTGCAATAAAATATTAGAATTTTTTTAATTCTACAGAACTTTCTCTTTTATATGAGACCCATATTGTTCTTTTTTTTCATACATATCTTTACAATCTGAAAGTATATCAAGCTCAAAAATTCGTATTTTTTATCCCAAAAAAGCCTTTAAAATTGTAATTCAAAAGTAAGCTACCACAAGTATAGCCGAATGAACAAAGCTTTAACGTAATTATTCATTAAGCATTGCTTAGTACTTAATCGAATGAAAAATATTTGACTACTAAAAAGTCCCTATTTCAACGTTTAAAAGAAGTCAACTGTATATAAAATGCACCTAAGCATATGTATACAAATCTATCTAAGTATGTGTTCATGGCCCGACAGCAGCACATTGGTGTAGTCAACGGCAGAATTTTACACCCTGTTGCATTTCTTGAAGCACTTCAAGACGAGCTTCGAAGCCACTATAGAGGTGGGAGGCTGGCGTGTGGGGCAGGCCTGGTCTTTACAGTTGGGTCGTAGATGGAGGAAGGTGTAGGGGCGGCAGTAAAAAGGGCAGCGGGGCTATTAAACAGCAACCTATGAAATAAACCAGCGAATCTCTATATCGATAGTCACAGTCTTCGAGAAGTGTGGTGGAATGCAGAGCAGCTTTAGATGTGCTACATACTGGCAAAGGTGTACTACCTCACTTTTGGGTTTCGGGGCACAATGGTGTCGCGGGCAACGAGGAGGCAGACAGGCTTGCCGAAGAAGGCGCTCTTTGGGAAGCCATACTGATAGAGGAAGTGCTGATTAGCCGAAAGGCGCTGAAGGTGTGAACCGAAGAACAAGACTGAAAAAGGTGCAGGATTATGTGCCGAGCGTTTGACGTCAAACTCATGAAGTTTTTGCCTTCCCCTTCAACAGGGAGAACGTTAGACTACTAGTTGGTATTCTAGCTGGATATTGTATAGTTAATAGAAAGAACAAAAGGGTTATTCCATTGTGACTGGTGGGACATTTTAATCCAGAATGTGATCAGTTGTGAATTATAACTATGTCGTCGGAACTTATACAACAGCGAAGGATATTTTTTAACATAAAACGATAGCTAATGTATAAAATTGCTTTAACAAAAATATCAAACGATTTCTTAGTTTTATATAAGTATCATTTGAATGAAAAGTTTCCATAGACGAAAAATACAACTTCTTTTAATTTTTTTTTTAATTTTTTTCAACAAATTAATAAAATGAAGTCATTTTTTTCATATTTACTACTGAAATAGAGGTAATTAGGGCATATTTAAATTTATATCGTTTTCCTCTTTTACATGGAATGACCCAAAAATAATAAACTAATTAACACATTTCTTCATTTGGATTTACGTGCTCAAAAAGAATCCATTACTAAACAGAAGGTAAGGCTAGTACATTTAATGTTACGTTATTTACTTATCAAATTTTAAGACCTAATCTGGATGTATGAGTCACATCTATAAATAGTACTAGGTTACTAAGAAACACAATTCGTATATTTATAATATTATATGCATGTTCAATTGATCCGTTAACAATACGAGTAATTAATATGTTCTATAAATCGCTGACGTACATATTTATCAATATTGAAATGTAATTTATTTAAAATCAGGTGTCATTGTAATTAATAAAATGTATTTTTTTTTAATTTATGCGTTGCAATTGATATATCTATGTCAGCATATCTGAAATTTAGCTGATGATATTATTCAGCACGAAAAATGAAACGAAAGGTGTAAATGCCAGCTATAATAAATCACATTAACTAGTAGCTCTTTTAAAAAAATACACTGTGCTTAAATTAGCTGATTGGCGCCGAGGCATACAGTCGGAAAAAAATCATTTTTTTTTTCAATATTTTTTATTAATTTCACTTTTAAGAGGTGCTGCGCGTTTTTTTGAATATGCGTAAAAAATATTCTAAATTTCATTAAAATTAAAAGCTTTTGTTATATATAAATGCAGTACTCTATCGATCAATAAGTTGTTGTTTTTTTTTGTACGAGTGGTGTAGCAGCAATCCACTTAGGTATACATGTAACTTTTACATTATGTAAAGTGAAGGCCTACGGTTTTAGATCCATCATTTGTTTAAGTTAACCTTTAACAAGGGTTAATTTTATTAGATTTTTTCGCGACTATTAAAAAAAGGAGCAACACCTCAAGAATCAACAAAAAAATAATAAAATAAAATTTTGTGTTATATCTTATCGTACTAATGTTAATAAAAAGAAAAATGAAATGACATTGAAATCGCTAAAGACCTGAAGGATAAGCAGCTTTTTTGAAACAAAGATTATTTCACCACTGTGTGGCATACTAGCAGGCCTGCCAACTTGGCTCAAATAGTGCTATTTTTGGTCCTATTTTACCTCAAATGGCACTTAATTTTTTAATTTGGCACAAAGTGCTAAAATGGCACTTTTGAACTTAACTAAAATTTTATAATTTCTAAAGATTATTCACCTGGTTTACGTCATTTTGGCATTACCCTTTTGTTTTAGAAATATGGTTCCTATTTTAATGCTAATAATAACAGTAGCAGAGCCTCAACCATCGCTTCAAATTTGTTACTTTTTGAAGTTATGCACAAATATGACTTGATGGTATAAGTTGGACTACGGACTCGGTTTCAAAGATCACAAAACATAAAGTAAGAATCATCTCATCCTTACCTGTTCAATCATTTATTATATGTGTTAAAATTAAAATTTTTGATAGTTTTCTATTTAACCCCTTCAGATCGTGGGTGCGCATATGTATGTATGTTCACCCTAAATCATTTACTTTGTATCAATAGCCACAGTTTGACCTAAAAAAAAATAAAAAAAAGTGATAAAAAATATTCTACTTTAACTGATTCATGTTCAGGTCGGCTGATGATTCCGCGAATACTTGCTACTTTGTTTTTAAAATAAATTTAGTATTTAGAATAAAGTAAGCTGCGACTGCTCAATTCTAGTGCTCTAAACGGCTTTCTATTTATTGTGAGTCAAAGTGTTTTTTTCCCCACTAAAGCATTTAAAAAATAAAATTTAAACTTGGCGCTTAAACATTTGATATTGTTTGGCCGAGCTTCTCCTCCGATTTGTGGTGTGCGCCTTGAAGTTGTCACACAAAGTGGAGGGATCTACATTTTAGGCTGCCACCGAACGGCCTAGTTTTGCCATTGCCTACCGAGGGGCTATTTATAGTTATAAGAAAACCTTTGTTTTTTTGATGCTACCATTACCACTCGCCCATGACTGCCGGCAAGCAACTTTGATGTCTTAAAAGGTGGTCAAACATTTTTAAATATTTTTTTTCCTTTTTAGGCCAAAATAAAATAAAACATTTTCACTTAATCATACACACCTGCTGTTATAGCTGCCATCTGGATTGGCAAAATCGATTTGACTGATTATTGTTGCAGGTGTTGTTGTTGTCGTAATGGCAGGAGACGCAGCCGATTTTTCCTCAGCAGGACGAGCCAAGACAAAAGCGAAGAGAACCGCCGATAATAAAACGATACCAAACTTGTACATTTTGCAAAAAATATTTTGAATTTCTATATATTTTTTCACAACCAAAAGCACTTTTCAAAAAGATATAATTCACAAGAATAGATCTTTTAATTGTTATAACTTTGATTAATGAACTTTCACACTTCCTCTGTACGAATATTATCCTTTCACTTGTGTGGCTTTTGCGATTTTGTAATACGCTTGATTGTCGAAAATGCTATTTAACAACTGGCTGACAGGTACTTAACGTCAGTGCCTTTTTATACACGAAAATTTTCTTGAAGAATCGCAAAATATCGAGTGCGAAGCAAAGTGAAGAACCGCGGTGAATAATGCGAGAAAAAAAAAATAGCGAAAAAAGTGAAGCGGACTCCAATTACCGGCAATGCGTACGTACTTACAAAGGTATGGGTGACTTGCGTGCGTGAGGGTCGGCCGGTGATTGCCTGCGCGAGGCGAGCGCGTGTGTCTGTGTTGCGGGCGAGACGAGGGAAAGATGGGCGCGATAGATAAGAGATACGACTATTACAAACAAAAAAAAAAAAACAAAAAAACTTAAGTGTGTGTAAGCATGTGTGCATGTGTGAATAAATGGCACTAACCGCAAAGGCAAATATTCGCTAACAGTACATACATACATATTTATTTGTACATAGGGGGGGAGTACATACCTAGTAAAACTGTAAGCGCGAAATTAAGCGAAACCAAAGCATAGTTGGTATTGTCTTTTTTTTCCTATTTGGATTAAATTTATTAACAAAAAAAGTATCTACTCCCTTTTCGTCAAATGTGTTGAAAAGTAAAAAAATGATGCGTAATCTATGGAATAAAGCGTACTTGTGTACATATCTACAAATTATTGAGCAAATTTGTATTCGTCATTCAAGTATTCGAAATTTTGGTTATAAGCGGCCCTAGGCAATTTTTTCGGTTTATATGCGGCTTGCAATACATAACAATATTGCCTGATAAAATTTTTTACATTGGAAAATTTCAAATCATTGTTTAAGTCATTAAAAATCTTTGATAACATAATTAATTGACCAGTACAAATTGATAACCCAATTTCGGAAGCACGCATACATATAAGTTTTTTGAAAGAAATATGCTGAAAGGTGTTGTTCGTTAACGAGTTATACATTTGTATGTATGTATGTATGTACTTGATTAACTTATGTAAATTAGATGATGTGCACTTTTGCGTATGTGGGTCAGATGTGTAAAATAATAATTGCCAGTGGGAGATGAAAGCAAAAGTTACTTGCCAGCAAATCGAAGCAGCAAAATTTTTGCATGAACGAAAAATTAACCACGTCACAACTCCAACAAAAATTTATAACTAGAGAAAAATGTTCTTTTGCTTGAAAAAAAAATATATGTATACATAGAAAAAGTTAACAAATATAATCTGAATCCCAGCCTGTCATACACAAATAAATTTTGAAGCTTAAGACTATACTAATAAACCCGCACGGCATTAAAACGCCCAAGATAGAATTTCTTAAAAACCTACGAACTATTCCAAATATTTGTAAAGTATAAGCGATTCGAGTTTTATATTTCTTCTAAATCCGTGCAGCCATTTCGCATAATAGGTTTTTAATATTATCAAATTTTAAATCACCCTGTACCAATGAAAAGTTTTTAATTTCAAAAAATTTAACCTTATCGCACATCTTCAAACACCCAAAAAGTATTTCTAGTGTTCAAACTAAAGATTTCTTAATACTCTTTTGTTTGACGTCAATATATACACCCAACTTTTAATACGTATTTGAATTAGGTAATTGCCCAAATTTAAGTTGAGTGTGATTTTTTAAACAGGTGGCAACCCTCATAAATATACTTCAGAAATAAAGCCTTTTCAAAATCAGTTCGATGATATCTTTCTTTAATAATTCATCTAACTTCTTAAATAATTTGAACGCCATTTTGTATACAAGTGGCAACCCCCTTCAAATATTCTAAATGTTCAAACTCAAGTTTTTTTAACACCTTCATATTTCAAATAACTTCCGTAAAAGTTGATCAAATTCGACTCTTAAACAGATGGCACCCCTCTTCAAAAGCAATTTCGCGCTTAGATATTCTTAAATATTCTTCCTCTAACATTGCAATACATAGTTTTATTAACTCATGAATTAAGTTTAATTTTATTTTTTAAACATGTGGCAACACCACAAAATATAGTTCAGAAATAAAGATTTTTTAAACCCCCTTCGATTGATACCCATCTTACAATAATTAATTCAACTTATTTAATAACTTGAAAGGAATTTTTATACAGATGGCAACCCTCTTCCAACACCTCAAAAATATTCTTAATGTTTAAAGGACTCCTTAACACTCTTTCGTTTGACATTCATATTTTGACATTTCATATAACTTTTGAATGAGTTCAGTAAATTTGACATTTCAAGCAGGTGGTAACCCACTTCAAAATATTTTCAAACTGCTACCTTCTCAGCCCCTTTCGTTTGGCATCCATATGTTGAAACATTTTTTTCTAATTAATTTCCTTAATTCAAATTAATTTGATTTCGTAAACAGGCGGCAACCCTCCTAAAGTTAAGTTAAGGAAGAAAGATTTTCAAAACCATTTCCATTGATACCCATTTTGCAATATTTGATTTTTTTAGATTATTTGAATATACATTTTTTAAAAGGTGGCAAGATTTGTCAAAAAAGTAAAACCTTATTGCATATCTGCAGTCCAACGCTTTTAATTTGACACCGCATTTAGGAAAATCGAACGACCGGTGCGGTTATTATGGCATTGCTTATTAAATAATTTGAATTCAAGTGTTCTACAGGTGGCAACTCTGTTCGAAAAAATAAAACCAGTTTGCACATCTACAGGCCAAGCGCTTTAATTTTACACCCCATTTTTGAAAATCGAGCGAACGGTGCAGATCTTTTATGCAAAAGACACCTAAAAAAGCGCATCTCGGGCTCTTACTGTTTCGATTCAAGTAATGCATTCTAAGCTGTGCCTATTTTTTTTTTTTTTTGAATTGCCATTTGTGCTCTAATTATGCATTGAGAAGTTAATTTAGAATAATATCAGAAGAAAATATGACATTTCTATATAATTTCCCGTTTGTGTGCGTGGTCAAATAATGTCTATTCGCGTGTGCGAACTGCAAAAACGAAAAACTAATAAAACGCAAGTTGTTCCTGTAAAATAAAAAAAAAATTCCTTAATGCAGACATCTTCTTCTGTGTCAATTAATAATTAATTTATCGCTCCTCAACTGTTTTCTATTGTTTTTATACAACGTACGGGATTACTTTATGTTTAATTTTACTGCAATTTTCTATTCTTATAATTCTATATGTATGTATGCATATGAAAATAAAGAAACCGAAATTTGATTTATAAAAATATCTTTAAAATTTTCTTCCATGAAGGCATGGCTATGTTCTGCTTAAAAGTTCTTAATATAAATGTGTTAACTGAAAAAAGGGTATGATCGGAAAAACAAAAAAAAAAAAATCAAAAATTGATCAAAAAATAAAAACCCAAAAATAACGGTTATTTTTGGTCAAAGACACAAAAATAATAAAATTACGGTTAAATTCAGTCGTTAAAATAGAAATCCAGTTTAAGCGGGTAAATTATGACGGTCCCTAGTTTCATGATATGATTAGGAATATTTGGAACTTTCTTGTTTTTAGGGAGCTTTCCAGATAATTTCAGAATTTTTTAAATGTTTTAAAGTTTTATTTGGCAATTTTCGCGATTTTTCAGGTACTTGTAGAAGTAAAAATATATACATTTAAAATAAAACTGTGCTCTTAAATGTCTTAAAAGTACAAAGTATACCTTACCGGTCATATTCCGCTCATAAAATAAAAAAACAGAGTCGGGCTTTTCTTTCTCAAGCCACAAAATCGAAGGCTTTGCTTTTTGCTTTAAAATGCTTACTCGAATTGGTCTCCAGCTACTACCAGCTTTGAACAAATTATTATTGCACTACTAATTTTTTAAGTAAATCACTTTCGGTTTTTACTTAAATAACTACATACATATTTACAAATCCAAAAAGGTAAGGACTGAGCAAGATTAAGTGGAGAATCAGTACTGATTTCGAGACTAGCGAAATGTGACATTCTTGAAAAAATACTTTTAAATATACATACATAAGTACATATACATACATATATATGTGTGTAGGTATGTATGCATTGTAAATATAAGTAAGTGTATTTACTAGATATTCGTCAGATACAAAACGTAATAAATTTATTAGCATATTCATACATCGTTTTTTTCGAACAAAAATTAGCACTTAGAGCATCTACAAAAGGTTACCTCGAACATTTGCGTGCTTTTCTTGTTGCTATAGTTGAGTAAGTGGAGAAGTAAACTAAATACTATAATAAAGTGCAAAAACTTGGGTAATGCACATTTGAATGTACGTAAATATTCTGCAGCAGTAAAACGAATGGATTTTACGCAGAAATTGAGAATTACGTACGAGTACGTATACAAATACTTGTGTATAAATATTCTCATATGTACGTGATGATGTCTAGTCATAATCGGCAATTAGTAAATTATTATTATAATTTTTTTTTTAATGGAGTTTTTTGTACATACATACATAGAGATAAAATTGCTAATATGAACTTGTGAAGATGAAGTCATAAGAAGCTCGTAGTACATAGTTTAAAAACGCTATGCTATGTAGACTATCTAATCAAAAGATGTATTTGAACATAATATTGAGGAGTATTCTTGCTTTCGTACGAATAGAAAATCATGAAATTTTCCTATCATTTCCTATATAAAAAGAAAGAGTAAAGCACAAAAATATATAAAAAAAATCCAATCCGCAAAAATCGCAGTTTTGACTGGCACGCACACTTTTGTAGTAGAGAGAGATTTTTTCGGCCACTGCGGCAGGAGTAATCCATGAGGATATTGACTCGCACCGCATGCGTCCCTAAAGGACAACGTCCCGTCAGTACGCCTGTAAGAATCGAAAGCTGTAGAAGCTCATTTGATTTCCTGCGGTCAACAACCGGCCAGAAGTACCTTGCAACTTTGCATGTCGGGGTGAACTCATCTGCCCAGGAGCGGCCCACAGGCTGCCAACGGAACTCCTACGCCCTCCCTGTCCGAGATGATGGGCTCGAGGGTACCCTGCCTAGCCAATTCATCACCCCTACAATTTTTTCAGTGATGTTACTCTGCCCTAGGATCCAAATCAGCTTCCGACCAGTTTCGATCGTACCATTGGCGATCCCAGTGCCCTGATTGCCAGCTGACTAGATATTTAACCTCCTAGTCGACAACACATTTTCGCCTAGCCAACCGGCTGCCTCTTTTATAGCGATCACCTCCGACTGAAAGACGCTGCAGAAATCCGGCAGTCTGAACATAAGATCTACTAGGACTCCTCCAACTCTCCCGCCCCGCTCTGAGGGAAGTGCGTGGAGAAGGATCCTCTTGGGGCCAACCTCGGAACAACCCAGTTAACTTATTCTGGCAGGAAGTCGAAGCTTTCGAAGGCCGCTACTTTGCCTGCAATGTCGACAGGTGCGACTCACCGACGATTTATTTACCCGCTCCTCAATGTTTGGCTTCCACTATAATTTCTCTTCTCGGATAAAACCCAAGGACTTAACCCTGTCAGAGAGAACAAGTGAAACACCTCTTTTTGAGAGAAGCTGGGAATGAGGCACTTTGTACCTCCCGATCTCTGTCTTTCCAGAAATGATAGTAACTCCGCAGTTAGCAGACCAATTTGTTACCAAGTTTATTTAGATACCCTTGCATAGGCTCATACAGAGTGTCAAAGAACTTTACTCTGACGATGAGTACCGCATCATCCGCGTAGGTTACAACCTGGAATCCTCTCCTATCCAATTCCTCCAGGACGTCGTTTATCACGACTATCCAGAGAAAGGGTGAAAGGACGCCTCCCCGCCTCTGCGCCCTTTAGGCCGCCTCGATATCAAGGAAGTCACTTACTGCAAAGTCTTTGTTTTTCAATGACTCCAATATGACTTTGACAATTGTGTGCAGGGCAGATTCCACGGCATGTTGAGAGAGGTTCAATCGCTTTCGAGGTATCACTCCCCTCGACACTCTGAGTTACGAGAGCTTTCGACGGCGCTCTTAAAGGCTGACTATATAAGTTTATCTCGAGGTTGTTTTTTTGTGGATTATTTTGCTCCAGAAAAAATAAATCTTGTCGGTAAGAAAAATTTGAAAGCTGTATTGATTGTCGTAAAAACGACGACTTAGCACGGGTGCTTTCGCCGGGAAGGAAGAAGTCCAAAAATTGGAGGAAATGAAGTCTGCCATGGAGAGAATTTTCAATTATATGGGAGAAAGTGACGCAGTTTTTAATAACCGAATTAATAGAGAAATTAAAGGAGATAGGCCAAGTACTAAAATTTTGGCAGTAAAATTGAATAATAAAAAAATACAAAAAAAAGCGATTTCATTTCATAACATAATAAAAAAGTGAACGCCTTCTCAAAATTGGTAACCGGCACTAAAACTTCGGGTTTTTCGAAATTGGTAACCGTTAAAAGAACTGATTCCATTTTCGGAATTACCGTAAAGTAGTCCTTGTAGAAATAAAGTTTCAGCAAATTACGACCACTTGTATTTTTCTACATTTGTGCATCATTGATAGTAGCAGCGCTGTGGTAATTCAAATTGAGAGATAGGATATTTTTTTTATTTTTATTAAAATATTTTCCTGAAAAATATGGTATCTTTTTTCCCCTGTGCGGTTTTTTCCCCAAATAAATTCTAAAATTGACTGGCCTATGGTAATCAGATGAATTTTTGGAAGCGAAGCACACTTAATCCGTCAGTCATTTCTCCAGAAGTAGTTTTTTTTTTTATAGTCGCGCTATGGAATTCGGCACCTGCTAAAATGCCACATGTCATGGAAAATTGTATATTTATATGAACATATATACAGTAATGTGAAAAATAATGGCACAAGATATTTTTGACAGTTTCAGCTATTTTTCTTTTGTTTGTTTAATGATCATTGTTTTTTATAAATCTACAGCGCATTATCTAACAAAAACCATATATTAATATAAGTTAAAATTTCAAATTTTGTAGAATACCTAAAAAAAAATCAACATAATGTTACAACAACAACTAAATTTTATATTAGGAATTTTTAGAAAAAATATAGGAATGCAGTTTTATAGCCCATTAAATTCTAGCTTAGGAAAGTGCGTACAAAAAAAAAATTGTCGAACATACTTTGTATGGAAGAAAATGCGTGACACTGTCAGCAAAAAAAAAATATTAAAAACCAACGCTATTTCTTAGCTACTTGAAGCTAGATTTAATGGGCTATATATAAAACTACATACTAAGGTTCTTTTTTCTAAAAATTCGTAATAAAAGGTTTATTGTTGTTGTAAAAATTTTAAAATTATTCTACAAATTTTGAAATTCGGACATAAATGTCTTTTGTTAGATAATGCGCTGTATTTGTTATAAAAAAATATTACACAAAATATCGTGTTCCTATTACTTTTCACATGACTATATACATATGCACATACTTAGTGAAGCTTGCATACATACGAACATACATACATAAGCTTGTCTTGCGGTGCTTTAGCATTTTGTACATTATATAAGCTTTCATAAAACGTGGCTAATACATACATACATACTTACCACAAATGCTGGGCTATCTATTTAATGACCTGCTTTAATTATATTCAAGTCACGTTATGATTATGGAAATAAATTGGCGGTTTTTGACAATAGATTTGCAAGTTTATTGTAGTTTTATTGTTACGCCGCTAACGGTTAAATAAAGCAAATAAAGAATTAAAAAAAAGCAATCAACAACAATTGAAACAAATAGTAAAAACTCAAAATTTGTATCTCCCGAGCCATACTAATGGAGATCGCCAAAATATGCGCTGAAGTGATTTTGTATGAATAAAATATAAAAATATGTTACGAATTTTATAAATGCATACCAACGCATGAATTTAAATATTCGCATGTACAAATGTATGTGTGTTTGTTTGTGCATATGCTTAACTAAATTTTTGACGGTTTTTGTTTTGATTTTGCTTTAGGTGAATAAACTTTGCTGTCTCTATGCTAAACCGAGTGCATGTTGTTGTAAATTCCCATATACATTTTATGCGTATTAATAAATAAATTAACTTTAAAAATTTAACAAATATCTTTATTATTATTATTTTTTTTTAACAAGAAATTGCATTCAACATTGCTTCTCAAATCAGTCCAAAAATTGTTTCTCTTCTACATTATTAACGCATTACATTGCATAGATCACAGTTCTCTTCCAGGAAAAAAAATTCTAATTCACATGCAAATTAGTTGCGCTTTTTCTTGTCCGCCTCTGGATGGTAGGGATGCTCTTCCAAATACTTTAATGTCTTCAATACCGATTCGGGTACGGGTGGCGGTGTTGGCAAATGATCGCCCACTGGCTGATAGCCATTCTCATCGGCCACATACGCCACCACATATTCTTTGCCATCATCAGCGACGAATGCAAATTTACCCTCAATCGCTTCGCCATCATGTTGTGGACTGATTTGTTTTAGGACGCCGTCTTGTGAAGCTTTCGAGCCATCGCCAAGTTCGTAGCTATGGGAAATGGAAGAAAAAAAGGAGAATAAAATGAGTAAGTACTATTAGCATAAAGAATTTTATTTTTAGTGAAGAGTTTGGTTGAGAAAAACGAAAAATAGTCTTTTGTTACGTGCAGGATTTATGAGCATCGCAAAAATGTAGTTGTTAACAGCGTTGAAAACATGCGGTTAACTGGCGTCTTTGCGTGCATTTCAATTTGCCAGAGCGATAAAATTATGCGCGCGATTGAACGTGAAATGTGATCTAATTTTTTAATTAAATGTGTGCTTGATTTCGTCTACAGATATGGTAGAAATTTTTATATCAAGTCGAGAATCATAATTTTTTGACCAGGTGAGAATTGGAGTTCATTGTCCTGATTAAATACTCAAAAAATTTATAATCAGCCGGGCTCCCACGTTGACGTTTTCATTTTACCATTTCTTCAGCTATTGTCTTTTAAGTGATTGCAAAACTGGCGTTAATTTTTTCTTTTTTTTTTCTTTGAAAACGGTTTTGCGCATTTTCTTCCATAAGAAAAATGTGCAAAAAGACGTCAGCATAAAAAATATTAAAATTCAACACAATTTTGCAGTAGCTTAAAACTTGTACTTTATTATACTAAAATTTAATGGGCTACAAGACTGCATAATCAGAAAAATTCTAAAAAAAATAAAAAAAATTGTAAATTTGTAATGTACTCATTTTACTCAATTTCGGTGTAAAAAAAAATTCATAACTCAAATTATTGTAGAGTGCACCCCATAATACTATACTTATATATTGCACAATACTCAGAGCTACCATTGTAATTTTTTCATTTTTTTTTTAGATGGCATATTTTCAGAAACTGATTTATTTTTTCAAAATGATTGAAACATTTTTCAAGAAACTTTTTTTTTTAAATATTTCTTTTCATAGAGAATTTTTATGTATCTATGTGTAATTTTTTCAAATTTTTGTTAAGTCGATTTTTTTTTGTTTTTGTGCTGTAAAGTTTTTAAAAATGTATTAATCAAGCTCAAATTTCACATTTATTTATTATTTATGTTTATGCATCAACCCTAAAAATTTGATACAAATCAAACACACGAAGTGTGAACCCCATCCGTTTTGGTATGAAATGCCCCACATACCAAAATTCTCAGAATGAAAAGATAAATCGGTGAAGCCATTACCTAAGATTTCACTAAGAAACCCTTGAAAGTTTTTGAAATCGGCCAACAACCACGCACACCTTCTAATATATATAATGGTCGTTTAAAGAAACTGCGATACATCAATAACTACTCTTAGCTGAAAATTATATTATTGTAATTTTTCGGTAAGCGATATATCAATTTCTATCCTTTCAATTTTGCCCTTAGCACAAAAAAGCAATGCGTTGAAAATTTTTGAAATCGGACTAAGTTCCCACATAACATACGAAAACTCCGATATTTCTATAAACAAAGACAACAATCTCTTAACAAGAAATAAGGTTATACATTTTTGAAAAATTGCCCTGGCACCGTCCATTTATGAATACATGAGAGTACATCAGCCACCGTTTTATCGATTTCCATCAAACTTCGTCCAATTATCGCAATAAGTCTGATATAGAAAATTATCGAAATTGTTTGAAATTGGGGAAAAAGCCCATGCTAAATATGCGCCAAGTAAATAAAGTTATTTCTAGAGGAATTGCTAGCCATCTAATTATCATGCAAAAAAAATTTGTATAAAGTAAATATAAAAAAAATAATTATATGTATAGTCAATTTGTTGTTTCAAAGAAGGTGTTTTCCGGCTAGCAGCTGTGAGTTACTCGACGTGCTTAGTATGAAAAAAAAAAATCTTCTGAGCCCTTTGCAAAAACTAAAAACACTGAAACTGGCACTTCTACTTCATATTTATAATTTTCCAGAGCGCAGAGAGTTCTCTGAAAGATTTTGTTAACTGCATTGCTTTTATGTACATATGTATATAGATAATCACAAGGGCGTAACCAGGTAGGGGCGGAGGGGGTCTCCTATCCTGTCCAACGCCTTCTCATCCCTTCCAACGCCTTCGTATCCCTTCCAATGCATTCCTATCCCTTCCAGTACCTTCCTATCCCTTCCATTGCCTCCCCCTCCCTTCCAGTATCTTCCTGTCCCTTCTAATGCCTTCTTATACCTTCTAATTTGTTCCTATCCACTCTAATGCCTTCTTATCCCTTCCAATTCCTTCTCATCCTTTCCAATGACTTTCTATGTCTTCCAATGCCTTTCTATCGCCTTCTCAAATATACATATATTTAGGCTTAAAGGCATTGTTGCTGTACAACAAAAATTAAATTCTGTAGGTTCCGCTAGCATATGCCACTGACATGAAGGAGTCATACACTATAATGGAACTAATACTTAGAAACATTGAGAATGGGACACATAATTGGCAAGTGGTCAGTGATTTAAAGGTTTTCAATGAGAATATAAGGAGGATATATTAAGTACTCTCGTTATTTTTGCGAGTGGAATAGTCGAGAGGTAAATAAATACGAAAGAAAAGAGTGACCTCGATGAAAAATGTTTCAAATCGGGGGTAAAATGCACTCATAATACCACTTTGGCAACATCCAGGTAGGGCCAGTGGGCGGGCAGCTGCATCTTTGCTTTAATGACAATTGCTAAATATTCAACGTTGCTGGAATCTACAGCAAACATTTTGCAAATGAAGACAATAACTACACTTTAGGTAGGTAAACAAAAAAAGGAAACAGAAATAGAACTTGTCCGAAGAAGAATTGAAGGATGTTGAAGCGATAAAAGGTGTATTTCCATTTTGAGCGGTTTTACACTTCATAGAGTAAAAACCTGGCTCAGAAGCACAACAGGAGAAGAAAGGCTTTGTGGATTATGACTCATGAGCGTCCATAGAAAACTCGTTACCGAAAACCGCCAGATGATACAGAAAATCCGAGACGTTTGTTATTAGCGTAAAAATGGTTAATAAAAATATATGAAAAAAAAAATTAACAAGTATGTATATTTCGTGTATGCATATTTGTGGGCTTATACTTAGGAAAAATTTCGGTTTGAGTATATTCTTGTATTCGTTCATTAGACTTATTTTATGGACCTTCAATATTCAATAATGGCCTTTTACATTGTCCACTAAAAAACTGGCTTTTATAAAAAAATGTTTTAATAAATAACTTCGGAGCTAGAATTTTAAATAATTAGATAAGAATGATGTCATGCGATTTGTTTATTTGTGATTTGAAACAAACATGAGCTACTTTTATTTCTAAATATCAACGAAACCATAACAAACATAAACAAAAGTTATTGAACTTCCTCCTTACGGCAGACACTTGAGTTTAAAAAAAATCCTGTTTTTAGTTCCCTTAAGTTATTAGATTGTTTTTAATTGTTAATAAATTCTTTTACATTCTTTGAAAAGTAAGAAAGTCATAGTTCTGAGTTGAAAAAGCAGCGCACTCTTAGGGAAAACAATCATTCCAGATCGATAACTCCTTCAATCATTTACTTATCATTCAATTAGCGAAATAATGCTTACTGGTAGTGAAATTTGCCATCATATTCCACCATCGCTTCATTTGAGATCAATTTCACTTCCTCTTTCGCGCCGAGCGTGGAGGCGGCGCACAAGCAGAGAACCAAGAATAACTTCATTATTAATGCACTTCGTATTTATTTGACTAGAAATTCAAGCACTTCTAAAAACTTCTTAAATTATAATTTTTTAATCTACGTAATAAATAAAAATAGTGTCAACGAAAAACTAAAATAAAGCGGAACAAAATTCACCTAAAAACGCGACACGCTGAATGACAAGCTTCATGCGCCAATAACAGACTTTTATACGTGTGTCACGGCTATGGTCCAGCGGCAGCGGCAGCGGCAGCAAAAGCAGATCTCAGCAAGATTTCTGATACTAAAAAAAAGATGCAAATGTATAAGCAAACATTAGGGTGTCCCAGAAACTTTATTTAGCGAAATTTGATACGCATAGCCTCTAAATTTTTTCGGGAGATTTTGTGTTACTCATTTCAGAATTATTTTAATAATACCATTTTAAGTTTTAAAAAAAGCTAAGTAATTTTTATAACAAATTGGACGTGTTGTTGTTCCTTATTCATGACACTTAAAACTTAAACTTATTTTCGAGGTCAGCATTCTTTGAGGGTGTAACAGTATGCACATTCCCAAAAAGGTTTTGGGGAATGATGCTGAAGTGACAGTCCATGGCCAGGTGTAAGGCTAAGTTTACGTGTCTTCATTCTTTGCCGAAGTTGTTCTTAGTCGTCTTCTTTCGTGAGATTTTTTTTGCGCCTTCAAAATACTAGCGCGCCTTTATTCGTGCCTAGTGACGATATAAGTAAAAAATTTAATAAAACAATTGATTTGAAAAATAAAAACTAAAAATTGGTAGGACTTTTTTTCTTTGTAATTTTTTTTTTTTTTTTCATTCCAGAACCATCAATATGTCCTTTGCTGGGCCCAATAATCAGCGCTTATGATGCTGAGTTAAGCAAAACCGGGTTTCCATTGCTTTTTTGAAGATTCACTTGCAAATACATTTTGTTAATTATGCATTTTTAAAATTAACAATATTTGAAAGTTTGTAGACCAAGTAATTTGAAAAAAAAAAAAAAATCAAATGACCTTAATAGTTTTTATTATTTTTATAATGCCATCATAACTTTTATAAAAGATCCAAGTCGTTTAGATAACAATTCGACGTGTTACTTTGGATATATTGTGTGCTTTTTATGAGTATAATTCCTTCATCGCAAAACGGATAAATTCCAAAATAATGGCTTACACAATCTTGCACTTCTTCGTATTCCCCCTTCATTTAGGCATCTAAAATTTTTTTTTGCTGACAGCTCTAAGTATTTACTTCCATATAAAAAAAATCGCTCATACCTTGTATGGAGAAAAATACGAAACCAATTACCTCCTCATTTACTTCCATTAAACACCAGAGCCCTATTCCTTTATTAGGATTTGGTTAAACAGCAGGCTTCTGGAATAGTAATTGAGAAGGCAAGATCCAAAGGCTCTAATCGAAGTGAAACAAGTCGCATTCGCGAAGTTACTATATAACTCGTAGACATAGAGCTAGTTTCCTGTCACGGTAGTGTAAAGTGGAGTTGTAGAAAGCTGCGTTAGATAAAATAGCTCGTCTTATAGTTTTTGTATCACGAGATAATGCGCCAAAGAAGGAACTCTAGTTTTCCAGAAGCTTAGCTATGCTATAGCAAGATCGGTTTACAGGTCAACAAATGAAATACTAGTAACCTTAGACACTAAAGAGCGTCTATAAGATGGTTGCTTTCTTAAACTTACTTGCGAAGGATAATTGACGTGAAAAAACTCTTTAGAGAAAAATAAATAATGTCTTGAATAAAATTTCTATTCTTTAATATCCCGTGTGTGTAGTACAAACATGCCAATTGTTTATGTGAAATTAAATTTTATCACATCGTGTGGTTATCTCAGTACCAGTTCTCAACAAAAAATTCAATTTTTTTAAGTTAAGTTAAGGTTATGGTCATCTTACAGCAATAACAATTTGTATAGCGTAAGAGTGTTATTTAGGTCAAGAGTACAAAATTTAGTGGGTATGCATTTCGAGTTTCTCAGAAAAACTCACTGCTAATATTCTGGGACACCCTAATATACATACATACATACATTGAGGCATATTCTTGTTTTCGTGCGAATCGAAAATTTTAAATTTTTGTATAGAAAATGATGGGATAATTTCATGATTTTCGATTCGAACGAAAACAAGAATACGCCCCAATATATTTAAATTTCAACGACGCTTCCAACGTCGATATAAATAAAAATATTTTCGTGTGGTGTTAAATAAATTCGTTAATTTATAATAAATAATATTGAACTCGTTTTTTGATATAAAAATACAAAAATTTCAAACTTGCACAGCTACGAATATTTGTATATGTATAAATGGGCGAAAATACTCCGCAGAAAATCTTTTCGGATCTGTGTTGAAAGTAGTGCAAAATAAGCGCAGAAGCGGCATCTCGTGCACTATATACATATGTTTTGCTATATATTTAGACAGTTTACTGTTCGCTGTCAGCCCTGCATGCTCCGTTTGTGATGTGCACATATGGCTGTGAATAACGCCCGACTATCCGACATGGTGCTTGCACGGAATACTATCCTTCTAATTGGGCGTAGATATCAAGCCGATTATGAATTTACGAATGCGGCTAATTTCAGTGCATGGGTGCCCCCAAAGGTCAGTAAGGAAAAATATTTATTTGATATCCTGAACGCTTTCTTCGCTATCATCCAATTGACGGCTGCAGTATGCTTTATAATATGGGAGCCCAATTCTGTAATGGTTGCTACAGTTCTAAATACTTCTGCCCTTGATCTATTAAGCAGGTCTTAAAATGATACTTCTGTTTAATTTACATACATATATATGTACACACATATTTGTGACTACTTTATTGTGCGTATTTAGCCAACGAAAGACTTAAGACACGAACTTGTGCTCAACAGAAAGTGAAAAGCTAATGCTAACTTTTGCGCTTTCGTTACCTTTGCCGACAACACTGAGATAGTTCTATCGGCAGATAATTTTGGAAAGATGTTGTTGCTTCTATCGTAAAAAGTGTAATTCTGTTCGTGACGTAAATATATTAAATTCTGGTACACTTGAACCAGTTATATCTGGCGCCTGAAAATGTTTTTTTTTGGTGAATTATGACATTTAGCAATGCATTAAATAAAATGATTCGAACGAAGGTGCCAAATGTCCAGTTATTCAGCTAACCACCAAAGAACATAAATCTCGAAAGTGAATGACAAAAAATTGTCAGGCGTATATGAACCAACATTAGAGAACACTATGTGACAAAACAACAAAAATTGAATACACTTTTTTCGAGGTTCTCAAAGAATAAAAACACATAAGCCATTTTTCATAGATTTTAGCGACTAAATGAGTGTAATTTTTCATCTAGAAAAGAGGACATTCGCTTGCTTCAAATCTTATATAATTTCTTCATATGTATACAGCCAACAGTGCCGCAGTAAAAAACAAGACAAAATATCATAAAATGTTGGCATTTTTTATTATAAATTTTTAATATATATTCACGTTTTAATACTCATTTCGTTTCCGGCAATGCACATACAATGTTTTGAAATTAATCAAGATTTAGCCGATGCTCCTACGCTGAAACTAACCTGCAACTAACTGGTATAAGCTAAAGCAGTGGCCTACCAGTTCGAAAATTTCCAGCAACTTATACGATCATCGACAACTCACAAATTCTGACAAATGAGGGTTGTGGCGTCCTTTCCGGTTTTGAGATCCGCTTGGAGAAAGTTAAGTATTTAAATTTAAATATAATTTACTTTGTTAATGAGTAAAAATCTCTTTTTGAAGGTCGAGCTTTTTGGTGGAGTTAATTTTTGTTGTGGCTCACGATGATAAAAAAAAAATAAAATGTAAATTTTTTTCGAAATCCAAGTTATTTGCGAAGCTACAGTTATTAACATTTTCTAAAGTGCTTGGATTTTATTACGAACTAGTTGAGCTGAAAGGCTAACTTGTGGTAATTTCAAACAAGTAGGTATCCTACTTATATGTGTGCTTATTGCCCATTTACGCTAAAATAAAAATATACTTTTTGAAGAGAGTTGCCACGGTTTCCAAAACATCAATTAATTAAAACATTTAATAAAATATTACAACAATATGGGCATCAAACTAAAATAGCTTAAAAAGATTTATTATGGAAATATATTTGACGAGGGTTGCCACCTATTTAAAAATACAAAATAGATTCAATTAACAAGTTAAATGAAATACATTAATATGGGTGTCAAACGAGATGTTTAAGAAAGATTTATTTCGAAAATATTTTTTAAGAGAGTTGCCACCTGTTTAGAAATTCAAAATAAATTTATCTAACAAGTTAAATGAATTATAAGAGCAGGGTAACAACCGGTAGATGTGCAAAATGTTTTATTTCGATGAGGGTTGCCACCTGTTCAATAATATGAAATCAATTGAGTTGACAAGTTAAATTGAATATTCTTTATGTGTGTCGAATGAACGAGGTTTATTTGTAGAGTAATTTTGAAGGGAAAGCTTTAAGTAAAATATTTTCGGAGCGGGTTGCCGCCAGTTTAAAAGTAGCAGTGAATTTCAATGAGACGTAAAATGAAGAATTACAGTGCCTTGTTATAAAAGTCAAATTTAACTTAGTTAATTGAAATAAGTATTACAACGATGTTTCTAACATATTAACACCAAATTATGTTGAAAAAATCTTATGATTAAGACCAATTTACCACAAATTTATGGAAATAAACTTTTTCCATAATATAACAATTTGGTATTGATACATAACTAGAATTCTACATTATCTAACAGAAATGGGCGCGCAACTACATATTCAAACCCCATCCCGCTCATCCGCCGTGGGTCCCGCTATTTATCACTAAGTAAAACTTACATGCCTTTAAAATTTATTTTACATGAAATATGTTTATAACATTTTGTTAAAAAATCTCCGTGTGTTTAAACGCAAATACAGTTCTTAAAACAATTTTTAAGAAAAACCGCCAAAATAACGTAAGCGACATTTTTTTCAAAATTTTCTTTTTGATACAGAAACGCATCTAGATGCTTTAGGAATATTTCAAAAAAAAAAAATTTGAAAATAATGTCGCTTGTTTGAACATTTTATTTTACAATATCATTTGGGATGCAGTTATAAAGTTTTCCTTCGAATATTCTACTTCGTCATACTGAAAGATCTGGCATCTTTTGATTATCCTATTTGGCTTTACTGCTCGTTTGCTTCTCGATATAATACAAAGTATTGGCTAATTTTTTCGTACAATGTGTTTAAGGAGGAATTTATGAATTTTATGATGTTGTGGGTTTTATCAGGAGTGTTGAAAGGAGATTTTATTCCGTCCTGCCGCACAAATGTTACAAGCAAGTGCATATACACACCAATGAAAAACCATTTTTTTTTTGGCCATAAGTGCAGATTTTGAGGGTCTTTTGAAAATTTTGAGTAAGTATGCGGTTTGATGCGTATTTCGCAGAAAGTGTATTTTCACTGTCACATAGTGTAATTTCAAATAAATTTGCATGTGAATTAAAATTTTTGCGATAAATTATCGAATTTTTATTGTCTTCTCTCTGAAAGGGGTAAGTATTATTAAAATATTTTGTCACTTCATTCTTGTTTGCTTACCAATAAATTTAAACTTTTGGGAATTTGCATACAAACTAGATTTTTAGCTATTCATTTTAATAATATACATATATTTAATATTTTATTTTATGTTGTTTGGTCGGTTGTTGTTATGATATTTTATTAAGCAACTGGCATGGAGTGGAAGTAATGAATTATGGGGCAGTGGGTTGAGAAGTACAGTAAATTAACATGCGCGTGTGGATGTGTGTAGTTGGCGTTTACGGTAATATACGAGCATATTGCAACTGTCGAATTTATTTGGTAGAATATAGTTTATTATATCATCAAGATTTCAAATTGATTTAATTGAAATTAAATACGACTTATTTAGTTAAGTAAGTAGACAATTTTTTTTTTTTGTAAAACGTGTTTATAAAATGATATAAGATAGAAAAAATTTACAGCAGGATTTTCAGTTTTGATTGGGTGTAAATAGTACAGTTAACTAAATACTAGCCGAAACCCGCGCATAATCTGCATAGCCTTCATATTGAAAATGTTCTTGACAAATGCATCAAACAACTTTTCTATTAAATGCAGACATTTTAACTGCATAAAGTCAGTCTAATAAGCAAAGTTAGACCATTAATATGGATGTATGGTATGTCTATTTCAAAAAATATGACGTCATGAGAGCCAGAGTAGCCTAACCGATATTTCAATAAAAATTCAGGGTGCACCTTAAAATACATTACTAGAATCGAAACGCTAATAGCCCGAGGAACGTCCTTTTATAATTTTTTCACTAAATTATGTAGCATCACGTAGGTGCAATGAACTTTTTAGTAAACTGACGCTTTTATTTTTTATAGATCCTTCTTTCTGATATTACTAAAAAAATTTTTTCCCTCTCATAACGTACCGCCGCGGCACCGGAAGAATATCTGGTACGATAAGGAGTGTCAGGAAGCTGTAGAGAAAAAAGATGCTTTCTAGAGGGCCACGTTGCGATCGGAATCAACGCGAGCTATGAGGGATCCATATATGGAGCTGAAGACTACGATCATAGTAAATTCGTTACGATTTTTCAAAAATTTTAGAATTTGCTCCCCTCCAACGCGTTATCCTAATTTTATCACGATTTTTTTTTTAATCTAATTTAACTTATGGGCACTCTTGTTGCAAATTATACAAGAAGCGTCTGAGCAACAAGATATGCGAAATAAATAGGAAAAACTTCAAGCGTCAGACTTAATCGGATGTCATTAATAGACAGCAGAGCTGTAAAAATTTGCAATACATTTTTTTAGCAATCAATGATTATGCTAGTAATAGGATTGCAATCAAAATTTATTGCATTTTTCTGATTGTAAAAACTACAATCAATTTAATTGTAAGCACATTTGATTGCAATGATTGTGATTGCAATCAAATCATTGATTTAATCAAACAGTTTAATTTTTTAATAAAGAAATTGAGAGCGTAAAAGCAAAATAGAACGTGAAATTGAGAAAAAGAGAAAACTAGCAGAAAAAGTTATTGAACACAAAACTAGTAAAAACTTTCAAGTGAGTAGTTGTTACACCGTCTTGACATTCTGCTGTAAACATTTTACTATTTACAACTCAGTTTTAAACTCTTTGCTTTACACGCAAGCACTTACACAGTCCAGTAATAATTAATATTTTGATTTCCACTCATTTTACTTTTATTTATGCTTAACCAATTCAAAAAATGACGGCTTTTGACATTTATTTTTCTTCTTCCGCTAGCTAATTTCTGCTAGTAAAAATTTCACTAGCAAGAATTTGCACCTGTCCCGTGTTATTACGCTCTCGATTGGAAATTTTTTGGGTTATTATACACTTTTACAGTAAAAATTTGCAGGTTCCAGTACTGACTATTTATTATTATACACACCTAATATAAACAACGAGTTGTGAGCACTTCAAATTGCATGCAAGTTGTTTTAGTAATTTACTCTAAGAAAAGAGTTCAGTTACGTAAGTATGTTTTTCTCAAAACATGATTTGGTTATCGTTACATGATTAAGTCATAGTTACCAAATCTTGTGTTGAAAGAAAAATATTTAGCAGATTTGTCTTGTAAGTTTAAGTTTGACAACAGTAGACAGAAAGTTGTTGCTGCTTGAAGAAAAACATTTTATTCAAAAAACGCCAAAAATATATTGAAGACTGGTGTAAAATTTTAGCTTATAAGACAAATATGATAGCTTCTGACTTATATAATACCAAAACTTTTTGCGCGAATATATGACCGCCTAACTAATGTTCCAAGTAAATGCACTTGCAGTGCGCAACAACAATACAGAAGGGCCGAATCGAGCAAAAACACGGCCGAACAAAAGGGAGATGACAAAAATCCAAGCAACCGGGCTGTCTCAGTAGATGGCACTACTAATCCACACAAGAAATGTGCAAGTACATATCGATGACTGAGTGGAAGATCGACCTATCTCGGCAGGCCGTTTTGAAAACGCCCTATCTCAGAAAACTTTTCAAGAGCGCCCTACTTTAGAATTTGATTGAAGAACGCCCTTTTTCAGAATTTTATTGAAAAACCCCCTTCTCAAAATTTGGTTGAAAACGCCCTATCTCAGAATTTGGTTTAAACACGACCTAGTTTCTCAAACGAAAATACATTGAAAATGTGCTGGTATATGGCATTTTTGCATCGGCAGTTGAGATAGGGTGTTTCTGAACCGAATTCTGAGATAGGGCGTTCTTAAATCAAAATTCTGAAGTAGAGCGTTATTGAAAAATTTTCTGAGATAGGGCGTTTTCGAACTGGCTGCCGAGATAGGTTGATCTTCCACTCAGCCATCGATACGTTATACTACTAGGGATGGTTGAAAAACACGATGGAGGTGCTGTTTAGTTGCAGCTTTGTCATGCAGAAAATCGAATTTTCATGCACGCACATTGTATATGCTCTCGATTAGCGGAAAATTAAAGACGACAATCAAAGCAACCTACTGCTAGGTGTAACGCCGTGAGGGGGTTCACTTTGCACTGCTAATGCGATGCGTTAACCCACTGAGGGCTTGTGTGTCTCACAATCGTACTTCCAATTATTCATCAAAATAAATGTCGTTTAGACAGATTGCAGTTTGCGATTTGTATGCAATTAATGATTGCAATCAAAAATTAATTGCAATCAAAAACTTATTGCAATCAATTTCTTCTAAATGATTGCAAATTTCAATTTTTGCAATCAAAATATAAGCAATCAATGTTAATTGTAATTAAACCAGATTGTAATATTTCGTAAAATATGCGATTGCAATCCAATTTGATTGCAATTTTTTACAGCCCTGATAGACAGAAAGATTCAATGTGCGAGAAGGTAACGAAGTGGCGCAAAGAAATAAAAATTACCATGTGCTACCTGTCTTTTCCACGATGTAAATAAAAAACATTGTTTTTTGCGACTTTTGTGAATACGATATAGCGGACCAATCACACGACATTTTCAACATTAGCCAGCCGTCATACGATGGTCCCATTGGCACGTGCACCTCTTTTCCAAAGGCCAAATAGGGCTTGGTGAAAGAAACCCTTATTTGCTAAAGGACCCAAGATTCTACGGAAATTGGTCAAGGTCGCTGTGGAGATTATACCATTTCAAGGAAATATTACATTCTTCGGTTTCAAAGCTCTTCAGCATATCGTTTATGGATTTCAGATTAGTTACTTGACTTGTAATTTCCCTAAAAGTTTTTGGTAACTTCAACGCATTTATTTCCGGGCCGAACGTTCCAAATCATTCATTGAACCTTAGAAATCAATCCTTTATTAATATTTTTATTTGTAACCCATCGGAAATTCCCCCTTTTATCTTTTATGTGCTTAGACCAGGAAATTTTCTTGCCAACCAAGTTTTTTTTATTTCTTGAACTGTCTATAAGAACACACGATTCATTTTGCTGGTATTCCGAAAGGCCGATTTCCACAATAAGGCATGAAACATCGGAACAAAGAACCATATCATTTTCCGAATGAAAAATTGGCAAACAAGTCTTGCTCTCTTTTACAATAGAACGTCACTTTTGTACCTGACCCCAAATACTTTTTTTTTTAATCTGGAAGTCAATGCAGGTTCCCTAGATAATTCAAAATCCCTTAGAAAATCACTTAATTCTTCTTGGTTGAAAGGTTTTTGCTTTGTAGATGCTATTCCTTTGAAAGATTTCTTAGAATAACGAGTCACGGATGGAATAAGTACTTCCTCTCAATAAATTCTAAGTATAAGTAAATCATTTATTTAACGTTAACTCCGTCAGAGGTCTTCAGAACTTTATAATTGTGAATTCACTACAAATGTAAGCAAATAAATTTGACTAATTGACACAACTATTACGGGATGAAGGCATGACTAAACACATTTTTATATAGAAACATACATAGGCCATGAGTTGAAGACCTGTTGTGACACCAAAACTAAGAGTTTTCACTACCCCTTGCTCAACCATTTTGAATCCTTGACGAAACTTGTCAGGAAACTAGGGCTTAAATCTCCCAATTTGTCAAAGTCACTAAAGAAAGGAGACTCCAGAAAGCGTAATCTAATAGTAATAGTTTTATGTTAGTGTTTGGCCAAGCTTCTCCTCTGATTTGTGGCGTGTGTCTTGGTTTTGTTAAATAAAAGCTACTTTTCATGGCAGAAATACACTCAGAGGGCGACCGCTGTTAAGAAAAAACCTTTTTTTTTATATTTTTTTGTGGTGTTGCTTTCACCAGGGCTTGAACTACTACAGTACAGCATAATATGCTCCTCGATAATGCCGAACAGTTACAGAGATGATGGAGAATTGTCTCCTCGTCCTCATATTTTTTGCAACTTCTACAGCATCTATGGTAAGGCATTCCGAGCCGTTCTGCGTGTTTACCTTTAAGCCAGAGGCCGGTTAGAGAATCAAGTTTGTGAGAAATATTCTCCCTCTTTAGAGAGCATAAGCTTCGAGACCTTCGATCCCACCTAGGCCAAGTTTGCCTAGAAATTTGATAAGTGGCAGTTTGCATCCATCTCTCGCAGGTGCGATTAAATGTGAGGTTAGATTGAAAATTCAACGTAATACAAAAATAAAAAAAAAATAATAATTTTAGTAATGTCAATATACTCCTAATAACAAACCACTCACAATATAGTATATTGGCACCACAAAATTTGTGTACTCACTCGTTACTTAAAAATAACTTATTAAAAAATTCGCTAGAGCTTTCACAACAAGTGGGTGGTGGCCTTCTAATTTAAGTAGGGTTTCAGTTACTTCGGTCTAGTTTTCCTCACAGGTATTCTTAGGAAGATGTATTGTGGAACGATTTTCCGCTACCGCTTGTTAAATTTTGGTTTGGAGACAAACCGGTTTCGGTGTTGTGCCATCGTCATTGTAATTTTTCGTTCTTAGGAACGTTTTCTGAACGTCGTAATATTCACCACACTACCGTAGAATGACCTTAAGCTTCCAATTCGGCATACTTGAAGGCAAACTTACTCTGGTATAAAGGTCCGTCGTCTCAACTACCACAGATATTGACACCTTTTTCCCAAATTCATGACTTTCGTCAGGTACCGTAACAGTTACAACTTTTATTGCAAAAATCGCTCTTTAACAATTAGTTTTTGGCCTTTATTTAATTACTCCTTAAATAACCGTGATTTTTGACTTTTATTTTATAAATTCAAAATAACAATTACTTTTGATTTTCAAATTATATGTCTCAGATAACAATTATCGAAGACTTTTATTAATAAATGAAAATCAGTCACTGACCTTTATTTTTTAAATCGTACTTATAAAAGTCATTTTGTATAAGTCGTAGTAAACTTTTGTTTCCCAACACCTTCTTAACTGCAAATAATGTTAATGACTTTTATACGCATGATTTAAAAAATTAAAGGCGGTGGCTGATTTATATTGATGACTTTTAAAGTAAAATTCACTGACTGATTTATATTGCTGACTTTTATAAACAAAAGTAGTCGATAACTGTTATCTAAGACATATAATATAAAAATCGAAAATAAATGTTATTTTCGATTTATAATAAAAAAATTAAAAATAATAGTTATTTTTTTATTTTTGCATACAAAAAAATTTATTTTCAAATTTGAGTCTCGGTGAAAACGAAATCGATTGTTATGTATCATTTGATTGTTGTACATTTTCTTCATAGTGAATTTTTCCATGATAGTTTCGCCAGTAACTGTTATGTTCGGTCTCTGGCTTTCGTAAATCTTCCCTATAATCTGGCGTTCGTTTGCTCTTACTTATTTTAAGTTTTAAGAAAAATGCATGAATTAATTTTTAAAGAATCTTTAATTCTTTCTTTGCATTTCTTAGTTAATTACGCTGATTTTTACAACATTTGTGTATAAAATATAAATACATTTATGAAAAGTGTAAATAATCGTTCATATTATGTAATTTACATATGATACAACAACATGATTTAGATTTTTAAAACTAAATTTCCATAGTTTTTCACGAGTAGAATGTTTTTTTTTTTTTTTTTTTTTTTTTTACAAAACATGAATTGCAGTTTTTGTTTCTTTAGAAAAGCAACGATATCACAAGGGTCCGAAGCGATAAAGTTCCGGCGACTACAAAAAAGTAAAAACAAAAAGAAATACCAAGAAAGCTGTTAGTGTTAATTGTAAAGGGAACTTCCAAAAACTGATGGAGTGCAATGCTGGTTTCCAGTGCAAAAGTGCTGAGGACTCCAAAGGATGAGCGTCGTAGAGTGTAGAGGACGTTGGTGATATGCGGTGCTTTTTTACTTTTTACTTTAGTACTTAGTGCAGTGAAATGCTGAGTATCATCGTAGGTAGAGTTGAAGTTGAAGTTGAAGATGATGCGGTGTGCAATGAGTTCGCTTTGAAGCAAAAGTTGTAAATTTGAAAGAGACATTTACATTTGCTAGGAGTAGTGAGCAAATGCCAGTTGATTTTTTATACTATATATTATAATATGTTTTTTTTTTTTTTGCATTTTTTCTTATACATTTTTGTTTATAACATTTAACGGTTCATTCAGTCAGTGTACTTAGTAGTTTTCATTTCTTTCTTCGTTTATTTACATACATTTGCACTTCAACTCACTAATGCTAGCAAAAATTTCCATTCCTTGTTTGTATTGTGTGCCTGTGTGTGTGTGTGTGTGTGAGTTTTAGCGATAATTTCATTTATAGTTTATGAGCAGCGTGTCCACATTCGTCCATATGTTTTAGGTTGGCTAAATAGTTACTTAAGCTTTGTTGTACAGTACAGCAATATTTTTTAGGGATTCTCTCAACAAAAAAAAATATATATATCGATAGAGATTTTAGGAGAAAAGAATTTATACAATTGTTGCATTGTCACATTACTTCTGTGCATAAAAGAAGGCATCACCTTCCTTAACAGCTATCCGTCCACCCCTCTCTTACGAGCTAAATGCTTAACGACGCTTCGCTGGCGGCAAGCTGAGCAAGTAGTCGAGTGCCTTTTGGATTGCTGGTGGAATTGGTGGTGGTGTAGGCAGATGTTCGCCTTGAGGCTGGAAGCCATTCTCGTCATCTGCAGCATAGTTGAGCGTAATTAGGTTACCTTCGGGTGATGTGTAGCTAACAGAGCCACGCGCGATAATCACATCACTGGTATCCGGTGAGGTGGCCTTCTTTAGTGTACCAGTCTCCTCGCCCTTAATGCCGTTGGCGGTTTCATAGCTGTGGTTTGATAGAAATAAGAAGAGAAATAAAAAAGCGATGATGCATGTTACTAAATATTTTGTTTGTATTCTGTTAAAAGTAATTAATGAAGGTGCATATTTTATTTAGTATTCATACGAATATAAAGCCACGCATTGCAGAGCTATGCCGCAATCATTTGGGTATGCGCTGAATCGGTAAATGAAACACTTGCTTGCTTCTGCTGCCTATTCCAGAATTTAAAAATATTCACGGTGCTGCAAGGCGAACGGAACAGGTATTTTTTTGGAATTTCGCATTGATTTAATTAAATGATATTAAATTTCGTCCACTTAAGTACGGTGCCATAATAAATGAAATTTATAAATTAAAATATAGACGTTTGCGGTATTATCGCCTGATTGGCGACATTGATTGGCGACAACAATTATCACGTAAGAATAGCAATAAAATTTTACTGCCTAAATTTAATCGCAGAAAAATTTGCGATTAAGTCATAAAGTTAAGAAAGCAGTGCATGTGCAGTGTGTTTTTTGGTTGTATGGATTTTTATTTTAGAGAATTCTAGAAAAATATCTATTAGACAAGCAGGATCCATGATCAGCGAGATTACTAAAGACGAGACAAAATTTGATACTTTTATAGCACATACAGTGGCGAAAATGTAAACAGGGAAGAGACTTTTTAGCATTCTTTGGCTATTTCCTTTTCGTTTATCTAAGTTTTATTATCTTTTAATGAAAATGTAGCTTGTTATCTTACAAAAACCATGCAAGTAAAAATTTGGAACTTTGTAAAAAGTTTTATCATATTTTTTAGTGTTTTAATTAGATTTCTTAGTATATAGTACAGAGAGTATGCACTTTTGTAGCCCTTTCAATGTTTGCAAATTTTAAGTAGCTAGACCTTACCGTTGGTATTTGGGTATTATTTTGTGGAAGGTGTTGCTGATTTCCTCCACAAAAAAAAAAAAAAATTGTTCAGCGTTGCATGGAAGAAAATGCGCGAAGAAAAAAATAGCCACTTCAACCTTGTGCTATATATATTACTAAAAATTAATGGCCTAAAAAACTGCATACCCAAAAAAATTCTAAAATCTGATTAAAAAGTTTAAAATTTTGATGAACTAAATTTTTCGACTTTTTATGTATGTATAGGTCATTCCATACAATATTTACACCTCAATATTTTTTATTGAGGTGAAATAGGTTTTCACATTCTTTATCGAGAAAAGAAGACATAAATTTTTTTATTTCGTCATGATATTCGAAAATCGCGAAAAAAAAATTCCCGAAATTTTGAACTTTCTGAGAAGTATCTTTTTTAATTTTTTGCAGTTAATAAACTATTTGTGGGAGAAAATCAGTTAAGGTATCAAAATGTGCGTAATTACCTCGGCTTTCCAAGAGAGTGTGAGATAGATTAAAATAAAAAATAAAAAGTTTGCGTTAAGAAATCAAATTTTTAAAGTTTTTTTTCTTAACTTCATCATTTGATTTTTATTTTTTTCAACCTGAATAGTTGTCAAATTTTATGGAATAAGCTGTAAAAATTTGAGAATGGTTTAACCAAAACTATAGAAGTTACGAGTTTTTTCATACCTGCGTACATAAAGTTTATACTAAAGTTTTTACCATTATAAAAAAAGAATGTGAATATTTTAAACAAAGAAAATTAGCCAAAACTTGGTAGAATATCTTTTTCCTATTCAAAAATATTGGATTTGCAAAAAATCCAAAAGCCAGAAAATAACGAATTAGAGAGGGCTACAGTCCTATTACGCTCTATTCTGAGAGCCATCCCGCTAATAAATATTTGAAATCCAACAGAGCAATGTATATAAGATGAGTGCAGATGGGTTCTCAACCAGCTCCTGTCGAAACGCTTTATATAATGTCCGTTGTATTAGTTTTTCGATTGTTTTTTTTTAAGTCCAAAATTGGTATTAAGCTTGATCGAGAAGATTTGCTGTCTCTTTTGATCTAACTAGAAACCAGTTGCTACTTGTTTAAGTAGCGGATATTATAGTAAAAAGTGAGACATCAACTAAAAAGTTTTAAATTAAAGGAAACAAGTACAATTTATGTGCTAATTTATACATTGGTATATTCAAATTTGCCACTAAGTGAATTTTTAAGTTCTTCATTTAGTTGTATTATTATAAGAGCAATATACTGGAATCTAGCTGATTGTCTAAGCATAGCGGAATAACTTGTAAAATGAGTATAAATTTTCTATTTTATCGGTTAATTTTAGTTGCTTGTATGTATGTATGAATGTACTTAACGAAATATTTAGAACACATAGGAATTCATTTGTTTTATTTAGCATGACGTAACCGATATTTGTTTGGTGTGTTACTAAAAATATTTATTCTTTCCACTTTATTAAAGATTTTTATAAATTTAGATAATAAATGCTATTTTTATGCACACGAATGGGTTTCAATACTAAACTTGAAACTCGTCTGAACTTACAGACAAAGTCTGTTCGAAGTTATTACTTATTCATGCCATTATAATAATTTAATGGCATGGCATCACTTTAAGTATATTTAAAATTTATGACATATTAACAGTACTAAATCAAAGCATTAATCAAGAACATATTATATACAAATTAAAGCTTCCTATGTGTTCAAAAATAAAATCTTGAATTTTTAAATAATTTTTTTATAATAAATGATTTATTTGTCTTGAAATAGTCAGAAATATGAAAACTGCGCTATTTTAATAAATACTGAAGCATATTCACTCAAACTAGATATTTACAGTGACTTCTAGGCGAAAAATATGAATATTATAAATTTTTGGAAAATGGGCGTAGCCACGACCGCTCCACCAATTTCTCTCAAATTTGGCGCGGTTGTTGAACTTGGTAAAATATACCAAGCAGCTGAAAATTTTTAAATTTAAAAGCAAAACTTTGAAAATTTTTGAAATCGGACTAAATTTACGCCCACTTTTCATAAAACGGTAAATTTCAGAAATGGAAGAGGAAGGCCTCCTCTGCATTGGAAAGATCAGGTGGAGATTGGCTTCACTTGGCATTTCCAATTGGCGTCACTTGGCACAGAAGAGAAATGATTGGCGTGCTGTTTTGGACTCGGCCAAAATCGCTTAGTTGGTTACAGCGCCAATAAATAAGAAGAAGATTTTACTCCAAATTGATACTCACAACAATCCTTTGAAAAGAAGTAGCATTATTATGGAAATTTGGAAAATGGGCGTGATACCGCCACTTATCCAATACACTTATTTCCAAGAAGGTATTTTTCTGATAAGCAAAAAATAGTCACATTTTCAAAATATAGTTATTTATTTAAGAAAGGGGTTTAGAAAAGCTGAAAGCACTGTATCCGGTAAATAATGCTTTATATTTTTCTTAATACTCCATCAAATTGAATAAACTGAACACTATTCTGAAGGAAATGTTAGGGTAAAAAGCAATTAAAACTCTAAGGATTGCCACCTGCTTCAAATTTTAGTGTCTTAAATATATGTACCTATATCTTGAGTAAATTATTGCAACGCATTCAGCTAACAAAACACATTTAAATATATGCACTCTTAACTAGAAGTAATAATTTTGAAGAGGGTTGCCAACTATTTAAAAATCTGTATACATACTTATTTCTAAAAGATGTTTTTGTTTTACGAAACGATATCGCCCTTAATATTTTAGTATATTCTTCTGATTGAAGAGGGGAAGAAGCTAACATACGAGCGAAATATTGTCACGTTGTTAAAGTTGATTAAAAAAGAGTTTTAAAAAGCTAAAAGCACTGTATCCGGTCAATTTATTGCAATATCTTTCATAATACCTTATAAAATTTATTGATTGACACATCAACGGTTACATAAAAAGTACATAGAAAAATTTGCTCCAGCTTTTGCTGAAAGTTAAATAAAAGCTCTGTGTACGTTTTTAGCGCATAATCTCAAAAATGCCAAATTTGAGTTAGGACTCCTTTGAAGACGTTGTGCGATATATGTAATATCGCTAGCTTAGACCTTCTACAGGGGAGGAAAAAAACTTATTTGAGATATTTTCCTTAAATATTTCACTAAACATTGAATACAACAGTTCGCGTGCTTAAAGCAAAACAAAATTCCATACAAATCGATAGGGTTCGATCTTTATAGAAAAATTTTGTATTGTTTTGACCTTATCGGATTTTCAGCGCCTCTTTTGGAATTAGCAAATTTGTATTTCATTGCATATAAACGAGAAAATATAAAACAAGTACCTTAATCCTTTTAGAAACGATGCGTTTTTAATATCTCTAGCTTTCAATACCAAAATATTAGTTTTCATAAAAAGTGGTCTATCAATTTTTTACTCTTAGCTAGCGATATGTATTCTCTCAATCAATTACAATATGCATATATGTACATACACATCTATAGGTACGGAATCAATTTCATATATTTTGTTGTTTGTGTAAATCGCTTAAAAGTATTTTTAACCGTTATAAAAATTTATGACATTGCATTACGACTTGCTATGACACCTTCGAATTTTCCGCTTTTATACTTTCCTGTTTCTTATATAGGTTCGTTACTTAAGTCTTTAGTTGCTAATGCGCAAATTCGCATTTATTTATCGATGCGCCTCAAACCATGCAACGTTTTGGTTATCACATTGCTTTGTAGTTTATGTACTCACTTGTAATTGTATGAACCATCCGGTTCAATATTCGATTCCTGACTAATAATGGCAATTGGTTCACCCTGTGCTTGTGGTGCTGCAAACACAGCAGACGCTGTGTAGGCGATTAAAACCAATGCGATTTCCTGAAATGAAAAAGAATTAAACGAATGGTTAATGTACCGCTGTGTAAAAATTTGGTTGTAGATTTTTTTTTTTTTGAAATAGAGCTTTAAATTGAAGGTATGTATGTGAAAGGAGTTGTGCACAAGTGCGTTCGAGTATTAAGAGAACAAGTGAAGCAGAGTGAATCTGTGCCGAAAATAAATAAACTCTAAATCGACATAGGACAAAACTGCGACTACATATTCTCGCTCTTGTTCTCTGATGATACTTTTGAAAGAGTTGGAAAGCCTATTGACAACCATTTCAACAGTTTTTTCGTAATTTATTTTTAAACCGTTGTGAGGGCGGGTATGCTCTCCAACGCTGTACATCTTATTCCATTTTTGGTCACACCGTCGGAAAATTCAGCACTTACGGACCGAGGCTGATCGTTTTCGCCGAGGCCCGAAGCATGATAGTATGCAGATCCATCAAGCTACGTGTATAAATCCAAATTAAAAAAAAAAAAAAAAAAAAAAAAAAACGAAAAACCAAATCTACTATGCTGCGACACACGGATGGCACGTTTACAGCATCTTCGGTAGATATACATACAAATGTCTGATAACTCTCTTGTTACAGCCAAAAAGGGGAGTCCTAGTACACCAGGAAAGCTTTCAACGTCGAGCTGCAATCGCAACCGACAGTCAACAGATTTGCCACTCAGCTCTCAATCAGTACACTGACCCATGGAATAAAATTTCTTATTCCCCACGTACCACCGCTGCGAAATTACTTGGATTTCAGCAGACCACAAATGTATAAAGCAACCGCAGAGAAAAAAGAACGCTTCATACTTTGCGATCGGGCGCAATGCCAGCTGGCCGAGAGCGTTATCGAAATTTACACACTTTGGAGAAAAGCCACTGTGTATATCAATTCAAAAGTAGGAAAGGATGACTACGCGTTGGAAAAAAGCTTCAGGTCAATTAGCCTAGCATCCTCCATGCTGAAGATTCTGGAGCGCACGGTTGAGAAGTACATTAGATCAAGCCCATTTAGTGCTCACCAACATACATACCAAAGCGGAAAGTCCTGTCCAATGGTTCAGAAGGTTGTCAGTTTCAGCGATCCAAGAGTAGGCAAAAAAAACCGATGTGTCGACTGCAGTCTTTCGGTTTTTGGCACGATGATCGGAGTTCTGGGCACAGAGAGTAGTTTAGAAGTCTCCTTTGAAAGAAATTTCGTCGTAAGACTTCCCACAAGAGAACCATGGAGAGATCCAGACACTCTCTTGGGAAGCTCGGTGAAAAATTTCTATACAGACGGCTTATAGAATGAAAATGGTACCGGAGCTAGATGGCATCTGGACGAAAACTTAAGATACTTTACTGCTTTGAATGAAATGGCAACGGTCTTTCAATCAGAAGTCTTTGCAATACTGAAAGCGGCCAACTGGGTAATTGGCCAAATGTGGGGTGGATATAAAATCAGGATCATGGAAACCGCTCGAAACTTTTCAAAGATATTCCAGGAATGTCAGCTGACACTAAACTACGTTACAAAGTGGAATGAGCTTGAGCTTGTGTGGGTGCCAGGACTCTACGCTGCTTAAGGAAATTAACTGGCAGATGAATTGGTGAATGGTTTCTGTACTCTGGAGCGTCCAATTGTACCGGAGCTAATTTTAGGGCCAGGCAGCGGGAAAGATCGCGTACCTCATACATCTCTTAAGGAAAACTCATGAGAGTCATTGGTATGCTATTGACACCTGAAAAATAACCAAGTGTTTCCTGACAGGACCTGGCAGGGTGGTTGCAAAATTCCTTCTCAGACAAAAAAGGTAGTGATCTACGGGCCCTAATGGGGCACAATCGATGGGGACGATATATGGTCACCATAGGCATCATCGACGATTCACTGGGTACATCTTGGTTGATGGATGAGGATCGTACAGAACATTTGTACATTTACATTTTTGGGTCGGATGTATTGTTAATTGGAGAGATACATTATCCTTCCCTCAACAAACTGCTAAGATTCCAAATTACTTTCCCCTAATTCCATTATTTTTCATTATTTTCTCTTTAATACCAAAGCTGTGAGAATGACGATTTCTTTTGAAATACGTAGATTGTCTTGGTGTAAGTAATTAAGTGCGCCACCCTTCAGTTTGGTGGCATAACTGATCTCCGGTAATCATTACGCAATCAATAGTTAATCAATGCTAATTTTTTTCTTGTTATATTGTCCACACTTTATCAATTGTATTTACCTATGTAGTTGTTTTCGTAATTCAGTTGCAATCCCGCAAGCATTGATTTATTTTAACTGCCAACGCCAACCAACAATTACAACTACTCAAATTGCCATCGACTTGACAGCTCTGACTGCGATGCCATGCAACACCTTTATTTATGAACAATATTTGTTGCTCACTTATTTGCACGGGCACTGCCTGTATTTGAAATAAGTGTGAGTACTTAAGCATTTTTATTTTTAATTTTTTATTTTTTTTCACGAGCATTCATTCGACTGTACATAGTATTTGTCGGCATTCAACGGCTGGAAACAATGCGCCTAATGCGCTAAATTATAGCAATTTGTTTGCTGCGATTCAGTTGTGGAAATTGCATTTATTGTTGTTGTGGACAAAATTGTTTAAGGGAGTACTTGATGCGGTGAAAATATGTGGAAAATATGTATGTATGTATGTATTTACTTTGCATTGTTAATGGCATTATTTATATGGGATGAGCGTTAGGCTCGATTGAGATTCTTTGCAATGTTTTTGAATTTTAATTATTTATTTTTAGTTTTCTGTTGCTCGCTGTGGCAGGAAATATCTAGCAATTATTGCTAAAGAAGTGTTAATCTTTGCATTTTTTTTTTCTGCCGCAATACACTTTTGTTTGCAAATTATTCTATGCTTAAGCAACTTTTATTCTTCTTTCAAATTTTTTATTCACAGCGTTCTTATAAAAAGTAAAATATTTCGCAATTCTCGTATGCAATTAACTGCATAAATTAAATGTTGAGCAAGCGGTCGTCGCGTGTCTCCTACGCCAACGCGGTTTGTGCTGCTCAGACCGGCAAAAACTGGAATTTGTTAAAAGATTTGCGCAAACACTTGAGGTGAGTTGTTGTTTTTTTTGTTGTTGTTTCAAAAAGCTGTGCCCACAAAAAGGTCCAGCATATGTGACGGTGTTGCAGCAACAATGAGCTGCAACGCCTTGAAGCAATGCACATGTGTGTGTGAACGCATGTATATAACCGTAATTTTGAGTTATTTTTGGTTATTTTTTTTTGCCAAAAAAATTAAATAAATAATAACTATTTTCTATACTGCTGTGCAACGTATGTATGTATTTGGGTTGATATTTCACGAGTGCATACAAGCCGGTATGTGCAACACATATGTATACAGTAAGCGTCGAAAAAATAAGTATACCCTAACGTTTTGACGATTTTATTTATTTATATTTTGCATAACAAATTTTTGTTATTTTTAATAAAAATTATAGCAAAAACCGCAAGAATCATTTTTTTTTAAATTCATACAGAACTCGGGCAAATGCAAAAAAAAAACAAACAAAAATTTCGTCGATACTTTCAACATATCCACATAATGCATGAACATAATTTTTTTTTATATTTGTAGGAGGGTACGCAACACGCTCAGCGAAAAAAAAAATCTCAAAAATCAAAGGTAATTTTTAGCGACTTGAAACTTGCACTTTAATGTACTAAAATTTAATGGGCCACAAAACTGCATACGTTTTTTAAGAAACTGAATTGAAAAATTGAAAATTTCGACGAAAATTTTGATGAAAATTTCTAGCATTTTCATTAGTTTTGTTAAAAAAATTCTTTTGATTTTTGCTGGTGAATGAACTTATTTTTATTACAAAAAAAAAAAAAAAAAAATTTGGTATGGAAAATATAAATAAATAAAATCGTAAAACATCAGGGTATACTTATTTTTGACGCTCACTGTATTTTCTAAGCTAGCTAGCGCTTTGGTCTGGCCTATTTTGTGCCACTCTTTCAACAGCTGTGCCATCCTCCACCGTTAAACTACTTAAGCAGTCATCTCTGCGGTTCGCCTGACAGCCAGCCAGCCAGCCAGCCGGCACTGTAGCGTTTACTTGATATCACACTACTACAGCGTTTATTGTGTCTTTTTTTATGCAGCTATTTTTAGCAAACGAAATGTGTGACAAAATTTCCGTAGCACCCAGTCTACTGCACTGCCTTGCCACCACCATCATCGTCATCGCTGTGGTAGCCTCGGCAGCATTTTGACCTTTTCACATACCTTAGTGGCATGCAATTGCTTATGGATGGATGGATGGCTTGGTTTGGCTTGGCTTGGCTGACATCGAATTGTCTATGCGCCTCCGCTCCTTAAACGTTGCAAATCAGATAATTGAACAACATTTAATTGTTGCTAGCTGTAATGTGACGAGTATATCTGCTGTGTGTCCTCTACCGAGGTTGCTGTTGCTTCTGCTGCTGCTGCTGCTGCTGCTTCGTGGAAGACACCCATCGTTGGCTATTATCTTAACTTGCTTTTAGACAAGTTTAAGCGTTTACGGCTAATTTTTGCTGATTTCATTTTGATTGCCATGCCTGCAGTTGCCATTAGTTATAAACTTGTATTTCCTTGCCCAACACAAGGCTGTCTTCAAATTTGTGTGTTGTGGCATGCGTATTCCTCCCAAACTTCGAAAGTGTTCGTTTTTTGCTGCTCATTAGATTAAGAGGCTATACATTTTCCTTAGCTATGAACTCTCGTGCCCATATTTCAAAAGCTTCGTTATAGTCCATTTGTTTGAACACTTTTTTGTAGGTACTTTGCCTTAAATTTTATTTTGAGATTTTATTCACCGTCAGCCAATATGTGGCGCCATTAAATCGAACAATAGAATTGTGGTTTTTGTAATGCATACAAAAAAAAAAAGTAAAATAAAAAATATATTTTCTGTTTTTATTTAATACATAAAAATGGTGCAACAATAATAATAACACAGTGCAACACTAAAAAGGCGATGGGAATGAGACCAACAGCTTTAATTTTGAAGAGTAAAAATATGGATTAATACCAAAGGATTTGCAAAAGAAGGTAATCATTTTTTATATCGATTTGAAGTAGTATATATAATAGTGGATTTCCACTAATAATGACAAAAATTTTTGCAGACTTTTATAACGTAATGGCACGGGTATTTTTTAATGTCATAAAAATGCTGTCATTCAATGTCTAGTGGAAATACAGCATAAGGTCCAAAACTGAATAAGTACAGCTTACTATATTTTTTATAGGGTTCCCCTAAAATGAAAAAAAAAAATTACAAGAAAAATTTTAGGTGTTATACAAAAATTTTCCCCAAAAAATTTTTTTTAATTTTTTAAAAATTTTTAAAAAGAAATGCAGTTATAGTCCATTTAGATTTAGCATAATAAAATGCAAGTCTCAAGTGTTTAAAAAATCGTGCTGATTTTTATTTTATTTTTTTTTGCTGACATTTCGAGCACACTGTACGCCTGTGGAAGAAAATGAAAAAAAAAAACGTATTTAAACTTGCAGTTGGTCCGATTCTCGTCACATCCAATTTTTGAAATTTATTGCACTGTGTAAAAACTGCACCATACTTCATAACTACAAATAAATTTCCGCATTTACCAAAAGTCAAAAGAAACGAAAATGTCTTTTACTCGTATTGGTACCCCTAACCATTTTTTAGCGTCTCAATATAAAAATGTATGAGTTGACTTTGCTAAATAGTTTCACTCGAATGTTATGTATTTAACTTGAACATAAGTAATAAAGAAGGACATTAGGGCGGGTCACTTTCTTTGACTCTGCTCGTAAACGTAGGAAAATCTCGGAAAATGGCTAAAGAACGCCCTGATTTCAAAATTTGTTTCAAAAATGCCCTATCTCAATTGAAAAAAGATTGAAAATATGTTGACATAGGGCGTTTTTGAGCCGACTTTCTGATATACGACGTTCTTGAATAATTTTCTGAGATAGAGCGTCTCCGAACCGGCTGCCGAGTTAGGCCGATATTTCATTCAGCCATCTATATACAAGGCATACGCATTTTCTCGAGGCAGGACTTATATCCTATTTGACATTGTACCCAGTACCCATGGTACCCAGTCATATTCTCCAGCGAAAGGAAAAAGGACGTGTTACTGGAACCATTTCTTCAAGAAGAAACTTCTCTAAAGAGGTAAAGTATCTGGAAGTTATCATTGATAATAAGCGCGCAAAATGCCAAGGCAAAAATGGGACATCAAACATAAACCGACAAGGTATGATGCTGCGCCCGGTGGTGAAAGAAAGCAGAAGTAAAATCAACGCAGGCCAAGCTCAGCAAACTATAACGACTTGCCTCCATGGGCATCACTGGAGTGATGATTGTAGTTAAGAAAGAGACTCCTCTGTTTACAGCATGGCTAATCTCAGTGAACAAAAAGGAAGACAAGAAGCTCATGCACCCATTTACCATCAGGGTCATCGGAAGGCTGCGCATAAGCTATGTGGACCTATTCCTTCCGAGATTTAACTTCACACAAAATTTCAAGGTATTGTTCTCTAACAGAATAAACTGGGACAGCGAACGACCCAAACCCCGGAAGGTCAGTCACATTTGGTATACTGACTGACCACGGCATACCATCCAGTAGGCTCCTTTATACCAGCAGGACGAGGCGCATGCTATTGAAGTATATTTGATACAATATGTACAAAGTGGGACAACAATCAAGCGCATCTCGCTCTTAGAGCCCACGAAATAACCACAAAGATGTTGTGGGACTTTTTTCAGATTTTAACGCCTATCACATCCAAGAACCGGGTCTATCTCATTTGGGTACCGGGACAAACTGGAGTAATGAGAAATGAAGTGGCAGATATTCTCGCCAGAAAAGGGGTTGCACAGGGATTCGTAGGTACAGGACCCTTTAATGGTCTGCGAAGGAGCTCCGTTAGGCGAAAGTACTATACCTGGACTAGCACAGAAGGTAATATACAAGTGATCATCATAGAACTGTTACTGGCTTTCCTACTGGCCACTTCACGGCTATGAAACACTTTTCAAATATAGGAATTGCTCACCCTCACTAGGACCAGATTTTGCTTCCTAGGATCACCGTAGCTAGAAGCACATAACCTGATAGACATTCGGCCAAAGTATCTCGCGAGGTTTCCTAACAATACGTGGATCAAAAAATACCAGTAGCCAACTATATGTTTGTTACAATAGATCGTTCTCGGTCTCGGTAACTTGGGTTGCAGGGTGAGCTGGTACTTCTTCTCCCATCGGGTTAGCGTATTTGGATTTGCACATCGAGTGATCAGCGTGCGATTCCCGCTGAAGTCTAGAAACAGGTCTGATGAGGTGATATGGTGATCTCTGAAATAGCAGCTATAACTTTGGTCGCTTATACCTTGCTTCTACTTCCATTAATGTCATAAATAAAATAGTGAAATAACGCTGAAAAACACTGTTGGAATAATACTAAAACATTTCAACCGACTAAAGAAAATTCGGCGAAAACTTTCCTTTTTTCAATACGCAAGATGGTAATTAACCAAAAATTTTGGCACTATTGACACTGGAAAACTGAAAAAAAATAATTATTGTCGTTCTACGAAAAAGTAGTCACTGTTGCAGAAAATTAGTCTAAAATGTCCACTTAAATGGAAAAGAGAAAATATGTACATTAGGGCGGGTCAATTGATATGGCAGATTTTTTCAACTATGCGCGTATAGCATATAAGAATTCTACGTATAACTCTACGAAAATTTGCCGAAGAAACCACGGGTGTAAAATCAATTTAGAGTTTGCTAAATTGCGAAAATAGGTTTCTTAGCATTTTCCTGTAGTGTCGTAAAGAAGTGATTAAATTTTTTATTAGGCAATTTTGGTAAGAGGAATCCATTTCTGCACTTATATTTTTCGTAAAACTTGCACCAGAGGGCGCAACAGTGAAAATTTTCACATTTTTTCGAAACTTATATTCGCAATTTGGCAAACTGCAAAATGATTTTAGACCCATGGTTTCTTCAAATTGAACGTAGAATCCTGCTATGCTATACGCGCATAGTAAAAGAAAAATTTACCCGCCCTAATATACATAGCTTCCCTAAATGCTTTTTGAAAAAGTGCTTGCATACTAATAGTTATTTAGACTTTCAGCCAATTTGTTTCACACATGTTTCACACTTTTTTAACTAAGCAAAACCTTAATGCACTTTTGTAGAAATTTTAACACTTCAGTCTTAAAAAATAAATAATTTCTTCATTTAAAATACGTCCAAGTATGTATAAACTACCATAACATACTCCTCGTTTCACACTTACAATTTTCATTTTTGCACAATGTTTTATAAACACTTAAACACAGTAACAATATCCTTCGGTCGGCTATGTGCTGCTGCTATTTGCAATCTAACGGTGCAAAAGAACCCTGCCTTGGGTTGTGGTTAATTGCACAAAAGTTTTGTTAATGATCTCATAGTCAGCTAGTGGCGATATTTATATGCGAACAAGATGAGATGCAATTGGGATGAGCTAAGTTGAACTGAGATCAGTTAAGCTAAGTTGAGCTGGAAGCACATAACATATGCACACACATACTAGATGAGCTGGGCTGTGTGTGGAGTTGAGAGGCAAGAAGCAAACTGCAACAGCACCAACAATTGACGCGGGCTGCGCAATGCAAGCAGAAACAACTATTGTACTCTTAGGTAGGTAACTGACTACAAAGAAAATGTTAAATACTAGAAAAGGCAGCAGAGATGCAGACGTTGATGTTGTTGGCGGCTGACGCTGCGTCGATGCAGAAGTTGGAGTTGAGGCCAAAACTATTATTTAGCGATGAGTTAGACGCAGAGACAATAACAACATGCAAAGCACTGTGGCAGCGCGCTGGTAGCAAAAGCAGCAATTACAATAAACAACAAAATTTCAGCGCGAATAATGTTAAGTAAATATTTCGTTAAGCAATTGTCGGCAAGAGAAGATCAGTTGTGGCGTAGCTACAGCAGAGGCAGCGGCGTCAACGCAAACGTCGACGTTCGCACAAACCGCGCTGCTGTGCTGCAGTAAACAAAAGTGCAAGTGCAAATTGCAGTATTTGTTTTTTTTTTGCTTTGTAGCAGTACTTGCTATTTTAATTTCATTTCAACGTGTCGTTTGTATGTCTTTGAAATTTGTCTTAGCCAGCGTCGTAACTCAACACTTTGTCGTTGCGCTGGGCGCTTTTTCAGTGAGTTTGCCCAAGATTTATTGAGTTGAATTTCGGTCTGCGGATGTGCACACTTAAGGCGGAGACGACGCGACGCGACGTTTGGTGCTGCGCGGGTGTGTGAATTGCAGCGACCGCTTGCATATACTAAATGGTAAAGTAGACTGAAAAAGAAGAAATAAAAAATAATGTACAGAAATTCCGTATGCATACACATGTGTTTGTTGTATGCATGCACTTACATTTTTTCACCCTGCATGCCCTGCATGCTAGTGGTTATTGTTGTTTTTTTCTTACACATATAATTTTATTTTGTGCGACGTTGCGCATGCGCAACCTTAAGTTGATGAGCTGTCACTATGTAGAGATGGTGTTTTTTGTGATGGATTAGTAAAAGCAAAGGCAGCTTTTTATGCTACTTTTATGCATTTTATAGCAAAACAAATACAAAACAGTTATATATAAAAATTGTTTAGGTTTGTGTAAATGAATTTTGTATGCAGCTAAATTGCACTTGTCCTGTCTGTTTTCGCTCATAATAATAAGATTTTATGAAAGCGTGATGCTTACTTAGCATTTAATTATTAAAATTAAATACACCGTTGTCGATAGCAATTAATCGCGCATATTTATTAGACGACCCTGCAAGTTGGCGGAAATTTCCGTTTGCTATTCGAATTGCTTAGATGTTTTTTTTATTGTTTTCTGTAAGTAAACTAGTAAAATAATATAGAAAAATACTTTTAAATGATTTTATATATAGTCGCCCTGAAACGGCATTGGTACTTTTGTTTTTAGAAAATTAACGGTAATTGCATTTAAATATATTTAAATCAGCTGTAATCGGTGTCGGCGCATCAAATGATGAGTCTGTAGCAGGCAGAGCAGCCGTAAGCTAGTCAAACTACCGGCAACCAAGCGGCGCTTTGGTGGCATCTTTCTTTTTTTTTTTTGCTTGGCGCTCTTGCCATATTTTATTTGAATTTTTTTGTAGGTGAATTTCTGTCTATTACCTACTTTGTACGCCCGCTGCTGCCATTGGTGGGTCAAAATGTCAAAGCTGTTTCTTAAGTGTATTAATGTACATGCATTAATATGTTTGTGTGCACAAGTTTTTTACGATTGCACGGTGGGTCGGCACTGAACGAATTGGCGATGAAAAAATAATTATGGATTTTTACATTTTGTACAGTGTGGTTGACTTTGATACCAATGTTTGCTTTGCGATAAATCTATTTTTTCTATACCGAACCGGTTTCAAAATCGACAGACGAAAAAATTAACGTGATTTTTTCAAGCACATTTTTTTTTGTTTCTCCCATTGTACCTTTGGCTCTAGCTTAGTGTGCAGAGGTGGCTGCTGTTCTTGGTTAGAATGCAGAAGGTCCCAAGACGTTATAATGTTTTAGCTTTGTATTACCAAACTATGAAAAAGCATCTGTGAAGTGCAGAACGAAAGCATATTTGAACGAAAAAAACGGCAAACAAATATCTATTTTAGGTAAACAAGCCCCCACTGCAGCCATTCTAACTACTTATAAGTTTTCGGGGTGAGATCTAGTTCGTTTTTCTACAGTTCTTAACCAGTTCCGAATCTGTCACCTTAGATATACATATATACATAAATTTCTAATAACAAACTTTTTATTGCTTGGGACATTTTCTATGACTATTTTGCACCTAGCAAATTTGCGTATCACTTCAAAGGAGCGGTTAGAAATAAAATAGGTAGTTCGATCTTTTAGAAAATTGTTCTTGGTCCTCCAAAATTAAATTTTTTAACAACAGTGGACTAAGCAGCAACTTTTCACCTTTTGGATAGCGACATGTAGTTTAGGAAAGTAAAATAAAATATATATATTTTTTTTTAAATGTACAACATTTCGCTGCTTTTGAACTGGTGGAGGGAGATCTAGTTACTCTATGACTGGTTCGTTTTTTGCGGATCTAATACAGAACTAGAAATGTGGTTCAATAGTTCGGGGTTTACTTGCAGGGGTAGAACTTTTGGCCTCCGTAGTCCAGTGGTAAGACGTATATACTTCGAGTCGGTATGTCCCAGGTTCAATTTCTTCTGCAACCATTATCCAAAATCTGTTTTTTTTGTAGTGATCGCGCGTCTATAAAGAGTCGCATATGTCCGAGTGTATTTGTGATATGAAAAAGCTTCTTACCAAATGCCTTCTATTAACGCATTCCAGAAGAGATGTTGCCATTACCATATCCAACTATGTTCCTAAATAGCTTGGAGAAGGGAAGATTTGTGCCATGTCGCCCTAAGACATCTGCCCGCTTGTTCTCTTCTATTCTTTTTTGTCTATTTTCGCAAAGGTCATATATTTGATCTGTGCACAAAGTGTGGTTTTTGTTATCATAGCCGCGCTGTTTAATGGTTGCCTGGTTGCCATTAAATATGGTTAAACGAGAGTTATTCGGGGTTAATTCAGCTGCCGTGCTCGCTGCTTTGGTTACGGCTTAGATTTTGGTGTGAAAAATCCTGAATGTTGCATATCGAAGTCTGGATTTTGGAGCTGTCGGTAATGAAAATGTAGCTGTAGTTATCAAATCCAATTTCTTTCTTCCACCAATCTTGATGTACTATTACGATCTTATCTTCACGAAAGTATTGCCTAAGGATGAGTAAATAACCCCATCAGAACAACAGCAGAGATATCTTTTTGGAGCAATGGACTTCTGGAGTTACATATTAAATTTCTAATTTTCGACAGCTCTCTCCACGTATATTATTTCCCCACATTTGAACTCGTCAAAAAGAAATGTGAACATTTTTTCATGGACAGCCATAGGTAGCCATTAAGTCACTACTGAAAAATTCGCTTTGTGTTGGAGAGTACAGTTTTAGTATAGAAGAACTCTATGTTAATAGACAAGTTGCGATTTATTGGGTGTTTTGTCACATAAGACTAAAGACATTGAACGGCCAACACCGGGGTGAATTTACAATGGAGAAGCATGCAAGATATCTATGCCTGCCTCAATTCTCTAAACATCCCTGAGGGAGAAATTGTTGCTAGACATGGTAAAACAAGGAAAAATACTTGTATGCACATACTTATATCCTAACAATTCCAAGCCTGGATTGTAAGACATTAGTTGGGGTTCTACAGAACACCGATTACATATGTTTAAGTTAGGGCTGGAACTAGCTAAAAAGAGCTTTATGACTAAGACTTAAGCCGAAACCAATTAAAGGTCCATGTGAAATTTCACGCATAAGGCAAACTTGTCTGGCCTAATCTATTATTAAAGCAAATTGATTACACTGGATCACGAATTTGTGTTTTTGGTCCACGAATGACCCTATCCAATTCCTATGTAGAATCGCCCTCTGATTCCGAAAATCGAGTTAATTTTTTTGTATGGATAAGATTTCGAGATATTTGCAATTTACCGTTATTCAGCTAAAAAAGAGGCATATCTCAAGAACTAATTGAATAACCTTATTAAGAGATATGGTAGATCAAAACCAACAAAATTCTCCATAAACCGTCACTTTTCGGTAGGCTTGATAGTTTCTGAGAAATGAATTAATAATTTCAAATTTTTTGGTTTTTTGATGAAAAATAAAAAAATTCACACTTTAACAGGGGAAAAATAAAAAAAATTAAGAATTTTTTGCCAATTTTGTATTTTGCGTGCAATTCTGTTCCTTTACAAGAACATGAAGCTACCCATGAAGATAATCGATGTTTAAAAGTTAAAAGTAAAATGAATAATTAAATGAATTAAAGATTTTTTTTTGAAAATAATATTACTCATACGCCATGTACACATGCTTATGGGGTGTTCCCTACCAAAACGGATGGGGGTCACACTGCATGTGTTTGATTTGTTTCCAACTTTTAGGGTTGACGCATAAACATAAATAATAAGTAAATAAATATGAAATTTGAGCTCGGTAATACATTTTTAAAAACTTTACAGCGCAAAAACAAAAACAAATCGATTTGATAGTTTTCCAAATATCTTGAGAACGGGGCGAGCAAAAAAATTAAAAAATCGCACATACACACATAAAAATTCTCTATGAAAAGAAATATTAAAAAAAATTTTTTTCTTGAATAATTTTTCACATACAAATTTTTTTTATAAAAAAAATTAGTTTTTGAAAATATGCCATCTCAATAAAAAGTACAAAAAAAAATCACAATGGTAGCTCTGGGTGCCCTCTACAATAATCTGAGTAATGAATTTTTTTTTACACCGAAGTTGAGTAAAATGAGTCCATTACAAATTTACAAAGTTTTTTATTTCTTTTTTTTTTAGATTTTTTCTGAGTATGCAGTCTTGTAGCCCATTAAATTTTAGTATAATAAAGTGCAAGTTTTAAGTTACTGCAAAATTGTGTTGATTTTTATTATTTTTAATGGTGACGTCTTTTGCAATTTTCCTCTTATGGAAGAAAATACGCAAAACCTTTATCAAAGAAAAAAAAGAAAATAACGCCAGTTTTGCAGTCGCTTAAAGCTTGCACTTTACTATACTAAAATTTAATGGGCTACAAGACTGCATACTCAAAAAATCTAGAAAAAATTTAAAAAATTTGTAAATCTGTAATATACTCCTTTTACTCAACTTCGGCGTAAAAAAAAAATCATAACTCAAATTATTGTAGAGTGCACCCCATAATGCTATACTTAAATATTGCACAATACTCAGAGCTACCATTGTGATTTTTTACAATTTTTATTTGAGATGGAATTGTTTCAAAAACAAGTTTTTTTATTTCAAAAAAATTGTATGTGAAAAATTTTTCAAGAAAAAATTGCAAAAATTGTTTTTTAGATAGAGAAGTTTGATGTGTATATATGTGATTTTTTTCAAATTTTTTCCTGGCACCGTTCTCGAGATATTTGGAAAACCATTAAATCGATTTGTTTTTGTTTTTGTGCAGTAAAATTTAAAAAAATTTATTAACAAGCTCAAATTTCATGTTTATTTATTATTTATGTTTATCCATCAAACCCCAAAAGTTTGAAACAAATCAAACACATGAAGTGTGAAGCCCGTCCGTTTTGGTGTGGAACGCCCCTTATACATATTTCATACTGAAAATCCTTCCTTAAAACCCTCATCAGTCCAACTCCAGCTACGTGAATAAGTGGAAGCACTTTTTTTTTTAGCTAAATAACAAACTTATATGAAAAAAAAATCAATTCAATTTTCGAAATCTTCAAGCAATTCTGCACAGGAATCTGATAGTGGCATCCATGGACCATTTTTGCTGTAAACCAGTGTTATTCAATTTTTATAAAACAAAAAAATAATTTGGACCACTACTCCATAACCTAAAAAAAAAATTGCATAATAAAGGAATGCAATTTACTTAAGAAACCCAATGGTGGTAATCGCACCATTCTAGGAAACGGAAGAAAAATAGCGAGCTTGTCTTTTTTGTATCTTTTTCAGCACATGCATAATATATTTAAGCACTTGAAGACCCATTTATGTGACACATCTTTCTGAGCTCATTTTTCCACGAACTGCACACACTGTACTGTAATATTAGTTATATGCATATTTATCTTGGATTTTATATTTATAGTTGTATAACTTGGCATTGCCGCCAAATGAAAATGAAAATTCGCGCAAGCAATCGCGCCGAGAATTTCGTGACAAGATTGCCCCAAAAGATTTCATTCAATGCACTGCAAGCATCTGCCTTTTTTCATAGTGATTTTTGATTGCTTTGTTCTTGCGGGTGTTGCACGTCGTACTCGTTTATAGTTACTTATGTATGTATGTATGTGTGTACATCTGATACTGCGTTGTTTTCTGAGACAATAATTCGATTTTTTTTCTCTTTAAAGGGGATGCAACTCTAAAAGGCAGAAGCGTTGCATTTGATTCAACTTCGATTGGATCGCAGGGCATTGTTCACAGCCATTGTCTCAGTTTATATGCAAGTACTCGTATGAGTTGGTAAGTATGTGTGTGTGTTTACTGGGAAATTAGGAATTTCGAGAGATTTTATGTCTAAGTATAATAACTTCTTATTAGATTTTTTCTTTTAGAATTTTTTTAATATAAAAAAATAAATTTTGTTAGGTGTTGAGTAATTTGGCATATAATTTATTACTTTAATTAGCAAAATTTATTTTTTTATATTTTTCAACATTTGCTCATAGTTTTCTATAAAATTTACAATATATGATATTTCGGCAATTAAACTGTGTACATTATTATGTACATATGTAATTAGGTGCTACAAGCTGTTTGCACCGCCTATGTACAGACATAAAGTATGTTCGTATGTTCATGCAGCGCCATAGATAAGTGGGTATGTACAAATGTCACTTTATTCTTGTTGCTGCTGGCATTGCAATCACAATCCTTAGCCATGTTTTCTATGTGCCATACCATATGTTTTGACATGTGAGTAATTCTTTTATATACATCTTCACTTGAGCATACCATAAATGCCTCATGAAAGATGTAACCAGTTTTTCCACTCGTGGTTTTTTGTTGTTGTTGTTATTGTATGCTCATTTTAACCATTGACTTGTGCTTAAAATTAGCCAATCGATGAAGAAGTTCAACTTGATGTTCACGCGCAAAAGCAATAAAACTAAAGAGATTTGCAGAGGTTTGCGCGGATTTTAGGTTGTTGCTTGCCAATTGCCAATAGCCAATAGCCAATTGTCGATTGCATTGACCGATACAGCAAAGTTATGTTGTTGGTACATAGCCCGTTAAGTACAAATTTTGTTCGGGTCGTCGGTTGAGATGCCTGCATTTTTAATAACTCAATAAAGTTTATAATAATTTCATTCGAAGGTCAACGTGTTCTTTAAATTCACTTTTTATTCACATTTGCATGTGATGTTTAAGCAAAAGCGGTTAGTTACAAGACGAACAGAACTTAATGCTGTTACATGTGTACATACGCGTATATGAGGATGTATCTATACATTAGTTTATATACAATACCCAGTGGTGCCTTCAGCCGTGAAGTATAGCCAGCCTACACAGTAAGGTTCATGCTATACTACCAACTGATATCCTTTGCCTTAAGAAGACTTGACTTCAGGAAAATAACACTGGATCACTAATTTGTGTTTTTTTGTTAACTGGATAGCCCTATCCGAATCCGATATAGAATCGCACATTGATTCCGAAAATCTAGTTAATTTTCTTATGGATTTTTCAGCTTAAAAAAGAGTTTCCACTTCATCACGAACATTAATTATGAATAGATCAAACAATTTTAATATGAAGTACGACAAATGCAAGCTAAAAATATTTTCAATTAATCGTGCATATACCTCATTACAGATTTTTTTTTTTAGGAAAAAAAGAAAAAAATTCAAAATGCAACAGGGAAAAAAAAAAAAAATAAAAGGTTCTGTGTAAATGAATTATATTTGCGTTAAAGTTTGTTCCATGTACTACAAAAAAAAATGCAGCTATTAAAATAACAGCCACCAAAGCGCCTTAACGCGCTACGAAAATTTCTTCCGATGGATATGTATGCAAGAAACGTCGCATGCAACACTGCCATTAGGCATAACGCGACCAGGAAATGCAAGCAGCCACATATCGGTCCCTATAAAATCTTGAGCGAGCTTACTGAGTTACTCACCCGCACTACCAACTCCAAGCTAATGAGGAATGGTCATTGCATACTGTTAGGGAAAGAGCATTAATTCATGTCTTCGCGGATGGATAGAAACTCGACAAAGAAGTTGGAGGTGCGGTTTGTTCGGAACAATTAGGAACATAATTCAGCTTCCGCCTTTTTGACTACTGCAGTGTTTTTTTTCAGGCGGAACTGATACGATTTCCGGTGATGGTATCTACATTTTCTCTGGCAGCCAAGTGGCTATTAATTCTCTGGGACAAATGTGGCACACTTCAAAAGTAGTTGCTTAGTATCGCCCCGATCTTTTAACGAGATGGCCGAGACATTCCTGACGCACATTCTCTGTGTATCTGGTCAAAGCGGCATTTTGGGAAATTGCAAGGCTGACGAACTCGTAAGTGATGCAGATATAAGCGATACTCTTGGCATTCCTCTTCAGGCGTAGATGCTAAACGTACTAAGTCTCTACTTAATCCAGAAGAAAGCAGAGTGATTGTAATTCTGTCAGGACATTGCCTGATCGGATTACCGGCAACAAGACTGGGCGCATCCAGGAATGACTACTGCAGAAGCTGCATAGATGAGGACGCTGAAGAAACTATCCAACATCTTCTCTGCTATTGCACGGCTCTATCAAAACGGAGATAAAAGCTCTTGCCACTTATTTCTACATTGACCTCAAAAAATGGGATTTTAGAAGCACCAAATAGTTTATAGGGGAACGAAGATAAATGCAAACTTCATGCGGTGCCAAGAGGGGACCTGGGAATAAGTTTGTCCATATACGACTGCCACACAACCTAACCCTAACCTTTGGCAGGAGATTTTAGGTATCATGGATGGCTTGAAATTCCCTAAAGCAATCAGGCACTGGTCACTTCGGAACGAATCGTAAAATAAAATCATCATAAACATGAACACTTCGCATACTAAATTCGCTAAATGCAAAGGCAGTACAAATTCATGTTCAGTTCTAGATTGGTCATGGCAATACCAAAGAAACTGCCGGGTAGTTGCGTAAGTGCATTTTGATAGTGCAATTGTATTCTTAAAGAACATATTTGATTAGCTTATAGTTTGCTGTTAAAACGCCATAATGATCCATTTAACTCTGGCAGCTTACAATTTGCATATAAACTAGTTGCTGCAAGTTATTTTTTTTAACATTTTTTATATATTAAATTAAAAAATCATGTTTGCTCAATAACAATATGAATTCCAACGACAACGGTAGAAAATGATGCAAAAGACATCCATTATTGTTGTACGATAGCACCGGTAATTCAGCCTGGCTAGGGCAAAAGGCCTTCTGAGAAGCAATGGACAGTATTGTGACTGATTGTAATCCATGGGTATTTAGTATGATGGAAAGCTCTAGATAAAAGGAATAACAGAAAATTAATAGGTAGGGGAAGTGCAAAGACTGTAATGCACGCGTGGATTTCGGGCATACAGCAATACCTACAGTCTGATTTTGTGCACTTGATAAATAAAATTATTTTTAAAATTTGTAATTTTTTTTATTATTTATGAAGAATCGGAATTGTAGCATAGAAATTAAAATTATGATTGTCGAGGTCGATGTAATTTTTTCATCGTAAAATATCCCCCGTATGTGCATCTTCAGCTACGCTGACCACAGTACTTTTGCGGGGAACACCTTTCTTCAAAAATACTGTGGTCAGCGTAGCTGGAGTTGGATTTACGAGGGATATTTTTTGATGAAAAAATTACATTCACGTCGAAGTCGACAACCATAATAGGGCCGATTATCAATATTGAAAATGTTCTTGACAAGCGTTTACAAATTAAAATTTCATATGAAAAGTACTACGGAGATGAAGGCAGGTTTGTTTTATTAGAGGTCAGTTTGGGTTGAAAGTTGCCGAGTTCGCGTACTAGTTGCCAAGGGAAGGGCCACCACCTGTCCTTTTAGTACGTGAACGAATTTGTGCAAAATCAGGGACCGAACATAACAGTTATTGATGAAAACTGTCATAGAAAAATTCACTATGAAATAAATGTTCTACAACTAAGTGATACATACCAATCGATTTCTATTTTCACCGAGACTCAAATATGAAAATAAACTTTTATTTGCGGTTTTTATGCAAAATTAAAACAAATAAGAATTATTTTTTATTTTTGTATTATATAAACAAAAATTTTAAGTTTTTATATTATATGTCTGAGATAACAGTTGTTGAAGACTTTTATTTATAAAAGTTATCAATAAAAATTAGTCAGTGACTTTTACTTCTAAAAGTCATCAATACAAATCAGTCTCCGACTTTTATTTTTTAAATCATTCGTATAAAAGTCATTAACCTTTTTTGCAGTTAAGTTTACTACGACTTATATAAATGACTTTTATAAGTATGATTTAAAAAATAAAGGTCAGTGACTGATTTTTAATTATGAATTTTGTAAATAAAAGTGTTCGATAACTGTTATCTGAGTCACATAATTTGAAAATCAAAAATAACTGTTATTTAGATAAAAATCAAAAATAATTGTTATTTGGGATTTATAAAATAAAAGTCAGAAATATTATTGTGGGCCCGTTGTGATATCATGCGGATAATTAGAACTCTCCTACTCGTTTGGATTTTGCGAAACCCAGAAGTTGCCGTATGCCAACCTCGGCTATGTCGGTTAGGTCTTCAAAGAATCCTAAACCCATAAACTTTTGTCTTCTTCTACAAATTGCGGGCATTCGCATAACAGATGCCGCAAGGTTGCTGGCTCTTCTTCATTTCTGCAGCTTCTGCATAAGTCATTATGCGGGACCTCAAACCTCTCCGCGTGCCTTCCATGTTTTTAACATGACCACAGCTGCGGCTAGGTCCCCTCTGCTCAGCATGAGGAAATTGTTCGACCGCTTTTTGTCCCATTTTGGCCATCTAAGCTTAATATTGTTGCAAGTGGTGAGGCTATCTCACCGGTCCCTTGCTTGTTTAAGAAACAGATCGCTTAGAATGAGCTTGAAGGTGGCGAGCGGCATGCCGAATCGCTTCCAGGCCTGCGAAAGTGGAGCGGATGTGCCCTCTCTTGCAAGTTCGACGGTCTTTCCATTGCCTGGTATGTTTCGGTGCCACGAAACCCATACTAAGTGAAGCGCAGAGGGCTCAGCCATGTCGTTTAGTGATCTGCGAGAGTCCGCCGAGGTTTTTTGAACTGCATGGGACCGAGTCGAGCGCTTTGAGTGCGACCTAACTGTCCGAGTAGATGAAGAATTGGTTGGGTAAGAGAAAAGATATTTCCAGCCCCAGCCGGGCTGAGAAGACCATTAAAATAAAATAAAAGATAAAAATGAAAAAAGTAGAGATAGAGAAAGTGATAGAGCCAAAGAAGATGATAAAACTGAATAATGACATATGTTATGTAAAGGTATGTTATGTTATGTTATGTTATGTTATGTTGTGTTATGTTGTGTTATGTTATGGTATGTTGTGTTATGTTATGCTATGTTATTCCAAGTGCTAATTTCAACTTCCCTCCAGCTAATGTTATTTAACCTGAATGCACCTGAAATCACTTTCACTCACCTTGACTTATCGAAATTCACTTCACACTTCAATCCCCTTCATCTTACCTCAACTCACCTTAACTCCCTTTTATTTATTTTTGTTTGAATTTCATCCGTTAGGCGAACACTAGTTATCTTTATTGCTCTTAATTACTGCATTTTTAACGTTTTATACAAAATTACTTAATTGAAATGTGTAGAAACTAATTGATGAAATAAACGAATTAATAAAATCAATTTACACAAAGTGATATCGCATAAATTTTACTTGATCACCGTTAAATCTGAATATGTAAATATCGCTAATTTACTTTAATAGTGTCATAGATTAAAAAAAAAGTGAAACTCGAGAAAAACGGAGTATGTATACGCCCATAGTAAAAATTAATACATATTTTGTTTTACTGAGATACTGGTAATCGATACAGCTATACAATTTCGACACAACATAGAAGAAGAGGTAGCGGAAATTTCAGCATACTCTCCCCAATATTTTTATATGTTTTAATTATGGCACTCTTGAAGTAAATGAGCGATAAGTTTGGTACTAGTCAATTATTTTCACTAGATAATCTACTTCTCTGCAGATATGTGTTTTACCAATGAAATAATTTAATGAGTATTTACAAATGTCTTTCGTTACATAAATAAATAAATTACACATTTGATTGAAAATAATCAATCGATTACCTAATTCTGATGTTCATAATCAAGATTTGATATGGCGATTAAAAAAAAAAATAACTACATGAATGCTAACATATCTCACCTTCACACACACAGTAGTAGGTACTTAATGTGCATGTAATTGAAAGCATAATAGAGCATTCTCAGCAAGATACGCTTACCATGCAACCCAGTGCGCTTAATTCGATCAGAAATCGATATCTATGACAAGGTTATTACCAACAAATACAAACGATTAAAATTAACTAAGTAGCACAGATGAAGCAGCTAAACATGTGTACATACATACATACATACATACATACATAGTTCTTAAGTGGCACAGCGTATGACTGCTTTAATGCACAATTAGTCATATGCGAGATGCAACAAGCTGCGAAAAAATTATAAATACTGAATATATGTGTGTATGTGTGTGTGTATATGCAAAATAATGTAAACAACGGCAAAAGCAAGTATGCTCCAATAAATAAATTAACAATTATAGCATTATTAAAAACTCATATAAGTGGTTATATAAAGCGGAGCGTAGAACTTATAAGTGTCTGCGCAAAAAAAAGATAAAAAAAAACTATATTTAACTGCTAAGTGGCAAGCTTTGTAAATTACAATAAAAGCAGCATCACGGATGCAACATTAGCTGTGTACGCAAGGTCAATGTTTATAAGTTCTAATTTGTTATACATAGTACACATATAAGTTACGAACTGCAACGTGCATGGTGCATACATACAAACATATATTTGCTATACGTCTATGGCACAAAGCCTAACTTTTAATATGCTACGAAAAAAAGAACGTGCCAAAAACAAAAAGCTGTAAAACCAAAAAAGAAGCAAAAGCAAACACAACAAATGACATGCAATAAAAGCAACAATAAAAGCCAAACAGTAAACAATAACTTTAATGCGGGCAATCATTGTTATGCCATAAACGAGGAGCATCACCCCTTTAGACATGCATACATACATACATACATATTGAGGTATGAATATACCGCTGCACAACAGCGCTTGCTTGGTAGTGCTTGGTGGTGATGATAGCGTTAGCTATTAAATGGCAAATGGTTACATAAGTAAATGGCAAACCCTGCGCATCGTCAACCATCAAGTATAGCGGTAATAATAAAAACTCGAAAATTGCAATTACTACATAAATTTTATGGGAAAAGGGCAGAAAGAAAAATTAGTCTCAAAAGTGTTTAGCGACTTCCGAATGTACATATATACATACATATGTATGTAAAAAATTAGTCATAAAAATATTTGTTTTGACACTTAAAAAATTGATAATTACCCGTTGGTAGCAAAAAAATGTGCACTACTTTAAAAACTTTGACACTTATGTACGTACATACATACATATGCATACCTACATCCATACATACATACGGTTGTAAGTATAACGCGTGACAGCACGTGAAATGTGCAGTCAACTAATGCTACGTTGAATCGTTTTTCATTTTTATTGTCTCACATACATACATACATATTTAGTAAGCAGCGGAAATGTCTTAATTATTTTACAAAATTACACCCACATTGTGCGCAAATAAATATGATTAACGGCAGTTACCTGTTTATATGCTAATTTAGTTGAATATAGTATGTTTGTATATATTGACAACTTATCAGCTTTTGTGGCACGCGATCCAAAGCAATTTATGTAGCTGCAATCAAATATGGACATATCTGTGCGACTATTTAAATACCTCTCTGCATATGGAAAGATATGTTAATTTGGAAGGCGAATAAGAGCAAATAATTGCATATATTTATTTGTGTGCACATAAATTCATGCAACAACAGCGTTAGTCAATTAATTGTTTACCGAGACGTTGAAAATAAGTAAGGACAGCGCTGTCTTCGGCTATCTCTTCATACCTTTCACGAACACCAGAAAATTTTACTTCAACCAATTGTTGCATTTTAAATAAAAAACTAGTTGTGCCAGTTACTGTCGAAATTCGACCGTTTTTCCAGTTTTTTAAAAGCCCTGGAGATGCTTTCAGATATAGCACGTCGTCTAACTTATAAGGTACAAATATACTTACCGGAAAATCTTCTGCTTTGGATCTAGGATAGAATAGCACAAATGAATGCGAGGGTTTAGTATTCGCAAGCCTCATGAAATTCCCATTAAAACTTCACAACCTAAAAGGGCTTTATGCGTTTGTTTCACACGCATGAGGGTACCATTCACCAAGAGAAAAAATCAGACCAAGGTTTACGACTATTTTCAATTAGGGTGCCACAGGAGTCGTGGGGAACTACCGGAAAAATTTGGCGGAAATCACCAGACTTTAAAATTGTCATTCTCCCAAATAGAACTTCTTTATCTCCCGTTGCACTTAGATCACGTAAAAGTCTGATACCTCCAATCTTCTAAACACTAGCTTCGAAAACATTAAATTCCGATAGCTTGATGAAAATCGATGACTCGACTAATTTCGATAACCATCGATAATCAATTCGATCAACTTCAAAAAGTCCGATAACTTTCTTAAAATCGATAACTCAAAAAATAGCTGTGCGTTTTTATCAATCGATAACTCGATAACGCGATCAAATTTTATAACAATAAATTTCGATAACTCGATACATTCTTCTATTCCAATAAAATTCGTTAAATAGTGATAACTCGATAAACTTATATAATCCTATAAAATTCGATAATATCGAAAACTAGAAAAATTTGGATTCGATAAACCTACAAATTTCGATAACTACCAATAAAATTGGATAAAATAATAAATAACTATAGCCCGATTAGTTGAAAAGACTCGATACATTATGATAACTCCATAAATATTTCGATAGCTATAAAATTCGATGACCCGATAAATTTGCATAAATATTCGATAACTAAATTTTTCTTGACTGGATATATTATGGTGGAGAAGGACTTGGCTTCACTTGGCGTTTGCAATTGGCATCAGTTGGCACAGACGAGAAACGACTGGCGTGCTTTGCTGAACTCGGCCAAAATCGCTTAGGCGGCTACAGCGCCAAAAAAGAAGAAGAAGAAGGATATATTATGATTCTTATCCAAAAATTCCAATAAATTTTCCTACCCTTTCAGTTACCTTAATTTTTATGTATGTACTTATGTATGTATGTATGTAGACATATGTATGTATTCTATTTTTCTAATTTTGGCTTTACTTTTTTACATATATCATTTTTTGTCATTTCTTTTTCTTCATTTGTAATACGAATGCGAAACAGCTCAAATTGAACAGGTTGCAATAACCACTATAAACAAATGCGAAAATTTTTAAACGACGATTTTGAAAGTAATTTCCAACCAATTTTGAAACCTCTCCTCATTTATAGAAAAATACCTACCTTTCGAATGGTGTTTTTGGTTTTGAAATCGGTTCAATAGAATCGCCGCCGAAGGCGGACAAAATTTATGTTAGCGTATTAATATACAGATTTTTACCTTCACTGCATACAAAGATAGAGAAGTTAAATATATATTAAAAAAAAAACTTATATCCAAACAATCAGTGGTATGAAAGTTATTTCTTATAAGGCGCCGATCTAAATTATTTACACTACTGTGTATGATCGATACGTAATTTAACCACATTAGCTGACTACATAAAGCAGTATGTTATAGTGGTCCGATTTTGTAGGTCCCGACAAATCAGACAAACAGACAGCCAGACTTCAACTGAAAATTGAACATGTTGACCGATTTTGATGGATTTTCTTTATTTTTGTTTTTTGTAATAATAAGTTGGATTAGAAAAAAGGAGTGTGTAATAAACCGCCAAAAAAAATTCCGAAAAATGAAAAAATCAAAGCATTGCCGACAAAAATGCTATAATTTCAATGCGATATTTTATATTTCATTCCAGAAAATCAGTTGACACAGTTATAATCCAAGAGTAACTATTCAACTTTCATCCTGGATTCTTTAATTCTCTAGAAATTCAGGACCAATACCTATTTACTTGCAAACTAGGCTCTGCCATCAACATTTTGCCTAACATCAATCAACCTCGACTGACGACGATTCTAAAGAGAAAGTGAAAAGGGGAGAATGTTCTGATTCCGCGAATCCGTAGCTAGCATTTCTTAAAATACTATCCCTGCACCTTGACCTGGTGGTTGCTTAAAGTCATTTATTGAGCAATTAAAAAATACTGAAAAATTGTGCCAAAAAAGCTTTTGCTGTTAACTAAATGGGTCAAGGTGCGCGGATGGTATTTTCAGGGATTGTAGTCGAAAGTTCTAGTTTTAATTTGCTAGAGCTCCTTAAAAATTGCAAAAAACGCAATTTTTTGAAACTTTGATCTCGTCATCTCAAAATCTGGAGCTAATGGAAACTTCATACTTACGGATTCGTAATAGTCATAAAAAGTATATTAAAAATAGCTTTAGCATTCGCTGCACCAAAAATTTGTTTCCACTTTTGTTGGCCTATGTAATTACAACAAATTAAATATTATCTAAATAGGTGTTCTTTATTCGTTCTTGTACAGTTATAAATAGAAACCCGAAGTTAGGTCCTTCTACCCTTGGTCTCCTCATTGCAGAGGAGGTCATTTCAAAGAAATAACCAAACCTGCGCAGCCGCGGTATTTTAATTGCCTGCACTACGTATACGTAGTGCGATTTTTGTAAGACGAGGGAGAGAACTTTACTTCTTAATTGCCTACCTGGTTCACAGTAGCATTTGTGGGAAAGAGTGATTCTTTGTCGGATTTCTAGGCGGACATTGTTGGCGGTGTTAATGATGGTTTCCGAATAAACGAAGTCGTCTACTTTTTCGACGTGGCGTGAGTGCCGCACATGTGCTTATTGCTACTTTTATGGCCTGAGATATTTCTTTTTGATCCCATTATACCACCAGATCCACGCGCTTTGCTTTTGCCTGTACCTACAGGTCAGGACCGGAGAGGGCTACCTTTCTTGTAGATTGGGCAAAGCACACTTAAATTCCCAACGGCAGGAAATTTTTTGACCAAACATATTCGGCATAAGTGTAGGTAGGCGCACCTTATCAGCTCCTCGCCGCCATATTGGAATAGCTTGGCTAGCAGACCAACATTCTTTAGTTTTTAATTGGCTTTGATTACGAGCGATTTATTTTAATTCGCAAGTTCCCATTTGGCATTTCGAGCGCTACTCCTTGACCATGACAATATCAGTGTCAAGTACATGACGTGAATTTCATAGCCTTAAATGGAATACAATTTAATACAAGCAGCTTAACTAATGTCTTCGCGCGTAGAATTGTAGGTGATTTAATTCTTATTTAGTTGAGTAGTAGCGCATTCAAAGAAAAACAAGATTTTAATTAATTAGAAGCAAGCAAAGGCAACATTGCTGCCGCAGCCACCTTATCGAAGACGTATTACGTAGAGTATTAGAATAAAAACTTCTTTATTGGTACTTACGCTTTTGAAGTGTCTTAGACTTAAATGCTTAGTTGAATATACCAATACATACATATGTATGTAAATGCACATCTAATGGTTAATGCATTTTGTGGACATAAATGTTACTCGCCAGCTTAAAGTTTTAATAGATTTGCAATGTTATGGCCTTTGCAGTGCATTTTATGATTCTTGCGTGGCATAAAATCGGCTAAAACGTAAGCTGCAAAAATTTAAAATTTGATTACTAACAATTTTTTGTTTGTTTATTTAAAAAAATCAATTAAAGTAAACAGCTGCCATTTATGCTTTTAACTAACCATAATAACGCCCTTAAATGCACAAAAGAGGTGAACAAAATGGCTTTTTAAAGCTCGTTAAGCAAAAAAAAAAAAAATATTTTAGTATTTTTAAGTAAATAAAGAGTGACGCAATGACGCAATCCATTGGTCACACAGTACTCATGTATATAAATACATATTTGTTATCTACCTAGGCAATCGTAAAATTGTTCTTCATGCACGCACACAGCAGGCGTGGCAAATTTTTATTGGCTACTTTAAATCGTTTGTGGAAATGCTTTTTTGGCATCACGAAAATTAAATTTATACACAAAAACTAATATTTGAGTATGTATTTGCAAATTGGCATAAAGCTTAGCTAAAATATTTTGCTAACGAAAGACTTAAGACACAAACTTGTCTACTTGTCTGAGCATCCGCTTTGTCGTAAACACGTACATACATATATACGAACATTAATTTGTTTACATACATTACATTTTTTAATTTTGGTATTGCAACAGTCAACGTAAAGTTTTTGGCGTAAATTTGACAATTCATTGTATTGATATGACGCTGATATATGAAAGCCAAAACGGTAATGCAATTTCTTATTGGCAACGGCTGTCGCCGGTTCAGACATATGTGCTTAGATAAGGAAAAACGGAGGTGGTTATCTATCCGTCATGTGTATTTGAATATTACATATGAGTAAAAAATCCTAATTGTAATACCAACCTTATTATTTAACACAGAATAATGTCCAATCAAACGTCAAGTTATGTCCACTGAGTATATTGGCTTGGAATTTTTTGGAAAAAGTTCTGTCGTACCGGTTACTAGCGTAGCTTGTCCCACTAAATTTGTTTCCATTTTTGTATGCCCGCGTTATTTATTTATTTTATTTTATGTTTGTCGGAACCAGGCTCAAAATGGTGCGTGCAGAAAACAGCGCTCAGACTACATGCCATCCGTAGTACTGTTTTCATGTCCCTATTAATCTATTTTAAATCTGCACGATTCACGAATTAACCTAAGCAGATTGTTGGGTGTCAAAGAGCTCAGGTGTTCGTCTCTCAACACAAAAATGGGAAAATGTAGTTGTCATGTACGCCTATGACAATCAGGTGTTTGTGCCACAGGAAGTGACCAGTCAGAAGCCCAACAAGTGGTCTGCAATTCAGTCTGCTCAATGGGAGCAAAAAACTAGATAGCCCTTGTGAGATTGAAGGCAACATGAGTTTTGCCCACCTGCATCCTCTCGAAGCCTCTCAGTCATTTCTGAGCGAAGTATTCACCCAGTTTCTGATGGTGTCTTCGATTGCCGAAGGTGGGAGTGCAAAAACTGGTTGTAGACCGAGGAATGCCCGGTCTGAGCCAAATCTGGCCGAATGGTCATATGTCTCATTACCATGCACTCCCGACTGACCTGGCAGCCAGAGTAAAATAAGCCAAAATAATTTAGTCGAGACTTGCATTGCTGAACTAGTTTGCCTTAAGTACAGCTTAGTGGTGACTGAAGACACGTAAATCCCTTCCTTTCCATCTATTTTCCACCACGTAGTCCATGTCCTTAACGATTGCAAATACATCAGCGTGGAAGATCGAAGCATACTCCCCAAGAGAAAATTGAAGCTTATCCCCATTAACTTTGGTAAATACCCCAGATCCTGACCCAGATTCTGTTTTGGAGCTATCAGTGAAGTTTCGAAAATGTGTGAGTCCGGCCTCAGTGCAGGTCTTATACCAGCATTTAGCCTCAGGCAACTCAACATTATAGAACCTCTCCAACAAATATAATGGTGGAGTACCATCTTGTGGTATTTAAAAAACACATGTGCTCAGAACTCTGCCGCCCAAACAATTTCCGCCTGCTCCACCACTGACGCATAGCTGATTATTGGTCTGATCATCGAGGTATAAATGCAGAGGATTCCCTTTGGTGACAGACCCTACGTTTTGCCAAAAACCTGTTCACATTACCAAAATGCTGTCACTGCTTCTTCTGAGTTCTTGTGTTCTAACGTGAGATTTTCACGATAGTTTTTTATCCTGATTTACTTCTAGATACTTCACTTTGCGGAAAGTCTGAATTATGGCTCCTATAAATGTGAGGGGAATGAGACCATCCAACCTTTTCCTTCTAGTGAAGAGCACGACACTATTTTTGGTTAGATTAGTGGTGAACCCATTTCCATCACACCAAGTGTCAATAATATTCAGTGTTGTCTGCCCGGCAGAGACTTGCCCGTGGCTAGAGAGTCCACATCGTCCGCATAGGCTTGAGCGTAGATAACTATGAGAGTCACTAAGAATAAAATAAATTACCAGGCACCAGAGCAAAGAGGAAAACACACAACCCTGGGCGCAGCCTTTGTTAACTTCGCACGTGACATAATGACCACCATCGACTTGATGACCTGCTGCGCCAGCATTTTATGAATCCAATTTACGTATAGTGGAATTGCACATGGTATCGAAGGTGTCATTGTCTTCTTCTTCTTCTTTGCTTCCTTACCCAACTTGGAAAAGGCACAGACTTCGCGGTTCTTGTTACCGATGATGTCGATGTCAACGGCGTACGTCAGCAATTGTACGGTCTTTTAGTAAGTTGTTCCTGAGTGGTTCAGTTCTGCAGCTCTTATTATATTCTCCAACACCAGGTTAAAGAAGTCACATAAAAGGGAGTCGCCCCGTCTGAAACCCCGTTTGGTAGCAAACGGATCGGAGAGGTTTTTTCCAATTCCGACGGAGCTGCTGGTATTGCTCAACGTCAAATAGGTGGCGAGTGTCGATCCTTTTCTCGCGGGTCTTTTTTAAGATTCGGCGTATTGTAAATATCTGGTCTATGGTGGATTTGCCAGGTCTAAAGCCACACTGATAAGACCCAATCAGTTCGCTGACCCTCAATGTCTATAAAAATGTCCACGGCAAATTATTTCCTATTGACGGCGTTGCTAATTCTGGCAACAAAAAGACGTCTCGCAGGATTTCCCCAATTGATAGGCATCTTTATGCAAAGACAGAAAGGTGAAAGCGCCTCCCTACAAATGCTCAACTATACCAATATTTCCAGAAATTTTAGCATGCAGGATGTGTTGCCAGAACTGTGGCGAATGAAGATGCCATAAGATATGCTATTAAGTCTTTTTACAGTTTCAAATCGCCCGGTCAGGATGGCATCGTACCTATTGTACTTAACGAAGGCGTGGAGCCTCTTTTGGCGAACTTGAAAAAGGTTTCCACGGCGTTGCCTTGAGGGCTGGTTGATCTCGCATTTATATCTAAGGTTGGCAAGTATGACTATACTAGCCCCAGAAGCTCTGGCAACAAACCAGTGGTACCTTGAAACAGTGGTTCTCGCATTCACTCTCTCTCTAGTCGAGGGAGAGTGAGACGTTAACGCCTGATTTCCAGGAAAGCGAATCTCCAGAAGAAGAGAGAGAACCTCAACCCTAGTCTCTGTTAAAGAGCCATCAGTGCTCTTAGGTGAGCCCAGCTTTGTGGTTTGGTCCTTTTTAAGAACTTTTACTAGCCTAGCCGTTTGACCCAAGGTCTCAATCTCGCTGCAATATTCTTTAAAAGAGGTTATCTTCGTAGATTGAATTAGCCTGTTTATTCTCTTTGCGTACAGCGATAGCGTTCTAAGTCCATCTCAAACTTGGATTTGAGGACCGGATTTAGAAGTTTTCCCGACTCTCCCTTCAACTTATAAAGCTCCTTGTTCCACCAGATACAAGCGTACCGATAAGAGGTGGACGAGACGGACAAGCTTGACTGGATTGTATCCTAGGTGGCGTCGTGTTTTGGTTTCCAAGCTTTTCCCTGAAACATGGCCTGTCCGTTTTTTTTTCTCAAGTTCCGCATTGGCGCAGAGCAAATGGCAATAATGCAGTTCCTCCATCCATTTTTGCCCTTGAAGCTCAACCTCGCTGCCACCAAGTTCTGAAAGCAGAACGATGCAGGTTTGGTCACAGAGAATTGAGAAGACACTCTAACACATGCTCTCGGTCTGATCGAGTTTTCGTCGTATACGATTTTGGCACCACGCAACTCACTCAGTCCACCTAGTTTTTCTTTGAACTACCAGGGCTTTTGCATGGCTGATATGTGGCCTATGTTATTAATATGAAAAAA
>NW_023458561.1:43072704-43086751 GCF_013731165.1 Rhagoletis pomonella | reverse complement strand
CGCTAAACATTCAATTTCACTTTCATAAAAAAAATTACTGTACCTTTGATTGATTTAAATCTTTTTACTAAAAAAAAAAAGAACCAAATTCAAAAAGCTATAATACAAATTAACTGAAAAACAAAAAAAAAATTATAATTTGATATCTCTTGATTTGTTACTTAAGTTTGAAGTGATGAAAACTGAACCGAAAACCACTCCAAAAAATGGTTCGGTTCGGTTCAAAATGAAAATCCACTATAGCATTTATCAGTTTTGTAATACAAATTTTTGCCTAAAAATTCATCCTGTATAGTAAAACTACAAACAATTTTTTTTTGTTGTAACGTCGAGTTGTAACTTTGCCAGCAAAAAAAAAACAAAAATCAATGCTATAAGACTGCATACTCAGATTTTTTTTTTAGTTCTGTTTAAAAAACTGATAATAAAAGCCACTGGTTCTGAATGCAGTAAATATCTCGCATAATGCCAAATTTTTTACTAATCAGTAATAATTCAGACAAAGAAACGAATCAATATACGTTTCTCATAAAAATATTTGCTGACAGTTTAACTTGCAAAGTCTATGACATCATATCAGTCGGATTTGAACAAAGTGACCTATTTATACAAACATACACAGCTAAAATGTAATAATTAATATGTATTTTTTATATATATATTTTTTATTTGAACAAACAAATCCCTTATCACCAACGAAATAATAGCCGAAATGATTTCATTTCGATGCCCTAATTATTTGGCGTATATAATTTTTTTATACATTTTTGGTTGACCCTCCGGTTGCTGATAAATACTGAGAACCAGTTTCGTTTTTGTTGCTGTCAGTGAAAATACAAATACATACAAAATAAAAAAAAAACTAAATACCAAATTACAGTGCAATGAACTCGCCTTACTGCTTTTCTGTTAGAATAAAACAGCGATAATAATTTTGTTACAAGGAGGGCAAGGCCGAGTTTATTTATGGTCCAGACTTCAATTTTAAAAAGCCTATAAAAATTGTTATTGTATAAAAATTAAGAAAAAAAAGCATTGTAAAAAGGCACTTAACTTCATCTGGGTATAAATACATACATATGTACACTTTACATACATATGTATGTTTCTATATAGCGCGTGTTGACTGCGTAAAATATTGAAATGTAATTCTTTTTCGGTGGCCCAAAATTCGCACACACGCGTAACTATAATCGGCGTTCTTTGCAATTCTGCAAAAATGTTTGCAAAATGTCCGGTATAAATAAATTAATTGCTATTCAGGTTTAGGTTTCTTTGTGGTTTTTTTTCAGAAAAATATTCTTATGAGTCAGAAGAGTCGTAACAAATTTTCCTTTATAAAATTAGGGTGATCCAAAAAAAAAGTAAAGTCGGAATTTTAGTGCTTTCACCCCTTAAGATTATCCTATAATGAAAAATACCCCTATGTTTTTGTTTTTTAATCGAAAAGTACTTAGCGTTCGCTCAAAGCGCTCAAAGTTTTCCATGTATTTTATATGAGAAAAACCACTTTTCGTAGAAATGGTATAGAATTCTTGAAAATCAATATTTTCGATCGGAAAACTCTGGTCCACTTCAGGAGACTTCCAATAAAAATAACCAATTGTTTATTTAACCATTGATTTTTGTCCATAAGGACTGATAAGTATTGAAATATCGTTTTAAAATTTTATCCTTGAAATTTCGCAATATTTGTTTTTGAAAAAATTATATGTTACGGACTTATAACACTCGATAACATCCTCGAATTTCGTCTTTCTAACTTTATCAACTTGAAAAATCACCTATTCGTTGTGAATCAAAAAAATTTTATTTTTTTTTATTCTAAAGAAATTTTACCTTTCATTTGGTACCCATATCTTTATTCTACATTTCATTGAATTTTTGAAATAATTTTTGGAAGTTATCATATTTTTGAAATTACAAAGTGCTTTAAAATAAATTTTGACGTCAGAGAGAAAAAATAAAAACGCAAATTTAAATAGTTAAAAAAGTAGGTTTCAAACCCATTTATTTGTTAATTATTTTATGGTAGTAGAGATAGAAGCCATTTTTTCGATTTAAGTTTGTGAAAAGTAATGAATATCTAAATCCCGGGACTAAGCCCGGTATCCCGGGATTGTGATAACCACATCTCTAAAATCTCGGGATCGTAAATAGCGAAAAAATTAACATCCCAAATCCATACAGACCCGTTAATAAATGCTACTTATAAATCTTGTGTCCTCTGAATTCCTACTGCTTATGGGATTGTCAAATTATTTCTTACAGGACACTGCGTACGGAATGGAGATTTTCACAAGGTAGTTGTTTTAAAAAATTATCTTTGTCCTTTGTGTCAGTCGGCTAAGGCCACACTCTTACACATTATAGTTGTTATTGGTGTTGTTTGTTATTGAAGCGATGCTGTTTTCAGAAGACGCAGGGAAGACTAGGCCTTATGGGTCATAATAACAACACATTTACCCCTTAAAGTGCTGCTGACCTTTTAAGGGGCCTTAGAAGTGTTGCAAAGAGCAGAGAGAAATCAGACTTATTGCATTCAAATGCACTCTCCTCGCTGTTATATCAGCAGCGACTGCGATAAGCCCTGTTTTAAAATCTTATTTTCCTAATGAATATTGATTACTCAGCTCAAGGCTATTCATAAACGAGCATAGACCAACAGTATACCGACTAATCGATTTCCCCAAAACAAAAAATAAAGATTTAAAAAATGGTGATTTGCAAGCGCATGCAATCACTATATAACACCCTCAAATACACTTACGCTGTAGATAATGGCATCCGAAAGAATACATCCATACACTAAGAAGCATGTTCAAGGAAGGTAGTCCGTATCGACAGCACAAAGCTATTAAATGCCATTGACAAAAGCGTCACTCAATACATTGACACTGGGGTGGCCCTTATTTTTAAAAGTAAAAAATGTTTAGCTCCCAATCTCTAACTTTGTTTGAATAGCTAAAAAAATGATATGTGCAAAATTTTGGAATGATCGAACAAGTTTTGGGCGACTCTCATCGACCTTGAAATTTTCATAAGTAGGTACGTATTCATCATCTAATGCTATACAATTTTTTATTATTGCCTTATATACTTAGTAAGTAATTTTTATTTATTCACAAACCTGGTTAAAAAATTGCGCTCACGATCGTTTTATGAGCCAAGCTGAGTTGCCAAGCTGCCAAGAGATATTTGAGAATTGCATGAAAAATGCATATCCTCTTCAGCACGAGCGAAAGGCTTTTAAACAAAAGTACGTGTGCATATTCACTGCACTTGCGTTTGTGTGGGAAATGCATGAGTGGCGCAGCTAATAGTTTTTCAACACAAAGCACAAACCTTTTAATGAAATAAAATTTCCGTAGAGATTTACCTACTCAATGTATTTTCTCTCCCTGTACAATGGAAAATATTTACTCCATTTATAAATCTGTTAAACAGACTTATTTCTTAATAATTTTTTCGCACCGAAGAGCATCCGCATATTTTCGGTGTAACAAATTACTCAAGAATATTTATTGCATATTATCCACGATTATTGTTAAGTACCCGTATATTGCACACATTGCGCTGATCTGATCCTTAACTCTTTACAGTAAATATGGTTAATGTGACACCACTCACTTGGAAAACAAAAACGAGTAATTTATGTATACACGAACCCAACTGACGCCAACCTTCACTCACCAAGCCGGCCATATTACAGTTCATTCACATGGTCCTGCAAATCATAACTCCCCCACAGCAAAAATTCGAATACTATCCGCTTTTTACGCTGCAGTAACCAGTGGCCAACCGTACAGTTAATCAGCCAGCAAGTTTAATTAATTTCAACGGGTTTAATGGCTGTTGTTGTGCACAAATTTATTGCACTTCCTGGCGCAATGCGACGCCTCAATACATACAACAATAAATACATATACCCGTACATACATACATACATGAGCGATGAGCGTACGCTTGCGCTTGCCCATTGAAACACCCGCATAGCTTGAGTGTACGAGTAATGAGGTAGTGGGGCCATGCGATCGATCGTAACGATATGGTGGACGGGCGTGCGTTTGTGTAGTGTTGTAGTATACGGCAATGATTGCTGATGAACATCGTAAATGTCAACATGATCACCACTGGGAAGATCGGTGGATTGCGTTTTTATAGCATGCGTATATGTATGTAGTAGTGGTGTACTACCACCACCTGGAGAGGGGTGTGTGTGTGTGTGATGCGCGAGTATGGCCAAGAGCGTGGAGTTGCGTGCACATCCATAAAAGTTATGTGACCCTGAAATACGTTTTACTCTAGATAAATAAAAGAAATACATACGAGTATTGTACGAGTAAATTATAAATATACGGGTCTGAGCCAAGTGCCAAACAAATGTAAAAAAAAAACTACAGTCTACTTATAAAACAAGCTTAAGCGAAAACGCAAGCAAGCAGCCAAGTGGCTGGCGATCGTAAATGAGCCAATGAAATTTATTATTGCAATTTCGGCCGGGCAGCGAACGATGGCGATGGCGATGACGACGATATGGAAACTCGTAAAAACATATTTTTTATTAGTTCGAGTGATTTTTATGTAGTTTTTTTTAACGTATCTTCATAGGTACAGCACGCTCAAAAATGGTCGAATGATGATTATTTTTAAATATTCACAATGTTTTTCAAGTTAAACTTTTTTTTTGTAATTTTTTTTAGAAAAAATGTTCTATACATAATTTGGAAAAAATTTCAAATTTTCATAAAAATTTATATTTTTTTGGTAAACGTATCTTCATAGGTACAGCAACGCTGACATTTTTCTGTTTACTTTTTTTTTATAAAAACACTGTGCTATAATTTCAAACATTATAATTAAATTTAAAATAAAAAAATTTTAATACGAAATAAAATTTTTTAAACTATACATAATTTGGAAAAAAATTCAGACTTTTATCAAAATTTCAGAAGCTTGTTAAAACATTTTTTTTATAAGTTCGAGTACTTCTTATGTTTATCTGTAAACTTTTTTACAGAAAACTTATCTTCATAGGTAAAGCAACGCGCAAAAATGGTATTTTTAATTATTCACAATGTTTTTCACGTTAAACATTTTTTTATCATTTTTTTGTTTAATTATGCCTGCATAATCGCACGCATCATAATTGAGTTTTCAAAAAAAAATTTATAGAAAATGTAGAAAAAGTTTTAAAATTTTCATTAAAATTTCAAAAACTTATAAAAACATGTTTTTGTTTTTAGTTACAGTAACGCGAAAAATGGTCGAGTGATGATTATGTATATACAATGTTCTTCATGTTAAACTTTTTTTAGAATTTTTTTATAAAAATACTGTTCTTGCTATGACGATTTCTTAGTCGCTTCAAACCTGTATTTAATTAATAAAATTTTATGCGCTTTCACTGCGTAGCCAAAAGTTTTCAAACAATACAGTTAAGAAGTTCGATTTTTTTTTTAATTTGCAGATTTCTCATAAATTTTGTATGTACTTTGTAAATTTAATTATTATGTTTTCGTGGTTATACATAGCACGGAAATAATTTTTATAAAAAATTAAAAATAATTTAGTTTAAAAATTTTTGTGAATATTTAAAAATTATTATCATTCAACCATCTTTCCGCATAACTGTATGTCTATAAGAAAATTTAATTAAAAGAGGCATATTCGATTTCAATTTGCTAAAAGTTTATTTCGAGTTAATTTTTTTGTTAATATTATTTTTTTTTATTAAATATAACACATTTTTACGACTTATTTAATAGTTTTACTAATAAATTTATTAAAAATAGTTAAATATGACATAAATTCTTAGCATAAAATTTTTTTGTGATTTTTACGTGTGGATGACTTGTTCTTGTTGGGATAATTTTTTTGTTTGATTTCTTTGTTGCTTTTCATATGGGGGAAGGGTGTGTTGCTTGATGTGTATTTATGAGCGTGCTTTTATGGGACTCCCTCGATTGTTCTGCTTCCTGGTGTTGTGTGTATGATTCAATGTTATGGCCGAAATCAGCAAAAATTTCTTGCCACTGCCGACCTTGGCGAAGAAGTTTTGGCCAGCAGTTGCTTCATAGTTATTGCTGATAATCGCTGATGATTGCTGATATCCGTTCATGTATGTATGTAGATGTTGCGAGCATAGTTTGTTATTACGAATAATTTTTTTTTTGTTGTACAATTTAAATATTTAATAGAGGTAAATAATAAAAACGTTTAAATGTTAAAACATAAACGAGCCAATCTTTCGTAATTCTCAGCATACGTTTTGCAATTCGTCTAATTGATTTTTTTTTTTAATTTTCAATTTGTTAATTCTATATTTCGCCTTTCCTCTTAAAACATGGCACGAGTTCACCCAAGCATCGCTTATTTGTATTCTGCCGCGTAAGTTTGGGCTGCCGGCACTTCGTACAACTCCCGCTCATACTCTTGGTATTGTTGTTGGTATTGTTCCTGCTGTGTTTGTTGTTGTTGATATTGCGACTGCTGCTGTTCCTGTTCCTGTTCATACGCCAGTATCATTTGCTCGTAATTTTCCATTTCATGTTGCAATTCAAGAATTTGTTCACTAATCTCTTTGGGCATCTCTTCCAAATGGATTGACTTGATCTTGGCCATAATATCCTTGGGTGACATTTTGTCAATACGGAAACCACGTTGATCAAACATGGGCATTTCACCGCGTGATTTGCGCAAATCATCGACATATTTCAGCGCACGTGCAATGGCTTCTGGGATTGGTGGTGGTGTGGGAATATGATCGCCTCTGGGCACGAAACCGTTGTGGTTGCTTTCGTAGTGAACGCGATAGAGTTTGCCATCATCACCGGTGTATTCGTACAAGCCCTTGGCATCGGTGCCACCGTTCTTATGCAGCTTAGCTTGCTCTTCGCCATAGATGCCGTTTTCGGTCAAGTAACTGTGTGGGAAGAGGTGGAGAGAAAAAATAAGAGAGAGTGAGCGGTGATTAGATATCGATATGGCAAAAATATTTGGCAGATTTGAGCCCTGTTCCTCTACTGGTCGAACTGTAATTGATTGGCAATTTTCTGTCATTAATTGTTGCATAGTTTTAGGCACCAAATATTATAAGTGGTGAAATTTAAGTGCGCAATATATATTTTGAGAGTTTACAATATAAGCTTTGAGTTGAAAGTTTATTTTGGTTTGAAATTTCGCGCTTTTATGGCACAATTAGAACTTTTTCGAAATTTGGAGGCGAATGAAAGCTCACCGAGACTTAAACCGAAAAATTGTCATTAAGGCACTCTCAGCTTCGAGCTGACATTGTAAGTTAGGCTTGAAAGCTGGTGATATTTAGAAAAAAATTGGCTGTGAAAATGTGAGCCAAAAGGCACCGAAAATACAGAAGGCACCGAAAATGTGGCCATCGAAAGGTGACTCGCCACACGCTTTATTGATAATTCAGCTGTTATTCAACGGTCATATTCATAAAAAATAAATAAGCTTTAAAAAGCTTTGTATGTAAATGATAATTTTCATCAACTATTTTGATGCACAAAGCATTTTAAATCTATTTCAATTTTTATGATTAAGAACGTAAGCTTTTTAAATCAAATACATAGTATTTCACTTACGAGTGATCGTATTTATCCTGTTTGCGCACATCCTCCTGATGCAACACCTTGTATTTGCCCTCCTCATCATAGTTGAACAACACCGTGCGTGGTGTGGTTGTAGTGGTAGTCGTTGTTGTTGTCGTGGTAGTGGTTGTAGTTGTAGGTTTCTTCGTGGTAGTGGACTATGGTTTGGATTTTCGTGTGCAGATATTTTGTTTGTTTGATTGTTTTGTGGAGGATGGCAATAATGGCAGTGTATTTGTTGTTGTACGAATAATTGTTGGGTAGAATAGTCGCATATTGAATTGATTGATGATTGTTGATTTGGTGATTTGTTTTTTTTTTTTTAATTGAAAAAGGTGGAATTTTGTAATTGAGTAAATGCGCGCTTGACAATATTTGAAAACTACTAAGTAGTATGTAGCAGTATGTATGTATGAATTACATAAGTACGATACTTGCGGTAAGTGTAGGGTGGGGGAGTGCGTGTCGGGGAAGTGAACCAGTGTGCAATTGTGTGTGTGTGCATGATTTCGATTATGTTCAAGCTTAACTACTTAAGTAACTATAAAAATGTGTATAATCAAGCTCTGTTTGGTGGATGTGTGCGGGTGGTTGGTAGTGGACAAGTTGACAGTTTAATGGGCGCTTGAATTTGTTTTTGTGTTGACTTGAAAACGAAATTTATCACAGTATTAATAATAAGTTTAGAATCACAAAAAATTTTGGTTATTCAAAACTGTATTTTTATAAAAAAAAAAATACTTTACTGTTACTTTACTACGTTGTTTTTTTATTTTTAGTACACTTTATATTTAATTGATATTTCATGATTAAGTGATTACAGGATTTTGGTGACACAGGATCGTGGGATGCCGGGATGAGGGAATTCCTATTATTAGTTGCATTATTTTATGAATTTGCTGCTGTTTGCTTTGTTAATACTACATATTTTTAATGTGTGATTTGATTGATGCGGGATACTGGGATTGGATTTTTTTTATATTAATTTTTTTGGGCGGTGCTTTTTTTTTATTGCGCTGCAGTAAGGGATTTGGGCGTGTTATTAATCAGCTCCGTTTTCAATTAAATCAGCGGAGTGATTAACATTAGGATTGGCGGTGTTGGATGTTATGTCAATTTGTGGTTCATGCTCGGGGAAGCCATATTCCAATTTGATTTCAGGCACTTTAAAATCAGCATTACTTACTGTGTAAAGATTGTGGCTGTTAAAAGATTAATGAAAGACAATAATATTAATCGTATGTTAACAAATTTTAGACAAAAAAAGGATAAGGCTGTAATTATTTTACTTACTCATAAGGCACATCAATATGTTTGTACGGAATGTTAGATCCGTTATATGGTCCATAACCACCATCATAGGGGTATGGGATGTGCCTATAGAATCCAAGTTCTCGATTGTCGTGTGTGTGACGATAAGGTTGGACATTGTGCACGTAACGACCTGCCGAGGTTAAGGTGAATGAAACAAAAAAAATAAACCAGAAAAATATTTGGTTAGTTTTTACATTTTTAAAGTGTAGAGCGTGTAATTTTTCTTTTGTGCTAACCGCATTTAAAGCAATACTTGTTTGTAAACATGTTTTTAAAAGCATGTGTGTGTGAGTAGAAGCGTGAGTATTTGAGGGGAGAGAGTTAGTAGAGAAAGAATGAAAGTGCCACAAGGCGAGGTGCATAAGTGTTTTCAAGAACATTGCGTGAGTTTATTGCCTTGTTGTCTGAGCAAAAAGATTTCCGTTATATTTATTAACCATAGACCAAGAGATTGTTTAAATTTAAAATAGTCGACCAAAAGATAAATAAAAATTTTGAATAAAAACATTGGAAAATCAAAACAAAAATTCAATTTGAATTTCTTGCGCCTAAGTAGACGAATTTTTTAAGACAATTGTGGCAGTGATGCTTACTAGATTTCAATAATTTAAATTTTGTTTTAATTTTATTTATGTTACTGCCGATTTCACCGGCAATTTAACTAAAAAAATGTGATTTCACATTCTGCACAGTTCCCATATTTAATTTATATAAAAAAAATAAATAATTTAGCATTTAAATTGCTTTCGTGAAACTGGCAATTGATGTAGTAGTACATGGTTTTGTTTTTGGTAGGGATTCGGGTAATGTTTATGTGGATTTTGAATTGATTTTTTATTGATTTTATGTAGTTTCGCATGTGAATATATAATATTAAAAAAATAAATTATATCTTTACCCTGAGCATCATAGTAACCGCCTTCGGCGCCTAGAAGTAGATATTGTGGTATTAGAAAAAATACAAATAACACATGCTTGTTTGTACGCACTGAAAAGCAACGCAATTTACAAAAATTATAAAAAAAAATTTCTATACATATTTACTTATTTTTGTATATAAATATATATATATACACACATATGCACGTATGATCAACAATGTATATGTATCAACAACAGTAAAACTGTATACATACGAAATTGTGTTGAAAAAATTAGGTACAGTGACAGCGATGGCAATATTTAGCCACTTCTTACATACAAACATACATATCAGTATATACAACGATTTTGGTAAATTTACAAGTTAGTTAGTGTAATTAATCGTGTGAATCATTTGTAGCAATCGGTTTTATCTGCAGAGGTTAGGTTTAATTTTTAAAGTTAAAGCTTGCTAATGCTGGTGTGCACAGCTAAAAATTAATTGTACTAAATTTCTAAGGTACTCAAATATGTAGGCGTCAGTTAGTTGGTTAGAGCTACAAAATTAGTTTAAAATTTACATTGGTTCAGAATAGTTTTTGTTATTGTTAGTTTTTTATTTTTTTTTTTAGAATTTGAAATTACTAATTTTTTCATCGATTTTTTTCCATTCTTTGGATGGCTTTTTTATTCCTTTTTTCAAATTCTTGTTTTCCAATTTAAATTTTTTTTGTTTTTTTTAATTACTTTACTTTGTATTTTTTCATTTTTATTTTTTTCTTTTTTGTGTTAATTTTTTTAGAATTTTAAATTACCAAATTTTTTCATTGATTTTTTTTCCATTCTTTTAATGGCTTTTTTATTCCTTTTTTTAAATTTCTTGTTTTCCAATTTAAATAATTTTTTTTTTTTTGTTAATTACTTTACTTTGTATTTTTTCATTTTTATTTTTTTCTTATTTTGTGTTAATTTTTGTTTGTATATTAATTTGTGTGAGTACTAGTAACAACAACTACTACAGCATCATAACAGTATGTGAATGCGCAACACTACTCTATTAGAAAGCGTTGTTCACTTTGGAAGTTTTTTTTTTGCTTCGTTTGTGAACTTAAACGAATTACCTTCGCTTTGAGAACTTGGACGATATTTGCCATCATTGCTTGGGCGATATTTGCCGTCACTTTTATTATCTACGGAATTCTGATACTTGCCATTTTCATTATCACCAACTGGTATGGCACTGCAGAGCGCAACACCGGCCTGAAAAGAGAGAGAGAAGAGAAATTAGTTTAATGGCAAAATGGTACAAAAAGAAACGTTTTATTAAATGGAGGGCGTTATATATATATATATATCTTATATGTATGTATAAGTTTTGCTACGCTAATCTGAAAACCGCTTTGCGTTAAAGAAAAAAAAAATATATATATCAGAGAATACCAGCCATGGCAGTTGAGCCAGAGCCGTATTTTTAATAGCACAAATCTTGCACATTTTGTCTCAAAGTGATTGGAATATAAAAAAATAAAGCCAAAATGTCGCAAAAATATTGTTTTTTGAAACTCTAAAATAAAATTAATAAAATAAATATGTTCACAATATATCGTCTTTTAAAAATAACTTCCGTTTTTTCTTTTTTGAGATTTTTTTTGAAATTGTAAATCTAATTTCCCGATTTTCAATTTCCAGTAAAAATATTATTAAAAAAAAAATTATTTTATAACTGATATTTTGACATGTGCAAAAATCATAAGTATATTTAAAAAATTTTTAAAAACCAATTTCCGTTAACATGTTATACCTTCTTTTTTATAATGAAAAAAAAAATAAAAATTCATATTTCATATTCTTCACTTCCGTTTGTAGCGCGTTAAAATTTTACCAAAATTTAGAGAAAAAATATTGATTAAAAAATTCCAAAAACCCGTCTGTTCTACTTCTGTTCTGGCTACTTTCAAAAATTTGCATAACGAAACGCGAGCAATGCATACAATTAAATGCCAACTGCACACATGCCAGCGCACAAAAACAAAATTAGTTAATTTTTTATAAAATTTGTGCATATTTGGCTAAACAATAAATTCAGTGCTAATGAGTCATTTGAAGCTGCTGTGACAAAGAAGAGACAAATATAATTTTGTAATTTTTGTTGAAATATGGCAATATAAAGGTGTAATACACTTTAAGCTAGAAGCTTTTTTTTTAATTTTTTTTTTTTATCTTTTTGGCCTAATAACAATTATATGTATGTATGTAAAAAAAGCAAAATAAAAAAAAGAAAACAAAAAAATATTAAAAAAGTCTACGCAAACAAATTTAGCACTTCACCAAATTGCTATTAATTAAAAGAGCAGCCGACTTAGGCATTGCATAGTACCAGTATTTGTATGTACATACATACATATGTACATATGTATTTACTTGTACCAGCAGATATTTTAGGGTGTGTTGCACCACTGCCAACAACGGCGGCTTCACTTGAAGCTACTCCCAAACAATAACAATAGCAATTGCTGGCGCGCATTGCATGCATGTGTATGTGTGTGCGAGTGTGTGTGAGTGTGTGTGTGTGTGTAGGGACCATAAGCTTTAAGCGCTTGAAATTTGAATGCGCGCCATTTGGAATGATTGATAGTGCCAATTTGATTTGCTGTTTTTGCTTGGTTTTTGTTTTTGCCATGCAACGGTTAATTTATGAAGATATGCTAGTGCGCATACACGCATACAAATATACATATGTATGTATATGGATACATGCTTCAACATATATGTACATGTACATTTGTGCTAACAAAGTGCCTTAAGGCAAGTTCAAAGCTAGAAAAATGTAAAGGTCACATTCTAAATGTGACACACATACGCACACATATGTATGTACTTTTATATGTTGTATTTTTTTGGCAAATTTTTTTCGCATTCCATTGTTATAAATACTTTCGTAGTTGATTTCGATTGCATTGCATCACACAGCCAGTTAGATGACTGCAAAAATTCAATTATCATATGTTGTTCATCTGAAGGTGGTTCTGTTATTAGCAAGTGCGCAAAATTGCCAACAAAAAGTGCATTGAACTGTTAATTTGCTTTAATCAAAACGAAAAATATGAAAAAAAAACTTAAAACAAGTAAAATGTACAAGAATCAAAATTCTAAAAATATTCCTCATTGGGCGTTTTCAGTTCCACCACAATGCTGTAGCTTCAATTAAGCACACGATCTGCTGTTCAATAATAAATATGTGCACTTGATGAGGATTCCATTGCAAATGGCACTCATAAACTTTTGAATTTACTGTAAAAGCAAGCAGTAGCACATATTTGCAATAATTGCACATTTCCTCAAAGCACTTGCATACTGTGTGTATGTGTAAGTGTAGATTGCAGCTCGCTGCCATGGCATTCATGTCGTATGAGTAACTTATTGCACTGCATTTTGCCAATGTCTTTTCTTTTACAAATACTGGTCGCGCATTTTGCCGGTCATGTGCGCACTACACTAATTTGCATAAAGTTCACTGCAGCTATTTTTGTCTGCATTCTTTGTTTTGATATAATTTTATTTATTTTTTTTAATTTTTTAAATTTTTCCCAATTTTTATTTTTTTATCAAATTATTTTTACTCACCACAATCGTTACAAATAACATCACTTTAGCATTCATTTTGTTGTAATTTGTTGTTTTTTAAAATTTTCTTTAAAAAACACTTCACTTTGAATGCGCACTAATAACAACACAGCTTAACAGCTTATAAGCTTTCCCCGATTTATTTTTTTTTAATTTTTCTTCTTTGTTGCACTTGTCAAACTTTTTGCTTTCTCAGCTTCGTTTTGGTCTTGGCTTGTAATCCTTAAGCTTTGCTGGCTGCAACAGGAATGTGTGCTTACCGTTCAAGTTCAGCTTGTTTATATACGAAAGTAAAACGCTTGACTGGCAGGCATTGATTTTTAAGCGTATGTACGTATGTATGTACGTCTGCTTGATCTCAACACTCAAGTTAGCGTCATCAGTTGTCAGTTGGCAGTTGGCACTCAGTCAGCATCAATGCTCTTCTCAATTTAGTACAATACATACATACAACTCACTAAAAAGCAGTTCAATTTATTTTTTTTGTTGCTTTTGCTTTTGCTTTTATTATTAGTACTTTGTTATTGTTTTAAATTCGGTTTGATTTGTTTCACATTAAATTAAAAATTTCTCATTGCTGCGCCTACGTGTATTGTTGTTCTCATTATTCTTTTTGGCGTTGATAAGGTTTCCAAAAA
>NW_023458561.1:43068606-43072604 GCF_013731165.1 Rhagoletis pomonella | reverse complement strand
ATTTAGTAAACACGCTGTAAAGTTTTTTGTAAGATACCTACATATGTACATTAGACTGCATCACCAAAAAGAAGTTGCGGTTTTTCCGCCGGAATTACATAATTTATTATATATTAAGGAGTTTTTTATGAATAAAAATAGTTTCTTAAAGATGTTTTTTGAAAAATCTTAATATTTTTCCGAAATATTTTGGTGAACATCTTAAAATATAATATATTTTAAAATTCCAATGGAAAAACAGTACCGAATTTTTTTTTTTGTATGTGGAGTGATGCAGTCTATTGTACAAAAAAAAAACCTCTTTTATTTTATATCGACCTGCCCAGGCTAGCGCATTCTTTGTATGGTTGTTAATCTTAAAAGTTAAAGCATTAATGTAGTTACGTACGAGCAGTTACTTCAGTGCTAAAGCTGATGAGATTTACTAAATATGAAATGTTTAATTTCCGACAACTTAAATAAGTTTGAACATCATGTCTTTTCTGAGATTTTATTAAAATGCTAATTTCATTTATTTAGATTTCAGGTTTTAACCAAATTTCGCAAGTCATTGTTTATTATTTTTTTTTTAGGTCTTCGTGAATGCGCTGCGATCTTGATTTACCTCTCAATTCTGGCGAGTAATGACAATATCAGCAGGCTGTTGGAGGTGTGCAAAACGTTCTGCATTAAGGCCATCATCTGTGGAGATCAATGAAATTAGAATTGGATATTTGTGAAAAAAAAAATAGTAAATACTGCTTGCTTGGTTAAACTGAGGGTAATATGTAATTTTCGATAAAAATTTTTGGAAAGATGAGTTGTACATATGTATGTATGTATATATATAATTTACTTTAAATCAAATCCAAGTATACTTACAAGTAATTGTTGGATGATAACCATTCTCATCGGCTGTGTACTTGACAATCACACGCATGCCATCGGGCGAGACGTAGGAGTAAGAACCTTCAACCACTTCCTTTTGCTCTTCAGTGCCCACCTTCACAGGTACGCCACGCTCTTCAGCTTGTATGCCATTTTCAGTTTCATATGAGTATGTATAGGTGCCGCCATGTTGCAATTCAGCATTTTGTGCGATAATTCGCGCCTGCGGAGCGGCTATGTCTGGATTATATTTTTTAAACAAATTATCATAATATTCGCGATTGTAATAGTCGCGATTTCTAAAAAATCGGTTCTGGTAATAAGGATCATTGTAGTAAGGATTGTAACGACCGCGCGCATCTAAAAGCTGTGGGCTATTTCTTGGTGTTGTTGTGGTCGATTGAGCCGTTGCTAAGGTGATGCAGACCAAAGCAATGAGGCAAATCAGGTGAAGCTATGAAAGAGATTGGAAAATATTTTTTAAAATTAGCAAATGCATATACTAAGTGCTAACGTATATGTATGTGTATTAGGGAGGTTCTTAAAATATCAAAATCATGGGGCGCCTCTTTATTTTATTCTGCGTACAAAATAAAGACATGCCCGCAAATTTTAAGATTTAAAGTAAGAATATAGGGATCGCAACCAGAGTTTAAAAAAATTTCTTCTTTTTTTAATCTTAAAAGTTTTACAAAATTTTGTATTTGGCCAGCGTGTGCATAGGACTTAATAATATGTAAGATTGTCAAATTTCAAGTCAAAATTTTGTAGAATTTTTGCGATGAGAAAATAATAATTTTTTCAAAGTCTGATAGCGACCTCTAAAACTTTTTTTTTTAATTTTGATATTTTTGTAGATGTCCTTATTTTGTGCGTAGAACATACACTGCCGGAAAAGGTATTGGCACAGAGTTTTTCATAATATATGCAACAATTTTTATTCAAATTTTTTATATAAATATGGTTCACTCTACACCAAAAAAACATAAAAGTAAAAGTATCTAAACTTTGCGCAAAACTCGGGAAAACTCAATAAATTTTAAATTTATTGGGCTGCAAAAATACATACTCCGAAAAATTCTAAAAACTTTTTTTAAAAATCTGAAAATTTCCATTAAAATTTTCCTGAGATTTGCACAAAGTATACAACTTATATTTTTATGTTTTTTGTTATAGTTCACATTTTTATTAAAAATTAGCGTAAAAAAATAAAACGTTTTGCATATATTTAAAAACACATTTTCTGCGCCAATACTTTTTTCCCGCAGTGTACACATACAATATTTCGATGTTGATATTTGAAGGATCACCCTGTTGTATGTAGTATATTTCAAAGTACTTTTACAAAATTGCTCATTTCTCTGTGTTTTTTTTGCACTTTCTCTATAACTCCAAGGATGCGATCTCCAGTGAGGCTGTGTCGAAACTGTTGAATTCCAGCACCAAAACACACATTTTATACCTCAAATTCTGTAAACCATAAATATTCCCTCAGAAAATATTTTCTAATTTATGGCACCCAATTTCAGCATAGACCGTAAATTAGCGCAACATCCATACATACATATCTACACAAGGCCAAACATATACACACTTGCAAGAAAAATGTTACTGCCAAACCCGCTGAGACCAAAAATACATTCATTCCGATCTACTGATATACATTTTTTTTTTTATTTTTGGCAAATTCATTCATTTTTAAGGTAACTAATTTCCGTTTAAAAATGTCTTTAATGAATTTTCTGTAAATTTTGCTTTGTCAAGCAAATAAACATCCACCACCCATACACAAGCACATGAACGTGCTTGTTCAATGGCCTAAGCCATTTCGAAACAAATTTACTAAAAGTTATCACAATTCACGTTCGTATTTTAGAACATCTCATATGCAAATATCGCACAGCGGATATGACGATTGTAAAAATATTTCAAAGCACCATGTTGCGCGTATGAAAAAATTTGGAATTTCTGTGTTTTTTTCCCCACCGGCGCATAATACTTTTACGCCTTTTTTAACTCCATCCAATTAATTGGCGGTGGCAATGTTGATGAGCTGCCACGCCACGAAATTCGTTCATTTATTATCTTACCTTTTAAGCTTTTATGTATGTACATAAATCGGAAATTGTATGTGGCTGTATAAGTACATAATATGTGATGTTATTTTTTTTTTCCTATTTGTTACTACATTCAAACATATTTTTTTTTTTTTTGCATTCGAGCAACATGCGTTTTGTGGGCTTGAATTCTCCAAATTGATGACTTAATGGTCAATGTGTCATCGATTTCAAATATTCGCACACTGGTGGACAGCAGGCACCCTCGTTTTAATGCTTCGCTTTTTTTGCAATTAAAAGCGGCAAATGTGTTAATAAGCTTTGCCAGATACCACTTTATACATGTGCTTACATATTTATGTTTGAACATGTTTGCATGCATTTAAGTACATCGTTTTTTATGTAAAAGTTCAACAGAAACCAGAATATAGAAAATTTTATGCAGCAGCATCCGTAAGACATTTAGAAAAACTCAACTGAATTGCTCACCATTTGACTGAATGGCCATTAGTCAAAGTAGCATATAAATCACAGATGCTGTTGCACCGGTTGCTACAACAATTTGACACCACAAAGTTAATACAGTGTAGCCAATTTAATTGGGTTTAAGAAATAGTACCAGGTTGACCGAGCTTTGCTCGGAGTGCATATACTTTTGAAAGTTTTCAAGATTTGGATAGCTTTAAAAAATATTTTGAAATTGAAAAAAAATGGATTTCCATATCTAGTAAGTAAATTTCTTACTCTAAAGTTTAGGTGGCAACTCCATTCCGAAATACGCTGGAATTAATAGTACAAATCTTGAGCGTGTATGCACTGTATATACTTGCAAAAAATTCTGATTGAAATTAACAAAATACAAATTTGTATTACATAGAAGCGTGGCAACCTTGAACGAAAATATTTTCTGATCAAAGTTCTCAACAATACCTTTCATTGGATATCCATATTGCCATATTTTAGACAAATTGTGAAGAATCGAAAATAAGTGGCCACCTTACACTATTATCTTAAGGGATAACATTTTGTATAAAGGGAAAGCATTGTTTAAGAAACTTCTCTTGGTACCCATGA
>NW_023458561.1:43066229-43068506 GCF_013731165.1 Rhagoletis pomonella | reverse complement strand
ACATATGTAGGTATCTTACAAAAAACTTTACAGCGTGTTTACTAAATACTTTACAGAAAAGCTGCAGCTGATCGCTATGCAATTACATTTTCGTTAAAAAGCTGCGTTGAGTTTTAGCTGTGAACTGAAATGTCAATGAGCGTCTTTTCATGCCGTATGCCTAGAAATATGCTTTGGCACTCTCATTTTCGTATGTATGTGTTGCTTCACCATATACATAAATACTATATAATGTACGTATATACATATATTCATATGCACTTATATTTTATGATGTACTACTAGATTACCGCGATGGCTTTTGTTTTTGTTTTTTATATAAATGTTTAACGATTGCTATTTTTAATAGCGTTTATCGCAATTAGAACCGTTTAACTTTGCCATTTAATCGAATATTAAACTGTATGCCAAATGATTTTCGTACATAAAAATTTTCAGCTGGCAATGTACTATATATTTTGATATTTTGTTGCACGAACGAGGTACAAAATGATAATAATGCGTGTGTAAGAATTTAAATAATTAAATCAATTTAATTTGTACTAAAAGTTATGTTTTACTTGCTTTGAGAAAAATCGAAAGGCTTTTGAATGCCACATTCATAACTAAGGTTATACTTATGTATTTATATGTCATCATCAATGCGAAAGGCCCTAAATAATTAAATTTGAAATATTTTTATTTTATATTCACATTGTGAATGCTTCTGGTCTTTGCAAGAAAAAATATATATAACAAGTAAGAAAGTCTAAGTTCGGGTGGAGCCGAACATTAAATACCCGGCGCAAGTATTAAATATATGTTTTTCACCTTTCCGAAAGCAGCCGCTAGATGGTAAGCCGGGGTGTATCAATTTTGAGTAAATTAGCGTCCTTAAATTTCGAAATATTGCAGTTTCAAGCATTTCTGAAATTTACCGTTATATGAAAAGCGGCCGTAATTTTAGTCCGATTTCAATAATTTTCAACGTTTTGCTTTTATGTGGCAAGCACAATAAAAATACCGAGTTTGGTACAAATTGGTAGAACGGTTACCGATATACTTATGTGTGATCATAAGTGGGCGGTGCCACGCCCATTTTCCAAAATTTTACCATAAACGTATTTATTGGTAAAGAATTGTTACAAGCATCAATTTTGAATAAATTAGGTTTAGTATTTACTGATTTATCGAAGATTTTGTATTTCTCTAAATTACGATTATATGGGATGTGGGCGTGGTTATTGTCCGATTTTTTAAATTTTCGGCCATTTAGTATGCTGTACCAAGGCCAACAACTGTGCCAAGTTTGGAATAAATTGATGACCAAGAACTACACATGTAACCATAAGTGGGCGTGGCTACGCCCATTTTCCAAAAATTTATAATATTCTTATTTTTCGTCTAAAAATTATTGTAAATATCAATTTTGAGTGAATTATCTTCAGTAGTTACTAAAATATCGCAGTTTTCGTATTTCTGGAAATAACCGTTATATGGGAAGTGGGCGTGGTTACTGTCCGATTTCGCCCATTTTCAATACCAATCTACCTTGGATTAGCGGAAACCTACATACCAAATTTCGTTGAGATATCTTAATTTTTGCTCGAGTTATCGTGTACACGGACGGACGGACAGACAGACATGGCTTAATCGATTTCTCTATTCATTCTGAGCATTTATGTATACATTTGTCTATATCTATCTCGATTCGTTTTTTCTGTTACAAACAACCGTTATGTGAACAAAATTAATATACCCTTGTGCACAAGTGCGCTCGGGTATAAAAATAAATTAAAAAATTTCAGCTGATTATTCATAGCATCCAAGAATATGTATTCTCTGACGCGTTTACCAAAGTGATGGCTGACGGTAGCCAGAGATTAAACAATTGCATCCATCCTTTACGAGGTTGCTCCAGTTGTACATCCCGGGTCCTTCTACAATACCTATTTCAATTATGTTCGTGGGCGACTATGCTCATGTCGTTAAAAAGCTCGTAAAGTTTGTCATTCCATCTTCTTCGGTATTTGACGCCCACACGAACAGGGCCCCAAAATCATCCTCGACTTTGTTTGACACCATCCATGTTTCTGCGCCGTATAAAAGGAAGGACATGTTAGCCGTGTAGCCGCAGTGGCCGAATAGAAATTCGAGTCTTACGATTCAAAGGCGTGTGTACGGACCGTGCGCTACAAGATACTCGCTACGTAGAATATTTGTATCGAAGGTTTATGTAGCCTTGTGTAAGGCCAAGACCACGCAATGAGCGGAAAAACGGTGAGCGGCCGAGCGGCG
>NW_023458561.1:43064499-43066129 GCF_013731165.1 Rhagoletis pomonella | reverse complement strand
GGCGCCGCTCGGCCGCTCACCGTTTTTCCGCTCATTGCGTGGTCTTGACCTTACACAAGGCTACACAAACCTTCGATACAAATATTCTAGTCCGTACACACGCCTTTGAATCGTAAGACTCGAATTTCTATTCGGCCACTGCGGCTACACGGCTAACATGTCCTTCCTTTTATACGGCGCAGAAACATGGATGGTGTCAAACAAAGATGAGGATGATTTTGGGGCCCTGTTCGTGTGGGCGTCAAATACCGAAGAAGATGGAATGACAAACTTTACGAGCTTTTTAACGACATGAGCATAGTTTAGCGCATAAAGATCGCTCGCGAACATGATGGAAATAGCTATTGTATAAGGACCCGTCTGCACTCGGGATGTACAACTGAAGCAACCTCGTAAAGGAAGGATGCAATTGTTTAATCTCTGGCAACCACGCCCACGGTTACCGGTAACGGTAATTTTGAGAAATACAAAATCTTCGATAAATCAGTAAATATTGAAGCTAATTTATTCAAAATTGATGCTTGTAACAATTCTTTACTAAGAAATACGTTTATGGTAAAATTTTGGAAAATGGGCGTGGCACCGCCCACTTATGATCACATATATGTATATCGGTAACCGTTCTACCAATTTGTACCAAACTCGGTATTTTTATTGTCCTGGCTACATAAAAGCAAAACGTTGAAAATTATTGAAATCGGACTAAAATTACGGCCGCTTTTCATATAACGGTAAATTTCAGAAATGCTGAAACTGCAATATTTCGAAATTTAAGGACGCTAATTTACTCAAAATTGATCTAGCGGTAGCTTCCGGAAAGGTGAAAAACATATATTTAATACTTGCGCCGGGTATTTAATGTTCGGCTCTACCCGAACTTAGACTTTCTTATTTGTTATATATATTTTTTCTTGTAAAGACCAGAAGCATTCACAATGTGAATATAAAATAAAAATATTTCAAATTTTATTATTTAGGGCCTTTCGCATTGATGATGACATATAAATACATAAGTATAACCTTAGTTTTGAATGTGGCATTCAAAAGCCTTTCGATTTTTCTCAAAGCAAGTAAAACATAACTTTTAGTACAAATTAAATTGATTGAATTATTTAAATTCTTACACACGCATTATTATCATTTTGTACCTCGTTCGTGCAACAAAATATCAAAATATATAGTACATTGCCAGCTGTAAATTTTTATGTACGAAAATCATTTGGCATACAGTTTAATATTCGATTAAATGGCAAAGTTAAACGGTTCTAATTGCGATAAGCACTATTAAAAATAGCAATCGTTAAAAATTTATATGAAAAAGAAAAACAAAAGCCATCGCGGTAATCTAGTAGTAAATCATAAAATATAAGTGCATATGAATATATGTATATACGTACATTATATAGTATTTATGTATATGGTGAAGCAACACATACAAACGAAAATAAGTGTGCCAAAGCATATTTCTAGGCATTCGGCATGAAAAGACGCTCATTGACATTTCAGTTCACAGCTAAAACTCAACGCAGCTTTTTAACGAAAATGTAATTGCTTTGCGATCAGCTGCAGCTTTTCTGTAAAGAATTTAGTAAACACGCTGTAAAGTTTTTTGTAAGATACCTACATATGT
>NW_023458561.1:43060069-43064399 GCF_013731165.1 Rhagoletis pomonella | reverse complement strand
TGAAGCCTTCGGCATAGCCGAAGACAGCGCTGCTCTTACTTGTTTTTGATCGGAAAACTGTGGTTCTCTTCAGGAGACTTCCAGTATCAATGCCCAGTAGTTTATTCAACAATTTTTTAATATTAAAGATTTATTATTGGTCACCCATTGCATTTTCTAGGGGCGTTGGCGGACCTATAAAATATAGTTACCGTGAAAAAATGGTTAAAGAAACAATTGGGTATTATTAATAGGAATCTTCTGAATAGGAACCAAGTTATAAAAATATTGATTTTCAAGAATACTACACCATTTCTATTGTTTTTTCTATTTCTAAATAAAAAATAAGGGTATGTTTTTTCGGCATAGAACAATCCTTGGGGGTGCCGGCATTAAAATTCCGACTTTACTCTTTCACATGCATTTTTGGACAACTCTAATGTGCATATATATTTATACGAGTGTCGAATGCTTTGGCTTCTTCAAGTGCTAGTAATACTAAGTAATCTCTAGGCGGTCGCTTTAAATGTGAAGGTCAACAATGGCCAAGCGTTTTATGATTATTATATACTTACGTAGAATTACTTTTGTTAATATGTGTAATTGTATTTCTGTTTGCTTTAATGCTACTGCCACTTGATTTGATAAATAATTTTATTCATTATTTTTTTCAGCTCATACCGCTAACAAGCTGCAATTGTTGCCGGCGCTTCTTCTTATATGATCATCCATGCCGTTGTCTTTTATAGTGTTATTGATATTTGCTGTTTCTCTGCTTTGCTGGTTTTCTTGTATTTTGTACGATTGCGCGTATCTCTTGCCGGTTATTGCTTGCTGCTCCGCTACCGGCCGTCAGTTGCTGATGCTGTTACCATTCGCAGCGATCGCTGTTGCAACGTGCGCTATTCCACTAGTATCGTATGTGGGTACCTGTAGTGTGATTGCTGTCACCCATTGCTGGCGTTGTTTGTCACTCTCGTTGATTTTGTTCGCATAACTTTTTCTTTTAACAAATGTGCATATTTAGTTTACTTAGTTGTTATTGTTTTTGTACTTATGTACATATATTTAAATGTTGATCAGCCTCATATCATGGAATGCACAGTGTGGTAGAATAGAACAAACTCTCCAACCAGTTTTGTGCAATATTAAGCATCCGAAAGAGATGTCGCGTTGCTTTACGAAAGTTTTACATACTATATATTGTAGGCATATATACTTGTCTTCACAACACTTCAAGGCCCTCAAGAAGATCAAAAGAGCTTTTGCGGGAGATAATGAGCGTATGTGCTCGTGCAAAGACCACAACAAGCCTATGTTCCTTTTTTGTATCCTAGATATTGAATCACATTCGTCTAGAAGTCATCTCCATGGGCTAGCAATAGAGCCCGCAGGGAGCGTTTGACCAAACGCCGAATTTGTGTAGGTGACCCTTAAGCCTGCAGTCTGCGATAAGATTGCGTGTGAGGATTCTTAAATTCTCCTTTTGGGAGATTAATTAGTAGTTTTAATACATTAAATTGTATTCTCCTGTAGCTTTGTCTGGACTGCCATTACTTGGATATTGCGCAAGGAACTCATTTCCAAATTACCTTATTGGCACCACAATTAAGGCCCCTCATATGACCTTTATAAATCCACGGCTCTTAAACCATTATTACGCTCAGAACCTCCGTGATGAACCTGCTCGCGATTACTGCTGAGGTCGCTTCCGCGTGGTTTGACGCGAGCTTTCGCCATGATTATCGCTTGAGAAGTGTTTGTAATAATTGTTTAACGTAGCCATGAATGAGGACTTCTTCTATCTACTTTAAAATTGTTTCTATATACTTTCTTTTATGGTAAGCAAGTTGAAATTTAGATATCCGATTTCGAGGATCCCAGGATACAGGACGCTATCCTTAAGTTTGACATATCCGCAAAACTAATACGACTATATAGATTGACGTTTGCACAAACTAAAACTCGATCCAAATTGGGAAGGACCCCTTCGAGTTATTTGAGGCCAAACAAGGTTTTAGACAAGACTAATCACTTTCGTGCAACTTCCTCAATATTATTTTGGAAAGCTTAATTTGAGCTGTCAATCTGAGTCGCAGGTGCACTATACAAATAACTAAAGATGCGTGCTATTGGCGTATGTAGATGATATTGGCATAGTCGGTCTCAACTAAAAAAAAAAACAGTTTCAACTTAAAGATGGGATGAGCCTGCCCAAAACTATACAATGGATCTATTTCATTTATGGAATTAACAATGACAACCACTCTGCCAATTAAATAGCGGCAAATCAGCTGCACTTGATAGTAGTTGGTCGAATAAGGGAATGGATTAGCAACAAGAGTTTACGGGATGTGCATATGTAGCTCAGTGGTTAGCGCTTATGACTTTGCACATCGATTATGCGGGTTTGATCCCTACTGAAGTCTAGGAAAAAGAAGTCTGATGAGAAGATGTAGTGATCTCCGAAATAGCAGCCATAATTCGATCGCTTAGACATTGATGTTTTTTTCATTTTTACTAACAAACAAATCGTGTTACAAAGCTCAATAACACTACTGAATCAAAGGAAGAAAATCAGACAAAACTTTAAATAACGTCAGCTTGGATATTAGGTGGAGAAAACCTATTTATCTTGACTTCTATTGGTAATTGAAAAACAGAGCCCTCTCTTGACGAAAAATACCGCACTTCATAGCGCAGAGGCGAAGTTTTCGAGAAGCCTACATATTTGACAGATCTGTGCATGTGGGCGACGGCATTTTGATGAAAATGATATTGTCAAACAGGCCCATTAGCTGAGGTAAATAAGCTTTAAATTGTGTCACTGAGTTTTGTGTTCACACACAATCAATTAAGTTGAAACAATTAGTGTTTCACTGCTGATACTGTTTTTATTTTGCTTGTGAAAAGTTTTGTATGAATAAAATGGAGAGGTTTTTAACTTTAAATAAAATTTTATTGGTGTATAATAGAAATATTGAATTTTTTCGAGTCAATACAATCAACCCAGTGGGAAAATGTAATGTTTGGGAATGCAAAAAGTAATGGATAGGCCCCATAACCTGCGCACGAAAAGATGCAAGAATTTCTCTGTCAGTGTTGTCATACGAAAGTAATGTGTCGTATGTCGCTTCACGAAAATGTATACAATTTTTAAATGAAAATAAAAAAATAAAGTCCGTGCCAGAGATTTTGAACCTGTGCCCAACAACACGGCAGTCGAACACGCAACCATTCTGCTACAGCAGCTGTTGAGGTAACGTGAAAAAACATACTTGAGCTAGTTTTCAAACTCTTTGTTTTGTTTGTGACTTCGAAACGACACATCATCCGCTAGCTTTCATTGCGATGCATCATTTTCGTTCAACCGCAGTCGTTAATCTTTTCTCGGTAGGAAAAGGTAATGCATTCCCATTTTCCCACTGGGAAATTTTGTTTTGAATAACATTTCATTTTTATGACCCTTCGTTTTCTTATTGAATATGCCCTCTATTCTGCTCATTAAACACACTTCACAGGGTTGCATCAGCAATTTGACGACAATTTTCTGCTAATTCTTTACTAATTTCCAGCTAATTGTTTGAGTTTTTAAATATATGGCTAATTTTGTTGCATTTAGGGATTTAATTGCTGGAATGCTCTCAATTAGCTAATTAATGCTGACTTAAACATGTTCCAGACGCTTTTGGCAAAAATATTGGTCGATTCGTCATGGCTAGACAAAAAAAGTAAGAACGCCTAACTACTTCATCTTTAAGGTTTATATGTAGGTTAAAAAAAACTCATTTTGCAAAATTTTAATTTTGAATTTTTGGCAAATAAAAGGGATACAATTTTCTATAGTGAACTGGAGGGACCTACAGTTTGACGCCGAATCGAAGTATCGAACCTTGGCTCTGTCGCACTTCTAACTACTTGATTAAGGGGATCGCCGAGCTGCTACCAACTCTACCTAAAAAAAACTGATTACATTAAACGAGCAATTCTTGTATATATATATATATATATATATATATATATATATCCATAGGGTTCTCGGAAACGGTTCTAACAATTTTTATGAAATTTTGTACACAGATAATGTTTTGGATTTTAAGGTTATCTGAATAGGCATTATCTCCGAGAATAATCGTATATTCGAAATTAATTACAAATTAATTAAAACATCATAATATGGGTATCAAATGGAAGGTATTTTAAAGATCCCTACTTCAAAAATATTTGTAATAGGGTTGCTACCTATTTTGAATCGCAAGTTTATTTAATTTGTTTTTTTAGAAAAAAAAGGAAAATATTACTACTCATGGGTACCAAGAGAAGTTTCTTAAACAATGCTTTCCCTTTATAC
>NW_023458561.1:43054935-43059969 GCF_013731165.1 Rhagoletis pomonella | reverse complement strand
GTATAAAGGGAAAGCATTGTTTAAGAAACTTCTCTTGGTACCCATGAATAGTAATATTTTACTTTTTTTTTCTAAAAAAAAACAAATTAAATAAACTTGCGATTCAAAATAGGTGGCAACCCTATTACAAATATTTTTGAAGTAGGGATCTTTAAAATACCTTCCATTTGATACCCATATTATGATGTTTTAATTAATTTGTAACTAATTTCGAATAGGTGGCAACCATATACGAGTCTTCTCGGATAAAATTCCTATTCAGATAACCTTAAAATCCAAAACATTATCTGTGTACAAAATTTCATAAAAATTGTTAGAGCCGTTTCCGAGAACCCTATGGATATATATATATACAAGAATTGCTCATTTAATATAAATAATACGATTTTTTTAGGTAGAGTTGGTAGCAGCTCGGCTATCGCCTTAATCAAGTAGTTAGAAATGCGACAGAGCCAAGGTTCGATACTTCGATTCGGCGTCAAACTGTAGGTCCATCCAGTTCACTATAGAAAATTGTATCTCTTTTATTGGCCAAAAATTCAAAATTTAAATTTTTGCAAAATAAGTTTTTTTAACCCACATTTAAACTTTAAGTATGAAGTAGTTAGGCGTTCTAACTTTTTTTGTCTAGCCATGACGAATCGACCAATATTTTTGCCGAAGCGTCCGGAATATGTTTAAGTCAGCGCTAATTAGCTAATTGAGAGCATTTCAGCAATTAAACCCCTAAATGCAACAAAATTAGCCTTATAACAACTCAAACAATTAGCTGGAAATTAGTAACTAATTGGCAGCAAATTGTCGTAAAACTGCTGATGCAACCCTGTGAAGTGTGTTTAATGAGAAGAACAGAGGGTATATTCAATAAGAAAAGGAAATGTCATGAAAACGAAGGGTCATAAAAATTAAATGTTATTCAAATAAAAGTTTCCCAGTGGGAAAATGGGAATGCATTAACTTTTTCTACCAAGAATAATATTAACGACTACGGTTGAATGAAAAGATGCATCGCAATGAAAGCTATCGGATGATGTGTAGTTTTGAAGTCACAAACAAAACAAAGAGTTTGAAAACTAGCTCAAGTATGTTTTTCACGTTACCTCAACAGCTGCTGTAGCAGAATGGTTGCGTGTTCGACTGCCGTGTTGTTGGGCACAGGTTCAAAATCTCTGGCTTGGACTTAATTTTTTATTTTTATTTAAAAATTGTATATATTTTCGTGAAGCGTGACAGAGAAATTCTTGCATCTTTTCGTGCGCAGGTTATGGGGCCTATCCATTACTTTTTGCATTCCCAAACATTACATTTTCCCACTGGGTTGATTGTATTGACTGGAAAAATTCAATATTTCTATTATACACCAATAAAATTTTATTTAAAGTTAAAAATCTCTCCATTTTATTCATACAAAACTTTTCACAAGCAAAATAAAAACAGTATCAGCAGTGAAACACTAATTGTTTCAACTTAATTGATTGTGTGTGAACACAAAACTCAGTGACACAATTTAAAGCTTATTTGCCTCTGCTAATGGGCCGGTTTGACAATATCATTTTCATCAAAATGTCGTCGCCCACATGCACAGATCTGTCAAATATGTAGGCTTCTCGAAAACTTCGCCTCTGCGCTATGAAGTACGGTATTTTTCGTCAAGAGAGGGCTCTGTTTTTCAATTACCAATAGAAGTCAAGGTAAATAGGTTTTCTCCACCTGATATCCAAGCTGACGTTATTTAAAGTTTTGTCTGATTTTTTTCCTTTGATTCAGTAGTGTTATTGAGCTTTGTAACACGATTTGTTTGTTAGTAAAAATGAAAAAAAAACATCAATGTCTAAGCGATCGAATTATGGCTGCTATTTCGGAGATCACTACATCTTCTCATCAGACTTCTTTTTCCTAGACTTCAGCAGGGATCGAACCCGCATAATCGATGTGCAAAGTCATAAGCGCTAACCACTGAGCTACATATGCACATCCCGTAAACTCTTGTTGCTAATCCATTCCCTTATTCGACCAACTACTATCAAGTGCAGCTGATTTGCCGCTATTTAATTGGCAGAGTGGTTGTCATTGTTAATTCCATAAATGAAATAGATCCATTGTATAGTTTTGGGTAGGCTCATTCCATCTTTAAGTTGAACCCTTTTTTTTTTTTAGTTGAGACCGACGATGCCAATATCATCTACATACGCCAATAGCACGCATCTTTAGTTATTTATATAGTGCACCTGCGACTCAGATTGGCAGCTCAAATTAAGCTTTCCAAAATAACATTGAAGAAGTTGCACGAAAGTGATTAGTCTTGTCTAAAACCTTGTTTGGCCTCAAATTACTCGAAGCGGTCCTTCCCAATTTGGATCGAGTTTTAGTTTGTGCAAACGTCAATCTATATAGTCGTATTAGTTTTGCGGATATGTCAAACTTAAGGATAGCGTCCTGTATCCTGGGATCCTCGAAATCGGATATCTAATTTCAACTTGCTTACCATAAAAGAAAGTATATAGAAACAATTTTAAAGTAGATAGAAGAAGTCCTCATTCATGGCTACGTTAAGCAATTATTACAAACACTTCTCAAGCGATAATCATGGCCAAAGCTCGCGTCAAACCACGCGGAAGCGACCGCGGCAGTAATCGCGAGCAGGTTCATCACGGAGGTTCTGAGCGTAATAATGGTTTAAGAGCCGTGGATTTATAAAGGTCATATGAGGGGCCTTAATTGTCGTGCCAATAAGGTAATTTTGGAAATGAGTTCCTTGCGCAAGATCTAAGTAGTGGAAGTCCAGACAAAGCTACAGGAGAATACAATTTAATGTATTAAAACTTCTAATTAATCTCCCAAAAGGAGAATTTAAGAATCCTCACACGCATTCTTATAGCAGGCTGCAGGCTTAAGGGTCACCTACACAAATTCGGCGTTTGGTCAAACGCTCCCTGCGGGCTCTATTGCTAGCCCATGGAGATGACTTCTAGACTAGAATGTGATTCAATATCTAGGATACGAAAAAGGAACATAGGCTTGTTGTGGTCTTTGCACGAGCACATACGCTCATTATCCCGCAAAAGCCCTTTTTAACTTCTTGAGGGCCTTGAAGTGTTGTGAAGACAAGTATATATGCCTACAATATATAGTATGTAAAACTTTCGTAAAGCAATGCGACATCTCTTTCGGATGCTTAATATTGCATAAAACTGGTTGGAGAGTTTGTTCTATTCTACCACACTGTGCATTCCACGATATGAGGCTGATCAACATTTAAATATATGTACATAAGTACAAAAACAATAACAACTAAGTAAACTATACACATTTGTTAATAGAAAAAGTTATGCGAACAAAATCAACGAGAGTGACAAACAACGCCAGCAATGGGTGACAGCAATCACACTACAGGTACCCACATACGATACTAGTGGAATAAGCGCACGTTGCAACAGCGATCGCTGCGAATGGTAACAGCATCAGCAACTGACGGCCGGTAGCGGAGCAACAAGCAATAACCGGCAAGAGATACGCGCAAATATACAAAATACAAGAAAACCAGCAAAGCAGAGAAACAGCAAATATCAATGGTCATACAAGAAGAAGCGCCAGCCACAATTGCAACTTGTTAGCGGTATGAGCGGAAAAAAATAATGAATACAATTATTTATCAAATCAAGTGGCAGTAGCATTAAAGCAAACAGAAATACAATTACACATATTAACAAAAGTAATTCTACGTAAGTATATAATAATCATAAAACGCTTGGCCATTGTTGACCTTCACATTTAAAGCGACCGCCTAGAGATTACTTAGTATTACTAGCACTTGAAGAAGCCAAAGCATTCGACACTCGTATAAATATATGTACTACATTAGAGTGGTCCGAAAATGCATGTGAAAGAGTAAAGTCGGAATTTTAATGCCGGCACCCCCTAGGATTGTTCTATACCGAAAAAATATACCCTTATTTTTTATTTAGAAATAGAAAAAACAATAGAAATGGTGTAGTATTCTTGAAAATCAATATTTTTAGATCGGAAAACTTGGTTCCTATTCAGAAGATTCCTATTAATAATACCAAATTGTTTCTTTAACTATTTTTTCACAGTAACTATATTTAAAGGTCCGCCAACGCCCCTAGAAAATACAATGGGTGACCAATAATAATTCTTTAATATTTAAAAATTTTTGAATAAACAACTGGGCATTGATACTGGAAGTCTCCTGAAGAGAACCACAGTTTTCAGATCAAAAAAAATTTATTTTCAAGAACGGTATACCATTTCTACGGAAAATTGTTTTTTTCTTGATATAAATTACATAGAGAAATTTAGCGCTTTGAGCACTCCCTAAATAATTTTTTATTTCAAAATAACAAATAGGGGTTTATTTTTTCGGTACTAAAATTCCGACTTTATTTTTTTCGACCACTCTAATGTACATATGTACATAGATATTTGTATGGAGCAATTTATATATGTATGTAGCATTTTTTAATTGTGCAAAATACATAATTGTATGCGCTCAAATTACTTGTAATGCATAACTGTACATAAATATTACAATTGTTTGTAATTTGATATGCCATAATAAAATAAATTGAATAAAAGATTACGAATCGTTGAAAAATTGGATTTTCAGCGCACATAACGTTTTCACACCTCAATTTAATTTTTTTAATTGAGAACACTTAGCGTATGCAAATTGATTCGGATATGCGGTAGGTTTTCATATTTGAATAAATACTCTTATGTGCGGACATATAGTAGATATGTTCATACGTAGGAACCTGTAAACGCATATAACTTAATTTGCGTTGGTGTACGCGCTGTCTAGCTGAAAATCAAATATGCCAACGAAACTCTCAATTTTTATTCATGTCAATTAACTTAAATGTTTGGCTATTTAGATTAATTTGACATTACATTTGCTAATGAGCATAATCTTAAGGCGCAGTCGTAATATTTACATGTATTCAAATGCGTTAACGTTGGCAGACATACACACGCACACTTGGGAGGTGATTATACATCTTTAAAGTTTTTTTT
>NW_023458561.1:43053361-43054835 GCF_013731165.1 Rhagoletis pomonella | reverse complement strand
GGCTTTTGCATGGCTGATATGTGGCCTATGTTATTAATATGAAAAAAGAATAAAAAAAACCTTAAAGATGTATAATCACCTCCCAAGTGTGTGTGTATATGTCTGCCAACGTTAACGCATTTGAATACATGTAAATATTATGGCTGCGCCTTAAGATTATGCTCATTAGCAAATGTAATGTCAAATTAATCTAAATAGACAAACATTTAAGTTAATTGACATGAATAAAAATTGAGAGTTTCGTTGGCATATTTGATTTTCAGCTAGACAGCGCGTACACCAACGCAAATTAAGTTATATGCGTTTACATCTTCCTACGTATGAACATATCTATATGTCCGCACACAAGAGTATTTACTCAAATATGAAAACCTACCGCATATCCGAATCAATTTGCATACGGCTAAGTGTTCTCAATTAAAACAAAAAATTTTAGGTGTGAAAACATTATGCGCGCTGAAAATCCAATTTTTCAACGATTCGTAATCTTTTATTTAATTTATTTTATTATGGCATATCAAATTACAAACAATTGTATTATTTATGTACAGTTATGCATTACAAGTAATTTGAGCGCATACAATTATGTATTTTGCACAATTAAAAAATGCTACATACATATATAAATTGCTCCATACAAATATCTATGTACATATGTACATTAGAGTGGTCGAAAAAAATAAAGTCGGAATTTTAATACCGAAAAATAAACCCCTATTTGTCATTTTGAAATAAAAAATTATTTAGGGAGTGCTCAAAGCGCTCAAATTTCTCTATGTAATTTATATCAAGAAAAAAACAATTTTCCGTAGAAATGGTATACCGTTCTTGAAAATAATTTTTTTATACCTTTCATGAGCATGAAATGGTATTATAACTTTGGTCCGATGTTTGTAAGTACCAGAACAAAAAGAGATAGACCCATTAAAATGTATACTTATATGATCAGAACGTCGAGCTGAGTTGATTTAGCCATGTCCGTCTGTCCGTCTGTCCGTCTGTCCGTCTGTCCGTCTGTCTGTCTGTTTGTATGCAATCTAGTCTCTCAGTTTTCGAGATATCCGGATCAAATTTGGTAGGTGGGTGTATTTTTATAATGTATTAATCATTTGTCGGAACCGGAAGAATCGGACCACTATAACATATAGCTCCCATACAACTGATTGTTCAGATATGAGATTTTTCGTTATAACTTCTGCATTTATGCAGCTACGAACATGAAATTTTGCAGTACTTGCACCCATTATCAACAGAATACTTACAGTGAAAATTACAAAGATCGGGTCACTATAACCTATAGCTCCCATACAACTGATTGTTCAGATATAAAATTTTTCGTTATAACTCCTCCATTTATATAGCTAGGAACATGAAATTCCGCACTGTTTTCAATAATTATTAACAGAAAACTTACGGTGAAAATTAACAAGATCGGGTAACTATAACCTATAGCTCCCATACAACTGATTGTTCA
>NW_023458561.1:43050330-43053261 GCF_013731165.1 Rhagoletis pomonella | reverse complement strand
GGAAAAGATTCGGACACTCAAAAGTAAAGTAATTCGTAACAACCAAGAATATCATTGTTTTATTTCGAGTATTCAGCATATTGTATTTAATTGTGGATATAATTCAGCACAACACAATAAAAAGTCACATGCAATCCAGCGAGGTAAAAATAAAAATTCTTTTAATACCGAGTCAACATAAACATCCGAACGGAACCATGGACCAGATAAAGAAAAATTTCTGAAGAAAAAACGGAAATCTTAATTTTTGCTCATTCTTAATTGATAATACAGCCCAACAAAAGTAGAAAAAAAATTTGGTAAGGCAATTGTTAAAGCTGTTTTTGATAGACTTTTTGTGCTGATTACGAAGTCAAAGTGTCAAAAAGCGTTTTTTGCAATATTTTTGAAGCCCTAGCAAAGAAATGTAAGGTAATAGAACTTTCCTGGCTGGAACTCTCGACTACCATTTATCTCTGAAAATTTCATTCCTGCACCTTGAATCGATGGTCATTTAGTCATTAGTTACATACTTTTTTTGGGTTTTATTTTATTGCAGAAAAAATGAAGAACAAGTTGAATAAAATTTTAGAATTTTTTTTCAAACTAAAAATTGATAAATAGCTCTTAACCAACAGTTTGATTGAAAGGTGTTGCATACACTGTCGGTGGGATATATAATTACCTTCCGTATTATAAAAAGAACTTCGAAATTGACTAACTACATCTGGAGAGAACGGCGGTTTAGTGAAATCAATTTTTTTTTTTCAAAACTCGAAAAACGAGCTATGTCTCGAAAAGTGTTATACTTTCTTATCTTTTGACTCCGTATTCAGATTCAGGGGCAAATTTTATATAAGAACTACCAGTCAAATGCTAAGGGTCAGAACATTTCCATAAAATTTGTAAAATTGTGTTATTGGTTTCAAAATAAATGATAGCAATAAATAAGTCACAAGGTTAGACCCTAACAAGAGGATTGCTTTACGCATGGCCAGCTATGTATACTTATTGTTGTAGAGTATAATCTTTCCAAAATACCAAAGTTAAAGTTAACTACCAAAAGCAATGCATGTGGTTTTTAGAATAATGAAATGTGCAGATTTTTTAGACCACGGAGTACCCCGATTTTCGGGGATTTTTTTTTTGTTGCTAAAAGTGCCTTCTTGTGGAAAAGAAACAAAAACCTACGAGTACAGTAATTTGGTAACCGAAACAAGAGACTTGTACCTAGTCCTTGCATTATACACGGTTTGGGATGAAATTAAGTTATTTTATTTACGAATAGGTAATATTCTCTAAGTGCGTTCTACCACTCCAAATGACGTAGGTTCAAGCCATGGTCAAATCAAAAACGTCACAAAACATATAGAAAAAGGTTTGTTCTTACCAGCGGTCGCAACTCGGCAGTCAATGGCAAAACTCCGAGCATATTTCTGCTAACTATGCCATTCATAGGTGGCGTAAAACTATAGGTCGCTTTCCTTTATGTGACAACATCAAGATCGTACGTGAACCACCAATTGGAGGAGAAGCTTGGCCAAACACTTAGCAAAAGTGCAAGTGCCAAATTATTGTTATTACTTAATATTCTCTAAGTTATTCACTTATTCATTTGCCTTACTATATGCTTAAACGTGTTTTGGCAGATTCGTTATCTCAAGAATATTTAGAAAGTTCAAATAAAAACTTGAGAAATAGCGGCTTTCTCATACTCGTAAAACCGGAAGAGTACTTAGCAATAAAGAGTTAGTAAGACATTTGCTATTATCGACAAATTCATTCGTGTCAGCTAGAAGGAACTTAAAACAAAGAAACAAATTATGAAGGGGGTCCGCTATAAGTATTAAAAAGTATTCATATATATTTTGGAATTACAAAAATTATAAGTTCCTCCCTGAGGATTTAAGTTCCAAAACTGATACATAAAACGCTATAAATATCCAATACGTTTACATTTTCGTTTAATTATCGTAGTATTGGGAAATTTCCTTCGTTTTATCCATATCGATCATCTAGATGCATTTCTGCCTCAAAAAGAAAATTAAAAAAAAAATGTCGCTTATTGCGATTAATTATGTCTTACTTTTTCGAAATTGGTAACCGGTTAAATATTTTTTTTGTTTAATTTTGTTTTTGAAATTACCGTGAGGTAATCCTTTTGCTCCGAAAGTAATAAACGCGGGCCGCGATGCTGGTAACAGAGGAAGAGGAAGGCCTCCTCTGCGTTGGAAAGACCAGGTGGAGAAGGACTTGGCTTCACTTGGCATTTCCAATTGGCGTCAGTTAGCACAGAAGAGAAATGACTGGCGTGCTTTGCTGAACTCGGCCAAAATCGCTTAGGCGGTTACAGCGCCAATAAAGAAGAAAAGAATTCTGGCCACTTCTTATATTTTGGTCCATTGTTTTTAAGGAGTCGGTGCACAAATCCTAACTAAACGATATACATACATACATATATTGTGCTGTGGATATACCTTTGCATTATTTGACCTAATAATGGTCCTAGATGCTTTTCATTTCACAATTATTATTACAGTAGCACTGAAATTTCACCAGGCCGCATCAATAATATTTCTTAGAATATGATTTAGTTCGAACGCCATATGAGTAAGTACCAAAATACTTAATATGAGACATCAGGAGTATTGAACTTTAAAAGCGATTAAAAGTGTTTTCACCTAAAATATTTCAAAATTTATATGCACATAAACACACGCACGCTGTGTGACGATAAACTAAGCAAGCGAGCTAATTTCATTTAAAATCAGACGAATTGTAATAAACAGTGCAAGCGAATGCAAATAAAGGCATAAAATATATAACGAAGTTATTAAAACACTCGTTGAGAAAACAAAAACAAAAACAAAAACAACAACGTAAAGCAAATTGTATGATGGGAAAAAACGAATGAGTTCGTTACCGCAAAGCAAATAAGCAAATGATTTTTGG
>NW_023458561.1:43047177-43050230 GCF_013731165.1 Rhagoletis pomonella | reverse complement strand
AAAAATCATTTGCTTATTTGCTTTGCGGTAACGAACTCATTCGTTCTTTCCCATCATACAATTTGCTTTACGTTGTTGCTTTTGTTTTTGTTTTCTCAACGAGTGTTTTAATAACTTCGTTATATATTTTATGCCTTTATTTGCATTCACTTGCACTGTTTATTACAATTCGTCTGATTTTAAATGAAATTAGCTCGCGTTGCTTAGTAGTTTATCGTCACACAGCGTGTGTGCGTGTGTTTATGTGCATATATGTAAATTTTGAAATGTTTTAGGTGAAAACACTTTTAATCGCTTTTAAAGTTCAATACTCCTGATGTCTCATATTAAGTATTTTGGTACTTACTCATATGGCGTTCGAACTAAATCATATTCTAAGAAATATTATTGATGCGGGCTGGTGAAATTTCAGTGCTACTGTAATAATAATTGTGAAATGAAAAGCATCTAGGACCATTATTAGGTCAAATAATGCAAAGGTATATCCATAGCACAATATATGTATATCGTTCGGTTAGGATTTGTGCACCGACTCCTTAAAAACAATGGACCAAAATATAAGAAGGGGCCAGAATTTGTTGAAACTTTACTTTTAAAAGAATTCTTTCCTTCTTTATTGGCGCTGTAACCGCCTAAGCGATTTTGGCCGAGTTCAGCAAAGCACGCCAGTCATTTCTCTTCTGTGCTAACTGACGCCAATTGGAAATGCCAAGTGAAGCCAAGTCCTTCTCCACCTGGTCTTTCCAACGCAGAGGAGGCCTTCCTCTTCCTCTGTTCCCAGCATCGCGGCCCGCGTTGATTACTTTCAGAGCAAAAGGATTACCTCACGGTAATTTCAAAAACAAAATTAAAAAAAAAAAGAATTTTCACCGGTTACCAATTTCGAAAAAGTAAGACATAATTAATCGCAAAAATAACGGGAGCGACATTTTTTTTTTTAATTTTCTTTTTGAGGCAGAAATGCATCTAGATGATCGATATGGATAAAACGAAGGAAATTTCCCAATACTACGATAATTAAACGAAAATGTAAACGTATTGGATATTTATAGTGTTTTATGTGTCAGTTTTGGAACTTAAATCCTCAGGGAGGAACTTATAATTTTTGTAATTCCAAAATATATATGAATACTTTTTAATACTTATAGCGGACCCCCTTCATAATTTGTTTCTTTGTTTTAAGTTCCTTCTAGCTGACACGAATGAATCTGTCGATAATAGCAAATGTCTTACTAACTCTTTATTGGTAAGTACTCTTCCGGTTTTACGAGTATGAGAAGCCGCTATTTCTCAAGTTTTTATTTGAACTTTCTAAATATTCTTGAGATAACGAATCTGCCAAAACACGTTTAAGCATATAGTAAGGCAAATGAATAAGTGAATAACTAAGAGAATATTAAGTAATAACAATAATTTGGCGCTTGCACTTTTGCTAAGTGTTTGGCCAAGCTTCTCCTCCAATTGGTGGTTCACGTATGATCTTGATGTTGTCACATAAAGGGAAGCGACCTATAGTTTTACGCCACCTATGAATGGCATAGTTAGCAGAAATATGCTCGGAGTTTTGCCATTGACTGCCGAGTTGCGACCGCTGGTAAGAACAAACCTTTTTCTATATGTTTTGTTACGTTTTTGATTTGACCATGGCTTGAACCCACGTCATTTGGAGTGGTAGAACGCACTTAGAGAATATTACCTATTCGTAAATAAAATAACTTAATTTCATCCCAACCGTGTATCATGCACGTGTATTTTCCACAAGAAGGCACTTTTAGCAACAAAAAGAAAATCCCCGAAAATCGGGGTGCTCCGTGGTCTAAAAAATCTGCACATTTCATTATTCTAAAAACCACATGCATTGCTTTTGGTAGTTAACTTTAACTTTGGTATTTTGGAAAGATCATACTCTACAACAATAAGTATACATAGCTGGCCATGCGTAAAGCAATCCTCTTGTTAGGGTCTAACCTTGTGACTTATTTATTGCTATCATTTATTTTGAAACCAATAACACTATTTTACAAATTTTATGGAAATGTTCTGACCTATAGCATTTGACTGGTAGTTCTTATATAAAATTTGCCCCTCAATCTGAATACGGAATCAAAAGATAAGAAAGTATAACACTTTTCGAGACAGGCATGTTCTGAAATTCGAAAATTTGAAATCGACTCGATTTCGATAATTTTTTCGATGGTTTTTAATCCAAAAATTTTTAAGTCTCGCATTAAAATGATTTACTTCAAATCGCTGTTGCTTCCTTTATAGTTTTCAATTAGAATATTCACTCTTTTCATCATATATAATTAAAAAATATTTGGCAAATCGAGTCGATTTCAAAGATTCGACTGCCGTTCTCTCCAGATGTAGTTAGTCAATTTCGAAGTTCTTTTTATAATACGGAAGGTAATTATATATCCCACCGACAGTGTGTGCAACACCTTTCAATCAAACTGTTGGTTAAGAGCTATTTATGAATTTTTAGTTTGAAAAAAAATTCTAAAATTTTATTCAACTTGTTCCTCATTTTTTCTGCAATAAAATAAAACCCAAAAAAAGTATATAACTAATGACTAAATGACCATCGATTCGAGGTGCAGGAATGAAATTTTCAGAGATAGTAGTCGAGAGTTCCAGCCAGGAAAGTTCTATTACCTTACATTTCTTTGCTAGGGCTTCAAAAATATTGCAAAAAACGCTTTTTGACACTTTGACTTCGTAATCAGCACAAAAAAGTCTATCAAAAAGAGCTTTAACAATTGCCTTACCAAATTTTTTTTCTACTTTTGTTGGGCTAAAAAAAAAAAAATTAAGATTTCCGTTTTTTCTTCAGAAATTTTTCTATATGTAGTCCATGGTTACCTTCGGATGTTTATGTTGACTCGGTATTAAAAGAATTTTTATTTTTACCTCGCTGGATTGCATGTGACTTTTTATTGTGTTGTGCTGAATTATATCCACAATTAAATACAATATGCTGAATACTCTAAATAAAACAATGATATCCTTGGTTGTTACGAATTACTTTACTTTTGAGTGTCCGAATCTTTTCC
>NW_023458561.1:43037721-43047077 GCF_013731165.1 Rhagoletis pomonella | reverse complement strand
CTTGGTTGTTACGAATTACTTTACTTTTGAGTGTCCGAATCTTTTCCCCTTTTTTCACCTATATCCATCTTAGGGGGAATACAGGGCCTTTCTGGAACGGTGTTCAATGTTTTGCTACTTATATAACAATAAATGTTCTGTCCGACCCGGGGCTCTGTACATTCTCTATCAAGAAAGAAGAAGAAGTAATTTTGCAAAAAAAACATACACAAGTTGCGCAAGTGTGACGTCATACAAACGACGATGCTGTCAAACTGTCGGTACGAGTTGGTCGCCATCTTTGTTCTATACGTCGTGGGCCCTACCGAGAGTTACTGCGCACCGGCAACTATTCGGCGACAGTGGCCGCAGTACAATGTCTTGTTTGATTAGAACCGTTGATTAAAGTCAAGACTTTTACTGTCGACTTTGCTAAAAAAATGATTCCAAAATAGATAAGGTAATCTTTTAATATTACAGAATTAAAGTCGGAATTCCATGCAAATGCAAGTTTTTTTTTGCCTTGGGTAAACAAAATAGATAAAACACCCATGTAATAAAATTTGAAATTTTACCATATTTTCTATAAAATGGGAATTTTTGCTATGCATTCATTGGCATTCAATTCGATTGTAACAACAATTTCAAATTTTGATGATTTTTTTTTTAAGCTGTTGAATTTTTTCGAGCATCGCACAAGATTTAAACTTTAATTGATATGGTTTATATTTGTTTATTTATTTATTTGCAACAAATGTTCATTTACGGACAATAGAGAAAATATGAAAGCTTAAACTAGTAATTCAAAAATTTTGATTCAGTTTAATTAAAAAATTCATTTAAAAAAGCACAAATTCAAATTTAGAGGAAAACAAGTCCGAGGCTATAGAATTTGAAAATGAATTCAGTTCTCTTAAGGCTCTGTATATTGAAGCATTGGTAGCATAACTACTTCTAACTTGATTCAAGAAAAGCAGCACATTATTCCGAAGGCAGCGTCCAGGGATATTGAAATTTTTACGTTCCAGAAAAAAAGGAGAAATAAGTTATTCCATTAATAATAACAAAGGAGAGGGAGAGAATAGTTCCCCTGCCATCTGCGAATTTTAAGTTGACGACCTTATATATGACATTATGTGATGAAAGTAGGAGAACAAAGTTCAAGGAACGAAGGGAGGGTCATAAAAACATATTTTTGATTTGCTCCCGTCTTTTAATATGTTTCTCATTTTGTCCATTTTCAATAGCGTCCGCCCATATCCAGCTGAAAAGAAATACACATACATACCATGTTTCGTTAAGATAAGAATATTTTATTCCAACTTCTCCAGGCATGCCTTAAGACCTTATAACTGATGAAATTATGAGTCACAGTAAATATAACATATATTATTTATATGTAGTATACATTTTATTAAGTACAATTTCATATTTGCCAAATATGCAGCTAGCAAATCATCGACCACAATTACTTCAATATCGGATTTCAAGCAGGTCAATAAATTTTTTCGAAGCAATGCACTTTAAATGTGATGCACATTCAACAAAATTTATCTGCATAAAAACGATATTAAAATGAGATAAAATAACTCGATTGGTGAAATAAGCACTCAATTGTTTTTGGGGCTTGCGAAAATACACCTATGCGCGCATATGAATATTTGTATATATATGTAAGTGCATATGGGCTTGTGTATGTAAATAGCCTTGTGGTCAGCTGATTAAGTCAAGTGACCATTTATATTTTATAATAGTCAAGCACTTTACCTAACCAGCGCCACATAAATCCACATTTAAAACTTCGTACAAAATTTATGAAAATTAATATCAAACTATTATGAAATGAATATTAAACTTTTATAAAAACATATAAGTATTAAAAAACAAAAGAAAAATAGCCAAAACTAGTAAAATGTCACTTTACTTAATCAGGTGACCACAAGTGCACATTAGGGTGGTAAAAAATTTAAGTCGGATTTTAATGATCTCAATTTCTTAGGCTGTTCTAGTTTGTTTTGAAATTGAAATATAATTAGAGGTCGCCTAAAGGGGCCAAAGTTTCCGATGTATTTTATATGGGAGAGGAACTATTTTTCATAGAAATGGTATATAATCCTTGAAAATGAATATTTTTCAATTGCTTCTCTTCCGGAGACTTCAAAGAATAATACACTTTTGTTTATTTAATATTTTTCTAATAATAACGACTGCAATTTTATGGAGTTTTTGGGCGCCCACAAACAGCAGTTAATATTAACAAGTGTTTAAATGAATAATTGGGTTCTATTCCTTGAAGCCATCTGAAGAGACACAGAGTTTGCTTATTGAAAAGTAGAGACCCTAAAGGATTCTATACCATTTCTATTACTTATTCCATATAAAAAATGTACATTGGAAATTTTGAGCGCTTTGAGCGACCTCTAAATATTTTTTGATTAAAAAAATAGGGGCATATTGTCTGGACATGAAACAATCCTAGGGGATGAGAGCATTAACATTCCGACTTTACTTTATTTAGCCCACCCTAATACACATACATACACTTATACAAATTTTATTAAAAGTAGCAAATCAATATTTAAGCGTGTACACGGGCAGACGTGTGGGAAATTTTTAAATACAGATTGGCAATTCTCAGTACACTAACGCTCGCAGATCACCCACCACCACCACCACCACCACCACCACTTTGGGTGAAAGTACGCATAAATCTGGCACGCCGTCAATTGCGCCTGCTGCGATACTACGCAGCCATAATTTCCGTTTCGGACTGATTCAGCCGCATGGAAATTGCAGCTTAAACGGATAAGAAACAGAATTCAAGGTCAATGTTAAGCTGAGCTCTGAATGAGATGCGCAGCTTGTTTCTCGATGCTGCCTGCCGGTAGTCGCTATTCGGCGGCGGTGGGCCGTAAACGAAATGCGAAATGCAAAATGCGCAATGCCGGTTTTAGTGGGATTTCGCATTTCGTTTGCGATCAATTACTGTGAAAAGAAATTTATTTCGCTTTTTATTAGCGGCCTGTGCTAAGTTTACTTTAATTTAATTAACATTTAATCGTACAGTCGCCTTAGCTGCGGATTTTATGATGGCGTGTCGGATTAATAACTGAGAGCAGGCTGTAAAGCTGGGATGCTGTGTGTGTTGCGACAACCACAGTTTTTTTTTTTAAGTTCTTCTCACTGTTGCATTGGTTCTGGGTTTTTGGTATTTTGTTTCATGAATCATACTTACAAATGTATGAAAACTGTTAACTTTGGCAGCGCATGCTCGTTTAAATGTTTCATGCTTGCCGCAACGGTGCATTGCACTTTGGTGTCGTTATCGTTGCCTCACTACCCGCCTTTGATACACTCTGGATGCAACAGATGTTCAAGGTTTTGGTGCATTTTGGTGATTTAGTACCTCCGTTAGTGTTGCTGAGCTTGAAATTCATTAACCCTCTCAGGACCATAAGCATATAGTTAAAAAACTCATGATTTATATTGTGAAATGTTATTCATCGAGAGCTAAATTAAGATATTTCTCATTACAAAAAATTTTCTATGTAAAAAATCACTATCTTGCTAAAAAATTTCACTAATTATAGCTAAAAACTATTTTTTTCCTAATTTCCAATTTTAAAAATTTTCTTTTATCACATTATTTTTTCTCTTAAAATAATTTTTTCCAAAACTTTTTTTTAGCTTTTTTTAAAATTTTTTTTTCAAATATTGTTTTTCCCAAAGAATTTATTTTTTCCCACAAATAATTTTTTTCACATCTAATCTTTTATAACTTTGGTTTTTTTAAATAACTTTTTCAAAAAAAAAAAAGTTTTTGCCCCAAATATTTTTTCATTTCTAAAAATTAATTATTTCCCTTACATTTTTATTCTCAATAAATTATTACTGTTTTGTAATTATATTGGCAAACATAATTTTTCCCTACAGAGCGCAAAAAGAATGAAAAAAAAGTTTGTTTCTAATTTTTGGTAAATGTTTTTTAATTTGAGTGAACATATTTCTTTCTTAAAAACTCTTTCCTACATTATCTACGTTTATCTACCTTTAAATTTATTTTTTCTAAAATAGCTTAAATAATAGAAAATACTATTGAAAACTTATACAATATGAGTGAAAATAGCTTTTTGCGAAGTATGTTTCCCTTGGACCAAAAAGCGTTAATGAAAATACACACAGTGTACATAAATATGTACACAAATACATATGCGTGCATGCTTTAACAGATTTATGGCCAGCAAATTTTTAATTGCTTTACCGCCCTTAAAGTTTGGTGCATACGTTCTGTGCTTTTTTGCTTTGGATTCCAGCTCATGAGATATTATTTTAGGTAGAAAGTAAAATGTTTGTTCTTGTTTTAAAATCTGTATTTTTTAAGTACATAATTGCGCATTTTAAAGCATATTTTATGGCCCCATTTAAATTTCAACAAAATATTTTCGGATACCACTTTTATGACTTTGCATTGAAAATCGGCTTAACAACTTAATTTCGTTTTCAAATACAGCTTTACGACTTTATTATTTTTTATTTTTAAGTACCCACCCATATTTGTGAGTTTGGAATTTTGAGCTTAATTGCTTTTTATTGAAATGCATTTTAAAAATTAACTTATACATACTCGTATTTATTTTTTACTTTTTTTCTGAGAATTCGTTCTGTTAAGCGAGCAAATTGATTCTGGGTTATAAGTTTAGTTTAAATAATACATTACATAAAGCAAAATATACTTTCGTATAAAGATGAGGAATCTTTCAGGATCAGCACTACAACAATTGGGAGTTTGTAGACATAAATTGTAGGTAAGCAGTGCAGCGTGTCATCCCAATCCCGATAGCTTAAATAAACAATTAGAACAGCAACAAAATAGGCTCCAATAGGGCTTAAACCAGATCATGAGAAGTGAACACAGAGGTGCACCGTATGATTAATATAGATGTAAATTTTGGGAATAAATCAGTGCATCGATTCTTCGATGCATCGCAGAAATCGATGGCGAAACTAAAATATATCGCTAGATAATCATACATATATCGATGGATTCCGATATTTTACAATTTGTTAAATCCTATTTAGATTAAAAAGAAAATTGAAGCCTTTTCAATCCCCAATAATGCAGTATTCTGTAATTCAATTAGAGAAATACGTAGATACATATTTGCAGGCAGCGGCGTATTCCATGAGTAAGTGAAACCTTGTGCTCACTTACAAAGTTAATGTTTAAACACGTACGGCTTTTTAAATCCGTACTCAAGGCATAAATTAACATAATTCCAAAGCAAAAATTAAGTTTTTTTTCAAAAAACTTGAATAAAAAAAATTTAATAGTTCTAGAGTTCCTAAAAAAAATTACGGCAAAAAATTATGTTTTTCAAAAAAATTACTTTTTGAAAAAAAAATGGTCTTGAGTCTTAAAACCTCTACTACCAACAGCTGTTTTTTTTTTGTTTTGTTGAATAAGGGGCTTTTTAATTGCTCTGCAAATCTAGATAAATCTTTTTAAAAGTTTGACTTTTTAAATTTTTTTTTAACAATTTGTCATACAAGTGTCACTAACGCCACATTGTAAAAATGTATATTGGACATTTTTAGCATCATTTCTGGGAAGTTGGTATACGGTATGAACCAAAAAGACAAAAAAGCTGTTGTGAGCAGCTTTTCAATAGTTCTAGAATTCTTGGAAAGGAAAAAAAGTTCTGGATATTTCGACACAAAATTTTTTATTTTTGAATTTTGTATGTGACGACGTGTGACAAAAAGGCTAATTCAAAATTTTTCTGAGTAGCTTTTTAATAGTTCTACAGTTCCTGAAAAGGAAAAAAAATTAGTAGCTTTTCAAAGCTAAAATTTAAGTTTGACTTTATCGAAAAAAAAAAAATTGTTTTTTCCGGCGTAATTTTGCAGAACTTTTTCCCTTTTCACTAAAGGCGGATTCACCGTTCGTGTTCGGACACCCTTAGTTAGTAATTTTACGCGTTCCTTTCCCATTTTGTCTCACTGAGAGCGCGACAGAAATGTGCTGAACACTCTTTCTGTCCGAACGACGTTATGATTTGGGTTGCTGCGTTCTCCTTTATATGCGTTTACAGCGAATTGCATGTGCTATTTGCCCTCAAACTCGTGCGAAGACAACAATATCATCAGCTGTTTGCTTCAGAACAAAATAAAATGTGCCGAACTAAACGGTGAACCGTACTTCAGCACCATCTCCGGCAAAAATGTTTTGAGAGCAAATAAAAAGTGGTCCGGGCATTGGGTTGCCAGATTTTATATCCGCGAAATCAGTACGCTAGACTTTTTCATGCTAAAAAAATTAGTACTTTACAGTACATTTTTATTCAAAAGCAAAATTATGAATGTAAGTAATAGATAATATTTTAAAACGCCAGAATACTTGTTTTTAACTATATTTTGGTATATAAATAAAATATAGTTCATAAAAATAAGTGTTATTCTTTTTAACATGAGTGTACACATCATTGTACCCAGAAGCTAATAAATTATTTTATATTTATGACATTTTTGAATAGCAATAATGAGATTATTTCCATTTTCAGTGTTTAAATAGTCAAAGAATTCTATACATTCCACTTTAGAATTAATTTTAATTTGAAGATCACTTTAGCCATGGGTAATAGCGCAATGTTTTTGGCGCTAGCTCAACAGTGCTGGCGACGTCTGTGGTGTCTGCGCACTAACTCAGCGCAATAGTGCAGTGTACTGATTTGAACACGGCGCCATCTGAGTGTCACCACTGTACCCATCGTCAAACAGTGTCATACACAATACGGTGTATTATTTCTTTAATTTTCGGCGCTAAACAACGCTTGTACCGCCAGCCGAATTCAATTGCTAGGATTGTAGTAAATGCCACGATATTTTCATCATTATTGAGTAAAAGCTTTAAATTTGCCAAGATACATCTGTTTCTGGCGTTCTCACCTCTCAAAGTACATGTAATTTTTCAAAGAATTAAGGCGAATTGTGTGTGTGTCTCATGTGTTTCTTGGTGTTAATGGCGCTAGCGCTTTTCATTTATTGGCGTTGGCGCGTCAACTCCGGCTACGGTGTTAACGCAATGGCGCCGCGCAGCGCAGTGCTACCCATGCCTAGTTCACTTTCAAAAAATACATTTAGAAGCCGGTTTATCTCTTTGCGCCAGGAGCAGGAATAAGGAAAACTTTATACTCAAGATTCTCTCAGTTGCTTCGTTTGATAGTGGTATTGAAAAAAACAAAATTACATATTTGTTAACACTCTGGAAAAGTACCACTATTTAAGATCTTCATCTATATTTCCTTATGGCTTAAATAAATTGTTTCAAAATTTGCAATTGTTGCAAAATTTTTGAAGGATCAATAATTCGCTAAAAAGAGTATCTAACTCTATGCCTGTATGTAAAACTCTTTTAATATCTCAGTAAATTGTGACAAAAGAATTTTAAGTTATAGCCATTTGAATGTTCAAATTTGTTGCTTTTAAAATGAAAGTTATTTTCGAGATAACTAACAACACTCGACAAAACAACGTCAAAGTCCTTTTTAAATAATTATTATGCCCATAATACAATTGATCCTTTTGTTGTATTACCTTCTTGGGCATATCAAACATTATCTGAAACATGTCAACTACAGTTTAAGGAAGTTCCAACCTTATGTAAAATCCTTAAGAAACTCCTAAAGTATTTTGTTTGGATTGAAAATTCAGTACAATCAATACAAATTTTGAAAAATCAGGACATTAGCGTACTGATTGAAGGAATGAACGAAATCAGTAAAAGAGTTGAAAAATCAGTACTGTAGTGATAAAATCAGTACGTCTGGCAACCATATCCGGACACGAACCCGCCTTAATTCTAGAACTATTTGGAAGCAACTCCGAGCAGTTTTTATTTTTATTTGTTTCAAAAATTTAACTTTTTCTACTTTTTTGAAAAAATCAGCCTTATCATGAGTTTCATTTTCTCCGAACTGGTTCACTTTTCACTCCTGGTTTCCATGGTTTTACTATGGGCAGATGACAAATTTTCGGGTGAAGTTTTTTTCAGGATAAGTCATAAGTCAAGGATAATTCAGGATAAGTCAGAATGTTTTTGTTCGGCGTCTTAAGCTTCGATACAAAAAAAAAAAAAAACGTTATAATCAAAGAGTACCGAAAAATCGTTACTTCGTTATTATGATTACATGTAACACGTTATTTAACTAATATCTTCCCAAAATTACAAAATTATGTGTTATACACGCTTATATGGGTGTTTTGGTTTCTTCCGCTATATACATAAAAAACGCATTTAAACGAGCATTACTGTATTTACCACTCGGCAGCCAATAGCAAACCTTTATAATAAACATTATTTAGTACGCGTACAGAGATAAATTGGAAACGGTGAGGCATACCGCTCGCTAGCTAGAAGCTCATGAAAATGGAGATATCTTCTCGTTTATTGGTTTGCATGGTTTCTCACACTAGTAACAGTAAATTAATAAATTTTAGCCATTTTGATACCATAAACTTATGTAAACCTTCATTTATTTGTCGGTTTTGTTGAAGTTCTGTTTGAATCGGGTTCGTTTTAGATAAATTCACTGCTTTGTTTGCTTTGTTTGACTGGGTAGAAGGTATTCCAGTGTTTTACACAGAAATATTCATGAGCTAAAGATCTGATTTATTAGGCAAATTATTGAATACACCACTGTGCATGATTTTTAGCAGGGACCGAAAGTAAAATATATATATTTTTTTAAGTCAACTTGGACAAATAGTTTTTAAGTTTAAAATAAAAGTCATTTACTGATAAAAAACAAACCACTTATCCAAATTAAATAAATTTTGTATTAAATTAAATGAAATAACGAATGAAGGCTATACCCTCTATTTACAATTTTTCCATAATTTAATACAAAAGGAAGTCATATACCTGATCCAAGATTTGTTCTATTGTAATTTTTAGTGAAATATTTTCCAATAGGTGGCTTTCCTCGTTCAAACTTAAAAAATATTTGGCCATGTGGAATAAAAAAAACTGTTATTTTCGATCCCTGATTTCTAGAGTGCAATGATGCGCTTTAGTTAATCCATTTAGCAAACATATTCTGAGTTGACAAAAATCGAACTTCATTGACACCGCATGACTGTTGTATTTACCACAGATCTACCATCTTTGCTTGTAATGCTTATCACAAAAGTGACTCAGTTGTTAAGCTACATATATGTGGTTAAAATTCCTATCCATGCCAAAATCAAGACCTTTGGACTCTTTTTGGATGCGTAATAAGCCCTATTTCATGACTGATTTTGATTCACAGAATTTTTCTAAAAAGCCATTGACCAGTGAGTTATAGGCTATCTGAGGCTGCGCTTATGTATATTTTTTT
>NW_023458561.1:43035084-43037621 GCF_013731165.1 Rhagoletis pomonella | reverse complement strand
CCAGTGAGTTATAGGCTATCTGAGGCTGCGCTTATGTATATTTTTTTTTAATATTTCATTCGAATACCACAATTACCACAATTGACGCGATATTTTGCATTGAAAATGGGCATTTTGTGTTTCAAGTTTTCTGTAACTAAAATGAGGTATGTACGAAAATACCAATAAAATAAATTCTTTAAATGTATTAACAAATTTATGTGCGTGCGAACAGAATTAAGCTGCTGTAGAAGCAGTTAAAATGATGAGTAATTCAAACTCAACCAATGTTACTTGGAATAATTAAAATTAACCAGTTAAAATGTTTAACTGGTAGAGCTGGAACATTGACGGTTTTGTTTATCTAAAATCATTTAAATTAATAAATGGAAATAAATATGTATGTAAATATGTATTTGAAAATGTTATCAAACGCAAGTGGCTTAAAAAGCTTTTTTTCGTAAAAATTTTCGAACATGGTTGCCACTTTTTTTTTTTTTTTTGTTTAACAAAGATGAATGAAATATGTATTTGAATATGGTATCAAGCGCTAAAGGTTTAAAAAGATTTATTTTTAAAATATTTTCGAATAGGGTTGCCACTTGTTCAGTAACGTAAAAAAAAAGTTCTCATTTTAGAAGTCAAATTTAATGAATGATTATCTAGAGAATTGAACTATAACATGAACGTGTCTTTAAAATTTACTATAGCTCTTTTAGGGTTGGAGTTAGTGTTGTTTGAATGTTTTTATATTAACCTGAGTATTTATGTTTAAACTAACTTATATCCAAAGGTTTCACCCCACGCTTTTATACAAATGGATATGGAAAATAATTTAAAGATGTTATATTTTCTGTACCCATTTTGAAATAGCTGTATAATTTTTAAGCGAGTTAAGGAATTTCGGCCGTTTAAAACTATGAAATTATACAATTTCGTCTGCACGCTTGACATTTGAAAGATATCAATCCCTTTAAGTTTACCATGAAATGGTTCCAAGGGTACGGCACGTGAACCTTCTGGCAGATACCATGGCGGGTTCTTAATATCTCCAACTCAAATTCGGTAATTTGGTTTTGATAAAATACCTTTTCTCAGCTGAGTGCCTCTCCGGAGGCATGTATCATGCGATTTTAGATTATATGGCAGAAGCCGGCTCTCCTTTTTCATTAAATGAAATTTTGTCTGCCTGTACGGATCTGTTAAAATAAATCCCGATAACAAATTTAAAATACTTCCAAAGATACGAATTATGAAAGTTTGAGTATGTATGAGGGCCGACTTGCCTTCTTTTCTAATAAATAACTCGTATTTTTTCCATGCGCAATGGATAACTTTTATATACACAATATGTGGTAACAAACAGTACGGGAAGCGTCACGCCCCCTTTTCTTAAAAGCCTAATTTTCTTCCATGAGTATGGAATTGATTTTATATATTCCATTACCAAGTCCCTGTACTTTACCATAAACATATCTAGAGATATGCAGTATAGTAAATTTGTACGGGAAGTACCACGCCCCTTTCGAATAACCCAAAATTTTCTCCATGGGCATGAAATTAATTTTGTATAATCGTTTCGGTGCCAAGTTTCAGTCCTCTGCAATAAACACCCCCAGGGATATGCAGCATAAAAAAACAATTTGCATGGGAGCTACCACGCCCCCTGTCCAATAGCTCTCACTTTTCTCCGTGAGTATGGCATATATTTCACATATCTCCATACCAAGCGTACCCCCAAATATTTGAATAGATATGCAATTTGAAGGTTCATTTGTATTGGGAGGTGCCACACCCATTTTTCGCCGTAAGCATGAATTTGATTTCACATACATATCTCCTTACCAAGTCCCAATACTCCGCCACAAATACTTCCAGAAATATGTATGCATTATGAAAATTGGCATTCTTGCTTAGGTACTGCCTAAAGCTAATGTGGGTGTTCACACCTGTCTGGTTCTCAGGTTGTCTGATTATGTGTCTGCATATTAATTCTGTTTACAACAATAAAATACGCTATAAAATTATAATTTTTAACCAGATAGCCAGGCAACTGTGAGCACCCACATTAGTTTTTTTTTTACTGTAAATCTGATTGTGTTTTATAGTTAGGGGATTCACAAGACGTGTTAACCGTCGTGAAATCTTAAGCTTAACATTTTTTTATGTAAAACAACGGTTAAAATGGTTTTAGGGGGGCTATTTATAATTTTTTGTCAGTTTAAAAACATTTCTGTGTAGTTAAAAATCCTCTAAAACCATTTTAATCATTATTTTACATTAAAAAAATGTTAAGCTTAAGATTTTACGACGGTTACCACGTCTTGTGAATACCCTAAGTATGTTTATAGCGAGAAGTAGCGTAAATTAAAAAAATAAGCATATAGAAAAAACAAATATTTTCTGCGTATTTAAGTTCAAAAGTGTAAATGTTGTTATTCTGAAATCAAATTTCACCGGTCAACTGCGTACAATCACCTTTAAGGCAGTGACACAGAATCTCCAGCCTGGAACAATATATTTGCATTGTGTGAATTTTTTTTCATCTTTTTTTTTTT
>NW_023458561.1:43032915-43034984 GCF_013731165.1 Rhagoletis pomonella | reverse complement strand
CCAGTGAGTTATAGGCTATCTGAGGCTGCGCTTATGTATATTTTTTTAATATTTCATTCGAATACCACAAGTACCACAATTGACGTGACATTTCGCATTGAAAATGGGCATTTTGTATTTCAAGTTTTCTGTAACTAAAATGAGGCAAGTATGTACGAAAATACCAATAAAATAAATTCTTTAAATGTATTAACAAATTTATGTGCGTGCGAACAAAATTAAGCTGCTGTAGAAGCAGTTAAAATGATGAGTAATTCAAACTCAACCAATGTTACTTGGAATAATTAAAATTAACCAGTTAAAATGTTTAACTGGTAGAGCTGGAACATTGACGGTTTTGTTTATCTAAAATCATTTAAATTAATAAATGGAATTAAATATGTATTTGAAAATGTTATCAAACGCAAGTGGCTTAAAAATCAATTTTTCGTAAAAATTTTTGAACATGGTTGCCACTTAATTTTTTTTTTTAACAAAGATGAATGAAATATGTATTTGAATATGGTATCAAGCGCTAAAGGTTTAAAAAGATTTATTTTTAAAATATTTTCGAACAGGGTTGCCACTTGTTCAGTAACGTAAAATAAAGTTCTTACTTTAGAAGTCAAATTTAATGAATGATTATCTAGAGAATTGAACTATAACATGAACGTGTCTTTAAAATTTACTATAGCTCTTTTAGGGTTGGAGTTAGTGTTGTTTGAATGTTTTTATGTTAACCTGAGTATTTATGTTTAAACTAACTTATATCCAAAGGTTTCACCCCACGCTTTTATACAAATGGATATGGAAAATAATTTAAAGATGTTATATTTTCTGTACCCATTTTGAAATAGCTGTATAATTTTTAAGCGAGTTAAGCGTTTAAAACTATTAAATTATACAATATCGTCTGCCCGCTTGACATACAAAAGATATTAATCCCTCTAAGTTTACCTTGAAATGGTTCCGGGGGTACGATGCGTGAAAGTGTAACCTTCTGGCAGATGCCACGGCGGGTACTTAATATTTCCAACTCAAATTCAGTGATCTGGTTATGGTAAAATACCACTTCTCAGCTGAATCCCTCCATGAGCAATGGATAACTTTTATATAAATAATACCGGTACGCCCCTTTTCTTAAAACCCAAACCTTCTTCCATGAGTATGGAATTGATTTTATATATTCCATTACCAAGTCCCTGTACTTTACCATAAACATATCTAGAGATATGCAGTATAGTAAATTTGTGCGGGAAGTACCACGCCCCCTTTCGAATAACCCAAAATTTTCTCCATGGGCATGAAATTAATTTTGTATAATCGTTTCGGTGCCAAGTTCCAGTCCTCTGCAATAAACACCCCCAGGGATATGCAGCATAAAAAAACCATTTGCATGGGAGCAACCACGCCCCCCTGTCCAATAGCTCTCACTTTTCTACATGAGTATGGGATTCATTTGACATATCTCCATACCAATCGTACCCCAAATATTTGAGGGTTCCGTTAGTATGGGAGGTGCCACGCCCATTTTTTTCCGTGGGTATGAATTTGATTTCACATACATATCTCCATACCAAGTTACTCTCCCACAAATACTTCCAGAGATATGTATGCATTATGAAAACTGTCCTCCTTGCGTACTACCTAAAGTTAATGTGGCTGGTTATCTGATTATATGGCTATATATTTATTCAGTTTACACAACAATAAAATACGCTATAAAATAATAACTTTTAACCAGATATCCAGGCAAGTGTGCACACCCACATTAGTTTTTTTTTCTTTCTGTAAATCAGATTGTATTTTTTCTACTACTAGTATGTTTATAGCGAGAAGTAGCTTAAATTAAAAAATAAGTATATAGAAAATTTATTAACAAATATTTTCTGCGTATTTAAGTTCAAAAGTGTAAATGTTGTTATTCTGAAATCAAATTTCACAGGTCAACTGCGTACAATCACCTTTAAGGCAGTGACACAGAATCTCCAGGCTGGAACAATATATTTGCATTGTGTAATTTTTTTTATCTTTTTTTCATCTTTTTTTTTTTTTGTGAAACAATAAATCTATTCACCTTGCTCGAACAT
>NW_023458561.1:43030565-43032815 GCF_013731165.1 Rhagoletis pomonella | reverse complement strand
AACAATATATTTGCATTGTGTGAATTTTTTTTCATCTTTTTTTTTTTGTGAAACAATAAATCTATTCACCTTGCTCGAACATTTATTAAAATATGTACTTAAACAGGCATAATTTGAGCTTAATATGGATCGCATGCATTAACAAAGCAACCTAAAACCTGTATATTCCAAAATCTTAGCATTCCCTAATTTGTTTTCGTTTTTTGTTTTTCTCGCAATTTCGCTTTGGGCGAATAACATGTACCTACGCAGTGCAATGTCTCAGCTGGATGCCATTCGATATGTAAATACATACATACATATAAGTATGTCATAGGGTGAGGTATTACATACCCACGCACACATTCTGAATAAAAAAATGGTTTTAAAATATTAATTCTCGCACTTTGATAAATTATGTCAGCACGAGCCTCGTTTACGACAAAATGCAAAAATTAATTTTGATTAATTAATCTTCTATTGTGAAAACGTCAATTGAAGATGTAATTGTGCTACTCTGCTGAAATGGCATCTATACAGTTTAAATAATAAGCATTGATGTGAAATATTTTTTATGCGTGGTGAGATATTTTTTATGTTTATATAATTAATGTTAAGCCTTGCTACCGGAAAACAATTAAAAATAATTCTACATACTCGTATGCACTTATGGACATGTATATATATGTATATACGTATTTTTATTAATTTGATCTTGCTCGGTACAGTTTAAGGAGATAATTAATTTAAATCTGCTTACATTTGTTAGCCGTAACGGTTTGATTGACTTAAGGAAATTTTAAACGAATACTCATTTAATAATTCTTAAAATGAATTTAATTAAAGCGTTATTAACACTTAATCCAGCTGCGCCAAAGGTTCAATTAGACGATTTACGGAAAATGAAAAGTGCATTAAACGCTTGGTCTTGGGGAGCATGGCATTTGATAAGCAACGATTAGCATGAAACTTCCGGTAGTGCAAGTAAGGGAATACAAATTAGGTATAATTGGTTATCACGCGCAAAAAATTTACAAAATTTAAAATGTGCAACACAATGATTATCAGATATAATTAAATATGTAATTTCGTGGGTGGATAGTTGGAAAAATATATACATAATTATTTAGTAAACACATGTCCTTATTCATAAAAGGTAAAGTAGATTTAAGAAAAACGCTTATTTCAAACAGGAAAATACCCGGCGTGCTTCACTGCGTCTCAAAAGTTTTTTTGTGCTTTTTGATACCCGTATAGTAATATTTCATTTATTTTGTCAATTGTATTAAATACACTTTTTCAAACTGGTGGAAACCCCCACAACAATAATTTTGGCAGTAAACTTTCCTAAAAATACAATTTTCAAACATGAGGCAACCTTGACAAAAATATTTTCGTCTGCAAGCCGAACTTCTTTCTTTTGACAGCCATATTGCAATATTTACTTTATTTTATCAATCTTCTTAAACTGCAATTTTCAAACATGTGGCAACTCTCTAATTATGTTTCTTTCTATATTTTAAGCTAGAACTCTGGCAAGAAAAATGTTCTTATTTGAGTTTAGACCAACGTAGGGAACAAATTTAAATTTTCTTCTTCAAATTTTTTTTTAATTTCCTACTTCTTCTGATGTAAATTCTGAAATACTTTGTGAATTTCGGAATTCAAAATATTTAGAATTTTTAAGCGAACGAAATTTTATCTTATTTTAATTTTTGTTCAGGGCGTTGTAACCCTTTGAAAAACGTAAAAAATGACATTTTCATAAAAATATTCGATTGGCTGCCTTCTTCAAAAATATTTTTGAAATAATTCTTTCTGGCAACTCTGTCGTTTGACAACCATTTTAAGACAAATATATGTACATATATGTATGTCGCTTAACTTGTTAATTAAACTGAGTTTATATTTCTAAAAAGGTGGCAATCTTCATAAAAATTATTGAAGAAATACAGCTTTCTGAAACCTTTCTCGTTTGATACCCTTATTGAAATTTCATTTAACTTGTCGATTACATTGATTTTCCTCCATAGATGTCTACAGCATATCGATACCTGAGTAGAAGATCGACCTAGTTCGGCAGCCAGTTCGAAAACCCCCTATCTCAGAAAACTTTTCAAAAACGCCCTACTTCAGAATTTGGGTGTTGGGGTTTCGTCAATGCCTTTGCGTAAAACTCGTCGGCAAAATTTTTGCAAAGGCGTTGCTTGCTCATCTTTAGTTGAATTGCATGTGCAAGTGTGCAGATTTTCGCCTAATTCCGTTGATGCT
>NW_023458561.1:43026905-43030465 GCF_013731165.1 Rhagoletis pomonella | reverse complement strand
TTTTTTTTTTTTGTGAAACAATAAATCTATTCACCTTGCTCGAACATTTATTAAAATATGTACTTAAACAGGCATAATTTGAGCTTAATATGGATCGCATGCATTAACAAACCAACCTAAAACCTGTATATTCCAAAATCTTAGCATTCCTAAATTTGTTTTCGTTTTGTGTTTTTCTCGCAATTTCGCTTTGAGCGAATAACATGTACCTACGCAGTGCAATGTCTCAGCTGGATGCCATTCGATATGTAAATACATACATACATATAAGTATGTCATAGGGTGAGGTATTACATACCCACGCACACATTCTTAATAAAAAAATGGTTTTAAAAAATTGATTCTCGCACTTTGATAAATTATGTCAGCACGAGCCTCGTTTACGACAAAATGCAAAAATTAATTTTGATTAATTAATCTTCTATTGTGAAAACGTCAATTGAAGATGTAATTGTGCTACTCTGCTGAAATGGCATCTATTCAGTTTAAATAATAAGCATTGATGTGAAATATTTTTTATCCGTGGTGAGATATTTTTTATGTTTATATAATTAATGTTAAGCCTTGCTACCGGAAAACAATTAAAAATAATTCTACATACTCGTATGCACTTATGTACATACATATGTACATACGTATTTTTATTAATTTGATCTCGCTCGGTACAGTTTAAGGAGATAATTAATTTAAATCTGCTTACATTTGTTAGCCGTAACGGTTTGATTGACTTAAGGAAATTTTAAACGAATACTCATTTAATAATTCTTAAAATGAATTTAATTAAAGCGTTATTAACACTTAATCCAGTTGCGCCAAAGGTTCAATTAGATGATTTACGGAAAATGAAAAGTGCATTAAACGCTTGGTCTTGGGGAGCACGGCGTTTGATAAGCAACGATTAGCCTGAAACTTCCGGTAGTGCAAGTAAGGGAATACAAATTAGATATAAGTGGTTATCACGCGCAAAAAATTTAGAAAATTTAAAATGTGCAACACAATGATTATCAGATATAATTAAATATGTAATTTCGTGAGTGGATAGTTGGAAAAATATATACATAATTATTTAGTAAACACATGTCCTTATTCATAAAAAGTAAAGTAGATTTAAGAAAAACGGGTAAACAACACACATATATAAAATTTATAAAACACTTATTTCAAACAGGAAAATACCCGGCGTGCTTCACTGCATCTCAAAAGTTTTTTTGTGCTTTTTGATACCCGTATAGTAATATTTAATTTATTTTGTCAATTTTATTAAATACAATTTTTTTAACTGGTGGAAAACCCCACCACAATAATTTTGGCAGTAAACTTTCCTAAAAATACAATTTTCAAACATGAGGCTACCTTGACAAAAATATTTTCGTCTGCAAGCCGAACTTCTTTCTTTTGACAGCCATATTGCAATATTTGCTTTATCTTATCAATCTTCTTAAACTGCAATTTTCAAACAGGTGGCAACTCTCTAATTTTGTTTCTTTCTATATTTTAAGCTAGAACTCTGGCAATGCAATGATACAAACCAGGGACCGAACATAACTGTTATTGATGACAACTGTCATGGAAAAATTCACTATGAAGGAAATGTTCTACAACCAAGTGATACATACCGATCGCTTTCCTTTTTCACTCAAATTTAAAAAGACATTTTTATTTCCAATTTTTATGCAAAATTGAAAAAATAGCAATTATTTTTGATTATGATTATGATTTAGACAACAGTTATTGAAGAGTTTTATGTCATCAATAAAAATCAATCAAAGACTTTTATTTTAACAAGTCATCAGTATAAATAAGTCACCGACTTTAATTTTTTAAATCATTCGTATAAAAGTCATTAAAACTTATCGACTTATACAAATGACTTTTTTAAGTATTTTTTTTTTTTTTTAATAAAGGCCAATGACTGATTTTTATTTTTGACTTTTATAAATAAAAGCCTTCGATAGCTGTTATCTAAAACATATAATTTGAAAATCAAACATAACTGTTATTTGCAGATTATTTAGATAAAAATCAAAAATAATTTTTATTTTATAATTAAATTCAGAAATAAGGGTTATTTAAGGAGTAATTAAATAAAAGTAAAAAAAAATAATTCTTAAAGAGCGATTTTTTTAATAAAAGTTGTAACCGTTATGGTCGCTGATAAAAACTGCATTCAATTTAATGCATTAGTTTCCGAGTGATGCGCGTACACACATAGATACAGACAGACGGATAGGCAGACAGACAAAAATTCTAAAAATTGCTGATTTGGCTTCTATTGCTCTAATAAAAAGTCTCCATACTAATGTTTTTTTAATATCTATAATGTACAGACATGATCCTGCTACCATTTTATTATATGTATAGTTATGTATCTAAACTAATTAATAAAGAATAGTTTTCGGAAAAAATTAAAAAGTTTACAAAGTGGCGAAAATTTTTTAAGATAATGTACAAGATTTCTAAGTGGGCACGTTCGGAAAATTACAGAGAAATGTTCTTATTTGAGTTTAGACCAACGTAGGGAACAAATTTAAATTTTCTTCTTCTAATCTTTTTTAATTTCCTACTTCTTCTGATGTAAATTCTGAAATACTTTGTGAATTTCGGAATGGGGAAGACCTCAAAATATTTAGAATGCTTAAGCGAACGAAATTTTACCTTGTTTTAATTTTTGTTCAGGGCGGTGTAACCCTTTGAAAAACGTAAAAAATGACATTTTCATAAAAATTTTCGATTGGCTACCTTCTTCAAAAATATTTTTGAAATAATTCTTTCTGGCAACTCTGTCGTTTGACAACCATTTTAAGACAAATATATGTACATATATGTATGTCGCTTATCTTGTTTATTAAACTGAGTTTATATTTCTAAAAAGGTGGCAATCTGCATACAAATTTTTGAAGAAATACAGCTTTCTGAAACCTTTCTCGTTTTATACCCATATTGAGATATTTCATTTAACTTGTGGACTACATTGATTTTCCTCCATAGATGTCTACAGCATGTCGATAACTGAATGGAAGATCGACCTAGTTCGGCAGCCAGTTCGAAAACCCCCTATCTCAGAAAACTTTTCAAAAACGCCCTACTTCTGAATTTGGTTGAAGAACGCCCTATATAATAAATGAGCCAATAATTTGCAAATCTATTTTTTTAGCTCTTACATCTCTTATACAAATAAGCATTAAATATATTACATTTTAATGAATTCATTTAATTGGCCAAAAAAACGCGGCTAGTTAGAAACGGTTTCGAAGCATATACATATGTATAGCATAATATGTATTTCCAAGCTAAGCATTGCAATCTCAGAACTGTGTAAATTTTTTACAAAATAAATATTGATTTAATTAAAGCTAATAATCAACCGCAGGATCGTTTTCCTTTAGTCCTAGTTGACTTAGTTCGGTGAAGAGAGCTCGTCCTTGCAGTCTTTCGAATATTCTGAAGTTTTTGAGGTTTCGTCAATGTCCTTGCGTAAAACTCGTCGGCAAAACTTTTGCAAAGGCGTAGGTAAATTGCATGTGCAAGTGTGCAGATTTTCGCCTAATTCCGTTGATGCT
>NW_023458561.1:42998508-43026805 GCF_013731165.1 Rhagoletis pomonella | reverse complement strand
AATTGCATGTGCAAGTGTGCAGATTTTCGCCTAATTCCGTTGATGCTTTTATATTGGCTTCAATTATACGACGAGCATCTGGTTCGTCTGGCTCGTTCGGTCCAGCGCCTTCCGCATGACGACAACATTTGCGTATCCAATCAAGCTCCTTGTCACAGCTGACAAAGCGTTGGTGTAGAAAAGGAGCTGGAATTTGAGTTATGAAGCGACTCTTTTCGATGAAAATACCCTCTTCCGTATCATAGGTATTCGGCTCAAGTGTTCGTGCATTGTAGCGTGTAAGCGGTTCGTGCGGCGTAACTGCTGGGAGGCCCATGGCAAGTTCTTGTTTATATCGACGATCGGCTTTACTCAGATAATTCCAATTTGTGGTGTCGATCTTTCCTGATTTGAAGTCAGCGTTAAACGTCAGACCGTCCGGGTAGATCATTTCATTGATAACGGTCATTTCGCCATTCTCGAATTTGCCAATAAATGTGAATGAATATGGTGGTGCCATTTTAATACGGCCGACACCATGAAAGCGACCACGCCGAAAATGACCCTGATACTCACTGCCATCTGGATAAACGTAGAATCCATAACCGTCCATGCAATTCATGGGGTTATTGTATATGCCAACATAACTGCTGCCCGTACAAAATTTTATAGCTCTGTGCATTTTGATTGGTTTAAGATTGTATTTCCCTTTTTAAGGTACAAATAGTAAAAAAGAATATAAATAAAATGAAATTTTATGCTTTTGACATTTCAATGGATATGAACTTTCACCACATCAAATAATTTTGAGAGCAGAGTTGGATAAGTAATTTCTTGGCTTAACCTTTGTTTGAAACAACAAAATTATTTAATTCGACGCACGATAGAAAACCCAACTTTGCGCTTCTGCTAAAGCTGCTGCGTTGCGTTAAAAGTCAAAATTTGTGTGTTACATTGTGGACTGGCTTATAAGGAGTATTAGAGAGGTATGTGTGATAAGATTTAAAGAGTTTTGTTTTTCTATTTTTGTCGTCGTAATTAGTCACTTTGTTCTTATGTGCGGCGAGCAAATATTATTTTTATATTTATTATATTTTTTATGAAGCGGATTTGGTCAAATAAAGGTCAAAAAAAGTTTATTTCGTAGCTTTATTAAAATTTTGCATAATTTTGAGTTTACTTATCCTAATTCATAGCTTCATTATACAAAAACCAAATTTTTTTTTTTAGTTACTCACAGGTCACCCAGTGCATTGAACTGCATCACACCAGCTTTTATATTTATGTGCATACGCAGATTTAAGTGTCGCTAGTGACATGTCGACAGTGTATGCTTGTCGATAAGCGCCTAAATGTAAATTTTTTAATTGTTTTATTTTTTTTCTCATTTTATCGTTTTACCTCACAGCTTGTGTTCACACTTGAAATCTGAGATGAATTTATTGCAAATATTTGCAAGCTTGTAAATTTGTGAAACAAAAGCGCTTAATTTTACAGTCCGCAAAGATTTATTTCGACTACATTTAAAATGGATTTCGTACATATTTGCATAGGTATGTGTATTAAATTTTAAGTGTATATATTTATATTAAACAGTCGTGTAAAATTTGTTGAAAAAGGACGTAGTATGTGCGTATGTACGAACTAAGCATATCCGATTCGATATACATACATACTGCTCATTTACCTAATGGTCTCATAATAAAAATTTAATTAAGTTTGCTGAAATTACCGCTACCTCTTCTTCTGTGTTGCGTAAACTATAAAATGAAATGACCGATATGTAGAATGGGTTTTTGTTAGTGAAAAGATTTTGTAAATAGGTTAGTAAAATAAGCATAAATGATACGTTGGATTCTTCATTTTTTAATATATTTGCCAATTGTATTAGGCATACTCTTATTATCCTTACTGGTTTTTAAGTTTCTTCTACGGTTAAAAATTACGTATAATTACTAAAAAAGATATATGTACGTATCCTCGCTATCATGTCAAACTATCGAATATGAAAATGGGTACTTTTCAGGAGTGAAAAAAAATTGTTGTAAAAAATGTTGTTGTCATTAAGAAAAAGTATGGGATTCGACACCTTGTTAGAACCAGTATCCTCTGCTTGTAAGAAGACTAGAAATTCGACGACTTGTCAATTTGCGTATCATTCTAAACGCATGCGCAATGTTTCTTAAATGAAAAAGCACTTTAGCACATACGATAGTTTGATATGTAAACATTAGGCTGGGTAAATTTTGTCATTGGATCGTATTTTAATAGTAACTAGTGAACTTGCATTTAAAATAGAACTAGTATCGCGCCGTTGTCGAAATTCGACCACCTCAATTTTTCATACACTTTCACTTTGTTTGTGGCGTTTTTAAGCCCATGAGCGCCTCTTGATCGTCCACGTTACTAATATTATTATTAGGTGGAGTGATATCTTTTCAGTTAAATAATTTTATAATTCATAGACGCAGTAGGGAGGAATACATTTGCATGCGATCTCATTAGCGTATTAATATATAGAATACTAATATTTTACAGACTTCTTGTTGACCTCATGAAACAATATATTTTCACTATTATAACAGGATTTTAAGAAAACTAAATTTTCGAGCAGCCCTAATATATGTGTATGTATGTATATATGTATATGCACATATCAACTAGCAAAAGATTCGAGAACTTTGACTACCGTATGATTGCACATTACCTGGAATTTTGATGCGTCATTGAAAGGTTATTCAAGAATATTACCATGCATGGAATTCCCCACAAAAATATGTCGCATTTGTTCATCAATATAAGTATGTATGAATTCATTACACTCAATATTAATCCGGAGGCACATCACATTAATTAGACCGATTTGAAAATACAAAGTGTTGTGAAATTCGTTTAGACAAATCCAACTTTTTTTTCATATACAGTCATTTCAAAAATATGCGCATGTTACGATTTTATTTACTTATATTTTCCACTCCAAATTTTTCTTACTTATATGTCAATATATAGTTCAGTCAACAGCAAAAGCTACATGAATCGAATTCTTTAATTTCATACGGAACTCGGGGAAAATGAAATATATTTTCATCGAAATTTTTAAATTCTCAATTCGATTAGAAAATTATTGAGTATGTAGTTTTGTAGCCCATTAAATTTTAGTATAACAAATTACAAGTTTCAAGTAGCAAAAAATTATAGTTTATTTTTGAGATTTTTTTTCATACCTTCTTTCGTATAAAAAAAAATGCGCTACAAAACTGCATATTGAAAATTTTTCTAAGAAATCGTGTTGAAATTTTTTTGAAATTTTCGCCATTTTCTTCGAATTTTGTGTAAGGTTAAAAAAATTGATTTTTGGGGTTTTTTGCTGTTAAATTAACTATATTTTTATAAAAAAAAATTTAAAAAATTTGGTATGGAAAATATAAATAAAAAAAAACGTCCAGGTATGCATATTTTTGACGCTAACTGTATATTAATACCTATGTTTGCTTAGGCTTGTACTATATACGATAGACCTGCTCTTATTTGTGTAAAATTGAAAAAAAAATAATAAACAAATTTTGTTTTGTGAAGCATCACCAAAACGCAAAGCTTTCCTGGATGTTTCACAGATAGCTGGATCAGCTTGCTTCCTTTGGTGAACTATGCACGCTTAATGGTACTGGTCATCCATAAGAAGAACTCGACTGTTACAACCACTTAGCGCCAATAATCATCGAAATATCCAGCCGTCCGCTCCTTAGGTTTTTTTCTTTTATTTGTTTGGGGTTTAGAAAGGATTGCACCGCTGTTGCCCGAAACTGCATCTGGAACTCTTTCAGATTTCTTTCTTTCTGTGTACAGAGACTCATGAGCCAATTGTCGTGATGGTTTGGCTTCCAAAATATTTTTAATACCAAATCGTTCTATTTTGAAGTACCTCTGCAAATACCGCAATTTGGAAAGATGTCGCAGAGTGGGTTTCTTTTTTATATGGTGTGTTTTTAATTATTATTTTTTCGATTTTTTTCTCTACAAGATTTTGCTCTAAACCATTTTCGTCACTATCATCCACTGCCTGGGTTTAAGCCCGGTTCAATCCAACATCAAAAAATAAAATAAAAGCAAAAAAAGCTGTGTAATAGCGGTCGCCCCTCGGCTGGCAATGGCAAACCTCCGATTGTATTTCTGCCATGAAAAAACAGCTTCTCTTAAAAATACAATGTATTACATATTTACAAGCGACACTGAGTGAAACTACGATTGATAAATATAAGGACACCCTTAATATGCATTTGCATGCATTTACATATACATACATATATGGTACTCGTTAGTAACTAACTTCCTGAGCAAACATTGTTTTGCATTCCAGACCACATCTGTGGGTAATAATTTGTGGGATAGATGACAATCTGTTGGAATTTTGTAAATATTATGTGTGCAATCGTTTAGTGATTACTAATTATTGTACATTCATATATGCATACATATGCACTTACATATACGGTTTCGAACAAAAACTAAATGTAAAGGAGGCGGACAACCCAGTGGGAAAAAGCAATGTATGGTAATTGAAAAAATAATCAGTAAAACAGATCTTTTCACAAAATATATTTTCAATTTTGCATTACCTGGTATCGATGAATGTTTTTGTTAGTATGACATTTTTTGGAATTTTTGGAAACATTAGAATGCTGAATTACATATTAATAAGAAACTGGGAGATTCTTTTCAAATACAAATATACATACATATGTAAATATCCAAAAACGTGTCGGAAAATGGAAACCGAATTAGTTTTTCTTTTTTCATGACGCCTATTACAACAAAAATGTTCTATGGATGCCACTATCCAATTCCTATGTAGAATTGCTCGTTGGTTCCGAAAATCGACTTAATTTTTTTCTATGGATACGGTTTTGAGATATTTACAATCTACCGTCGTTATTCAGCCTAAAAAAGTGGTTCCACATATCGAAAGGCCTGATAGTTTATGAGAAATTAATTAACAAAAAAAAATAATAATAATAAAAATAAAAAAAGAACAAAACAGTCCATAGAAAAAAAATTAGCACGACTTTCGGAATCACCGAGCAACATATCTACATATGAATTGAATAGTGACATCTGGAGAATAAAAACAAAACTAAAATTTGTGATCCAGTTTTATTTTCGCTGAAACACAGTTCAGTAATACCGTAATATATGTCGCTAATTTTCTGGAACAATGCCATAATCCAAAAATTTTTGATTTTGAGTTATGTATGCTGAAATGGCTGTGACTTCATCTTTATGTTGTCTCTATATACAAATTTGTTAATTGAATGGGGATGGGTCTTTTGTATTCCCTTGATAAGCTCCTTGCACATTTGGCCTCCTTAAAATAGGCCAATAATTTTTTGGTAAACGAATTCCTAATATTAAGTGGTTTGACAGTAGAAGGACTAAAGTATTATAGCCTTAGTCTGGCCAATTCCGGACAATTACAAATGCCCCGCTCCGATGTCTTCTTCTCTTCAGGGCAAATATGACAATCTGTCTCGGTGGAGAGGTCAATGCGTGCGCCACTTTTAATGTTGTGTGAGGGTGAAAAAATTATATGTATGCGGATTTTCACGAAATTTTAATTTATTTGTACATACCAGGGACCGTAACAGTTACAACTTTTATTAAAAAAAATCGCTCTTTAACAATTTTTTTGGACTTTTATTTAATTACTCCTTAAATAACCGTTATTTCTGACTTTTATTTTATAAACCCAAAATGACAATTATTTTTGATTCTTATCTAAATAATTGCAAATACCAGTTATTTTTGATTTTAAAATTATATGTTTCAGATAACAGTTATCGAAGACTTTTATTTTTAAAAGTTATAAATAAAAATCAGCCACTGAACTTTATTTATTAAATCATAATTATAAAAGCAATTTGTATAAGTCGTAGTAAACTTTTGTTTTCCAACGCCTTCTTAACTGCAAAAAATGTTAATGACTTTTATACGAATGATTTAAAAAACTTCATCGATTTTTCGCCTCTCTTAAACAATTACCAAAATGGACTTGGCACCTTTTCACGTTTATCTAGCGATATACATTCTTTTTTCAACAATCTCAAATAGATTTTGAAAGCGCCTATTATTTGATAAACTCGAAAAGCAAATTTAGTGCAATGGCCTGAAAGGTAAAACTTTCGCGCGAAGTATTTTTTTTTCCAAATGTATTTGCAATGACAATCTGTTTAGCGATGTCATATGCTCATAAATCAGACAATCGCTAAGCGATGACGGCGCTCCACTAATCAAATGCAATAATTGTGCTAGTTAATAAATTTCATACAATATTTGCTTAGCTAATGAAGACCAAGTAAATGCGAAAAGAAAATATTCTGTCTTGCAAAGACGCAAAATAAGCATAGCTCAGTATTGTGCGAACAGTTGGACAAGTCAAATCACGTGGAAGACGTGGCGTATACGCGACATCCTTATTAGATAATAGATCCTATTTAATTATAATTAATATACAGAAATTGTCCAAAATATCGCTATAATCCTGCCATTAGGATGTATTCGTTCATACAGCCATATATAATACTCACCGTTTTGCTGCTTTTCCATACACAATTCATCAGCGCTCGTCCGCTAACCATGGATGGAGATACAGAAACGCCTGTGGTGCCATTGCGCAGTGGACGCTATGTGCCCGAACTGCATGGCGCTGATCGTGGCAAGTATGTGCCGGACGAAAGTGGCAAATATCATCATGTGTTTTTGCCCTATGACGGTGGCTATGGAGATCGTGGAGAGTTGTATGTACACGATGACCGCGGCCTGCCACCGCCATCACCAACACGTCGCGGTGCCTTCAACTTGGGACCAAAGGATCATCTTCGTTTTGCTATAGATTTCAATTATGATGGCAGTGGTTGGGAAATTCTGCAGTTGGAATGGATAAATGATGATGATGAAAAAATGCGTTACAACTACAAGCATCAGAATCGATTGTGGTCTGAAGAAGGCGGTGAGGAAGAGTGGATGTATATTTAAAAAATATGCGCAGTTGTATTAAATTTGATTTTTTTATAGACGCGTCGACCTCCGCGCGTTCCGATGGTGAGGCAGCTGAAGAGGCTGAGAATAATACTAATGTGCATGTATCTGGCGAATACCAGGGGGACATTTACAATGTGAACTACTCAAATGATAACACACTAAATGCACCGAGTGTAAGAAACTATAGAAGGATTTTGTTTTAATGAAAATCAATTTTTTATTGCTACATTTTAATTTCAGCAAACCAACATACAAGCGACTATTGGTGAAGTACTCGACTATATACAAACGAATGTATTGCCAACGCTCAAATAATGCTGGAACTTCTTTCCATGGCTTTTTAAGTGCTTACGATTTTTTTTTTAATCAAAAATACTAATAAAACCGATTCGTTAACATGTTCTGCATTAAAATTACACATATATATTAGTGTAAAGATTCTAAAGTGTACTCAAATAAACACTCCTGCTTTTGTTATATTTTTAATCTTTTACGGAAAATGTTAGCAAATGAAAAATAAAAGTAGTTAATGGAGAAAAAGAGCACTGTCGGAATTTTCTCTCGAAATCGCTTCGTCAAGTAAGTGCTGCTTGCAGTCGGACCGTGAAAAATCGCAGGTTTATTTATTTCTTTGGTGTGTCAGTTTCATGAGGATACACTGTGGTGAATATAAATTTTATTATTAACTACATTCCCACCTTATTGTCTAATTATATTTCTGCAACTAAAGAGGAAATCAATGAACTACAAATGAATTCGCCTCTCTTTAAATCGATTTACTTTGGAGAACGACTTTGAAGCATTTAAGGTGCTAATTAGAAGAATTCAGCAAGAGTTTCTGTAATGGCTTGCAAAAGGGGTTGGCAAGAAGTTACGCGCTTTGTGATATCAAAATGATTTGTTAGATAGATTTACTAAAGAATGGACATCTTCCAGAGTATAATACGGGGCACGGAGTTTTGCTTATTTCTTCATTCAGGTTCGATAGGAAATACAGCTTTACATACAGCTTTACTGACTTCAATTGGAATTTCGATGTCCATTATCTAGACATAAGTGACTGAGAGCTTAGTATTGCTCTTAGTGATGACGAAAGATCAATTTCCACGGACGGCTCCAGAATGGAAGTCGAAACACGATCTGGAATCTTCTCTAAGGAGTTATCGCTGAGAGAATCTTATAGACTGCCGGATCACTGCGATGTTTTTCAGGCTGAGATATATGCAATCGACATGGCGGCAAGGCTGGTGAGCTCCATCTAAACTTGCCCTTGCCGTTGACAGTCAGGCAGCTATTAAAGCCTTAGGGTCGGATAGGCATGGGGAAGCCCCCTGGGCATCGCAATGGGCCTTTGTGGCCTCCGAGTGAACTCTTCTCAGAGCCGCCCCCCCTTGACCTAACCTAACCTACATATCCGCCGTAAAATTCAAATGAGTTGTCAGCATGGCTATTGGAATGCCAGGTCCATCACATAGTCCCTCATTAGACTCTAAGCGATTAACAATAGCAGTATACCTAGATGTCCATGTGCTGTCCACGATGAACTCTCAGAGGCGGTAATTAAAGCACCAACCTATATACTCTTCAAACAATTTCTGAGCGCTCAGAATTCACGAGTCCAAAATGATCCTTTCTTTCGTTATAAATATGATTCTGAAAACAGACTAATTTCGGCCACTTTTGGTGTTATAAAATCTAAGTTTAACGAAAGTAAAAAAAGTTTACAAAGAAGTAAAAGCTTATAAAGGAACAGAATTATAAACAATATTTGTTTGTAATTCTTCAGACTCTAATATGACTCCTGACTTAGACTCGTGCGTGGCGGGTCATTCTACGACTCTTCTTTGAGCTTATAAAGAGAGATAAAACTCAGAATTCTGATACTTTTCTTTTTTGTATAGGATAGGACGTGATCGCCCAGTACCACAATTCGTTACTCAACCCCTAGACAGCAGCAGAACTATATTTTTCTAAACCGAAAACTAATCAGGCTGCGCAAAGAGAAGATCAATCTAGAAGGTTGTAATTGCACTTTATGCCTTCAAATAAGATGTAGGGAAAATTCAAGCCAGTATTATTAATTGAGGTCTACATTCATTATTTATCCAGTAGCATCATAGTCTGATGAATATCACGGAATATATTTACAATTATAAAGAATGAGATGAACAAGTTTCCGTGCTGTTTTCTCAAGTAGGTTATAAAATTTGTATGCCCTTCAAACGCAATATTTCAGATCAAAATTTTGTGTTCAAAGGGGAGATACATTTTAAAAGCTATTTGAGGAAACGGTCCTTAGAACATGAAATGCTATTCCTCAACGTCGATTAAGGGCCTAAAACAATGATTCGTTTTTACATATACATTTGTATGGAAAACTACTGCTAAATTAAAATTAAAAAAAAAAATTACCCAAGAACTTTTGTTACTTTCTTGAAGCGAATGGGAAGAGCATATAGTTCTATATATCTAAATTTGCGGCGGTCTGCATCGATGGTTCCAAATTAGTGCTCAAAGGAAATATGGTATACTCGAAAGCCTCTCACCTAACATCAGTTTTCGGCGGTCGGACTACTGCACTCAAGCCCAACTGCTAGAAAATTTCTGAATATCTATTCGGCACATGACCTTTAAGACAAGATTCAGTCCACTTTTCCACCTGTACCGAAATCCTGTTAAGTCGGCTTAAAATGATTACCTACAGTCATATATTTAAGTGGAATCAGCTCCAAGAAAGCTGTAATAAAACAAACAAATTTTAACGGTCAACACCGCTACACATTTGAGGCGTAGTCTGATGAAAAACCGTGTCCATATGTTAAGTAACAAGGAAAATCTGTCCAATTAACTATGGTAACTTAAGCATTCCTCAAAAATCAAAGTGGTTTGTATAAAAACCGGATACCTTTTCATAGCAGAAGCATGAATTTCTGTCGCAGTTGTCAGGGTAAGAAAGAATCGGAGACTGTTGAACATAGTGAGAGGTCTCTTTAGTGGTGTTACAATGTTCAACTTGGTCTATACGCGCCTCTTCACACCGTTTCATTGAGCCAATCACCTCCGCGTAACTTTACCTATTCCATATGGTTGGTAATGCTACAAAGCATTAAATGCCTACAGGCCTACAATACCAACAATGAAACGTTTGTTGGTTTCGAGGCGATTGTGGAAACTTTGGACTCATCCACCGACAAGAGAAATGCATGTTTTTATAACTATGTACTATTGAAAATTATTTAAATTAACGAATAAAGATCAAAAATCAATTTGTTTATGGAATTTATTAACTGGTTTATTATAAAATACTTTGCTAAAAATTTTTATGATTCACGCGAGTATAAATATTTAGTACCAAGAATTATAAAAAATACTTTTGAAACGCTGCAGCTTTCCTTTCTTTATTTTCCAACAGTTTGCTTCATCAACATTTCAATTTGCTTGCAAAAATTAGGTTTTTATTATTCAAATTAATTAAAAATTTACTATAACTCTAATGTGTGTGTGAAAATTAAATTGTATACAAGGAATTTAGTATGTAACTATGTAGATATGGTGTGCATGAATATGAATAAATTAAAAACATTCACTACTTCTTAGCATTCGCTTCTAGATATGCCAGCAATTTGGCTACATACGGTGGTGGAGTTGGCAAATGTGCACCTTGTGGCACAAAGCCATTATCATCAGCCACATAATCGACACGATAGAGCACACCATCATCGCCGGTGTACTCGTAAAATCCGGCCGAACGCAAACCATCTGCGTCCGGAGCTAACTTTTCGATGCGTCCATTTTCCTCAGCCAAAATTCCATTCTCGGTTTCATAGCTGGAAAAGAAAAAAAAAATGTCCTCAATTTCGAAGCATATATTCAGGCGTTCGGTTAAATTGTTTGCACTTTAGCACTTCGCTGTTGTTGTGTATGTATGTATGTATATTCTGCGCTGTTAAATGCTAACCACTGTTAACACTTGCATGCTTTTAGCAGCGCTGTTAGCTACATTTCGAAAATTACTAAATACAGACTAGCCAAAAATATTCACTGCACGCACCAGCTTTTTGAAATCACCTTCAGCGAGAGTGCATATAAATCGTATTAGTATTGCACAGTCAACACTTACATATAACGATAGCCATCTTTTTCTTCCTTATCGAATAGTTGCAGGATCCGCCAGCCATTGCCTCCTTCGCCAGTTCCCTTACCCTTTGGCAATTTTGCTGCTAAATCCAATGCCGCTGGTTTAGGCGCTGGTCTGCGTGTTGTGGCTGCGGCACTTAATCCTGCACCGCTTGCCGCACCGGCCCCTAGAGTACCACTACCAGCTGCTAACCGTCCAGCACCACTGCCTCTGCCAGAAGCACCTGCTCTGCCACCGGCACCAGCTCCACCACCGCCACCTCCACCCGGTCCGAAACGATCCTTTTCGCCTTTATATTCTCCACCAGCTCGATCATCGTGCACATATGGCACATCTACATGAACATATTTCCCATCATTGCCACCACGATAACGGCCATCGTTACTTGGTCGATAGCGGACGTCATTACCTCCTCCGGTAGGACGCGCACGGGCGCGCGCAATGGCTGGCACTACTGGCGCGCGGTAACGTCCATCATTTTGCGCTCTAGCTGTGGCTAGTACAGCGACCACAAATACTAGCGCGCCCAGCTGTAATGAGCGGTGCAAGGTAATAATTAATTAATCCTGTGTGTGATGTAATCCTTTTTGCAGCGTTTTGTACTCACCGTTAATTTAGGCCCCATGTCGACGTTTACGTTATACTAAATACTAAATGAAATGAATATTGAAATCGATAGTTGTTGCTTTTATAGACGCGATACTATATTTTTTTTTGTGCTGATAGCAGTCTGCACTTTCAAGACAGCTGTCGTCATACTGGGCATTGATGCTCATATCGCCTACTAACGGATATATGTACTTGTAAATGCAGCTATTGCAATCTCGTTTCAACGGTTGAACGCAATTACTTGCACCAATAAAATGTCTCATTTTACGATGTTGATATTGATGTTGATGATGCAGATCTTGATGTTGACGAGAATGAGAAGATGCGCAAACGCAGAATTGTGAAATCGTTGCACATAGTGGTTGCACAGTGGTAGAGAAGTAAGGAGGAGAATCTCATCACTAGTAACGATTAATTTGTATACATACATATCTTGTGTTTTGTAAGGTTTGTGAAAAATATTTATGGGCATGAATATTTTTAGATACTCATGTACATTAGACTGTGTCAAATAAAATGACTATTTATTTTCTCTCGACCCCATACAAAAATTTCGTTGTCGCTACAAAAAAATAGGCAAAATTTCAGCGCCACCCTGTCATAATTTTTCAGTTAGTGCTCGCTAAAATAAGAACTTCTATTGTTAATTTTTTCCCTTTAAACAAGTCGTCGAATACACTTTGTATGGAAGAAAATGACTAACACCGTCAACACAAAAAAAAAAAAAAAAATTTGCCACAATTATTTTTTTGTGACCGATAACGAAAATTGTATATGGGACGTTCCATACCAAAATGGAGGGGGTGCACACTTCATGTGTTTGATTTGTTTAAAATTTTTATAGTTGATGGATAAACATAAATAACAAATAAATATGAAATTTGAGGTTTGAGGCACAAAAACAAAAACAAATCGATTTAATAATTTGAAAAAATCACACATACACACATCAAAATTCTATATAAAAATAAATATAAAAAAATTTTTTCTTGAAACATTTTTCACATACATATTTCTTGATATAAAAATTCAGTTTTCGAAAATATGCCATCTCAAAAAAAAATTGAAAAAAATCACAATAGTAGCTCTGAGTATTGCGCAATATTTAAGTATAGTGTTATGGGGTGAAATCTACAATAATTTGAGTTATGATTTTTTTTACCCCGTAGTTGAGTAAAATGAGTACATTACAAATTCAGAAATTTTTAAATTTTTTTAGAATTTTTTTGAGCATGCAGTTTTGTATCCCATTAAATTTTAGTATAATAAAGTGCAGATTTTAAGCGGTTGCAAAACTGGCGTTATTTTTTTTTAAATTTTCTTTGAAAACGGTTTTCACATTTTCTTCCATAAGAAAAAAAGTGCAGAAAGCCGTCAGCTTAAAAAATATTAAAAATCAACGCAATTTTGCAGTTGCTTAAAACTTCCACTTTATTATACTAAAATTTAATGGCTACAAAAGGGCATACTCATGCATACATACTTTGAAAACAAATTTAAAAAATTTGTAAATTTGTTATGTACTCATTTTACTCAACTTCGGTGTAAAAAAAAATCATAACTCAAATTATTGTGCCAATGTGATTTTTTTAATTTTTTTTTTGAGATGACATATTTTCAAAACCAAATTTTTTATACCAAAAAATTTGTATGTGAAAAATTTTTCGAGAAAAAAAATTTAAAATGTATTTCTTTTCATAGATAATTTCGATGTCTCGAGATATTTGGAAAACTATTGAACCGATTTGTTTTTGTTTTTGAGCTGTAAAGTTTTTAAAAATGTACTAATCAAGCTTACATTTCACATTTATTTCTTATTTATGTTTATCCCTCAACCCTAAAAATTTTAAACAAATCAAACAGTCTAATGTTCATACCTCAGACGTGAGGAGGGATCAACATAACGCATGATAATAAATAAGATAAACTTAATGGCCATATTACTGGTAAGTTAATACTTCTAATCAGTTGCTCAGCTGGAAAGTAGGCTAAATTTTAATTAATGAATATAACAAGCAGTGTTGCCAGAGAATAATTTCGTTTGGAGCTAAAACGTTCGAAAATAATAGCCAAAAGGAGCTAAATGTGTTTTAAAGTTCAGCATTTGTTGAATCGATTTCCACAATTTTAATACTAACAACGAATTTTATAAGTTTAAGTGCTGAAAAAAACTTTTAAAAACAAAATAAGATGCATATATTTCGAATTCGTTGCTATGGCACTTATAACACTTATATGTATGCATATACTTATATAAACTAGACGATGAACTAAATATACTTTACAAACTGTTAAAATCTGCAATTTAAGATATTTGAATTAGACATAAAAACTCGAATTATGAATAATTTTTTCTCAATAAATTTTGTAAGAAATTTTACTTCCAGCTCTCCTTAAAAGTAAAATAAGTAAAGTAAAACAAAATCCGCGCATTCAGAAAAAGGATTTCTTCTAATAAATTTTTGAATTATTTAACCTAGATCCAAGAGTTTCTCTGGGATACAAATACATATATGTTTTTTCACTGCATTTCGGTATTTACACTTTTATAACGCTTAAGTTTTGGTTTTCCTTTTCTTTGGTGACCACCTGAGAGAGAATAAACCGTATGAGCTTATCGGTGCCCGAATTACTATCCGGTATAGTTTGTGTGCTCCCGCGCACGTTGCAGAAACTATATTACCAGATACAACTAAAATTTTCTGGAGCTAAAAAAGTGCTAGATAAATTTGAAAAGACCTAAAAAGGAGCTGGAGCTAAAACCTAATTTTCGGAGCTAAACAGAAAAATTAAGAGCTAAATTCAGCTCCAAAAGCACCAAAATGGCAACCTTGGCAAGAGTGGGTCAAAATCGGAATTTAGAGCCCAGAATTCACTGGAGCCTTCATGTTTCACTTAATTTGATTTTTTTTGTAATGAAAGCCAACAAAATGTGCAAGAGCCCAGTTTAGCCCGAACTTGGAATTTTTGTTTGTTCGTAGATATTAAATTTTTTAGTGAAAAATGCAAAAAAAGTAGCAATTTTGATATAAATGTTACATAATAAAAACTAGTTGGATACAATTGAAGGGTACTCCCAAAATCAAAAAAAAAAATCTCAAAAACTGGAAAAATGTTGTGTATTCAGTTTTATAAATCATTACATTTTAGTTTAATATAGTGCAATTTGCAAGTGGTCGGGTTGATTTTTAAAAATTTTTTCGCTAGCATTTCGAGCACATCTGCATGCTAAAGGGGAAATAAATAAAAGCGTTTGTTATATTATCAAAAATCAACGTGAGCTCTTAGCCTCTTACAACCTGCATTTTATCATACTAAAATTTAATTATCTATAAAACTGCATACCCAAAATTTTTACAAAAACCAAAAACAAGAAAATATTATTTTGGTGAATTTTTTTTTTAAAACATTTCAAATTATTTTTATTTTTTCTTTCGTTTTGGGAGAGCCCTACAATTGTTTTCAACTAGTTTTTATTATGTAACATTTAACTGGAACTGGAGAACGAGTTTCTTCAAAATTGCTACTTTGTCTGGACTTTGCACTAAAAAATTAATATAAACAAACAAAAATTTAAAAATCGAGCACAACCGGCCTCTTGCAAATTTTATTAGGTTTCGTGTAAAAGAGAAATAATTAACTTGAGTGATAAATGAAGGCCGCAGTGAATTGTGAACACAAAATGCCAATTTTGAACCACTGTGCGCTGTAGGCGAGTTGTTAGATTAGTGCACTGATATTCCTTGGAGCCAGGTTCGATTTCGGGTTCCTGCAATATCCGGTAAAGATAAAAAGTTTTTCAAACAGCGAGCGCGTGTCGGCAGGGGATGAAAGAACTTCGATTGTAATTCCAATAAACGTTCAGAAGTGACATATAATTTTAATAGGCTTTGTCTTCGACTCCGCCTTCGTGACAGACGGTTTACTGTTATGCTATCAAATGTTACAGCTGCGCCTCGACCATATTTACCGAATGCTATAAAATTACGCTGGTCATTTGGCCCTGTTACTCAGATGGTTATCTTAATTGAGGCAGTCTCGATATTTCCTCCGCCTGCGAGTTCTGGGATAAAAATTAAATATATCTCAGAAGATGGTTCATGTTTTTATACACATAGCTTCATTTAAATCAGCCTGAAGGAAAACCTAACCTTCGTGGAAAGTCTTTATTTGCTAAAATATAATTCTAGTTTCATATAAGTGAACAATTATTTTAGTTTATTTAGCATAAGCGACAAAAGTTGATTTTCATACATAAGTGTTTCCAAAATAATTAGGTGTAAATAAGTTGTTGAATTCGTTCAAAATCGCTTAGGCGCCAAACAAGAAGAAGAGGAAATAAAACCTGTTCCAGGTACTTCAGGATTAGCAGGTCTCATAGGATTTACAAGAAAAGCTGCTTTCGCCGTTAATATGTAAACTTTATGTAAGGTTTCGTACGGAAACAGCTTCCTGTAAAATCCTGTAAATTCCTGCAAATCCTGAAGTGCCTGAAACAGGCTTGCCAACCCCAGTCAAAAGTAATTTTCAAATAAAGCCTTTTGGACATCTTTGGTTTGATACCGATATTCAAATATTACGTTTAGCTTGGTATTTAAATTGAAAATTATTTTCTCAACTGGTGGCCGCTCTATACAAAATATTTTCAAAGAAAACAAGTTTTAACCCCCTTCGCTTGACTACCACATTGTTGAGATATTTTATTTAACCGAGTAATTAATTAATTTTTACTTTTGAAAAAGGTGGCAATTTTCTTCAAAAAATATCCTATATGTTAATCCAAATTTTAACCAATCCCTGTGGTGGATTGCATTGAAATACGCCTGGCCTTTTGTGCGTGAAAGCGCAGGAGGAGAAGGTTATCAATTCGGCGGAATATTTTTTTTTTTTTGGCTTTGGACCACGTGAACCGTTTTAGATGCGTCATTCGTTCAGTTCCGTCATTAGATAATGAAGCAATTAACGGTACGCCTAAATTTGCATATGAACAATGAAGTCGTTTATTTTTTGATTAAAAATTATTTGTATCTTACTTTATTTGATTTCATTTTACGCCCTAGAAGATCGATTAAATAATATTTCGTATCGGCCCCAAGACACTTGGCCACTTGCAAACCAGATTTTCCTGTGTCGTGGGAACGCCCAATCTAGGCGGCCTTAATGATTGGCCATATTGAATGTGGTTTATCTATTTGGGTTCATAATACCCATTAATGTCAAAGTAGTCAAGAATGCTGTAGCCATGTGCATGGTACATATACAAATCTATATACTGTTATTGCATTAAAAATATAATCTATTAATTTATTTACGCGTTTGTTAACTTTCATACATATTTTATTAGGGATAGCAACTATGATGCAGCTGAATAAAAATGATTCATTAACAGTTTAACTAAAATCAGATGTACGTAATCATTTGTTGCAGTGCCGTCAAAACAGCAATACAATTAGTTTCCCTCTTAGTTGTACCCGTTCGCGTACACTGGGCAACGCGTGCAACTCATGTGCGCGATGCGGTAATCAACCCGTGTGGAAAATTGGGTAACGCCAGGGAAGTGAGGAGCTTTAGTGAGGTTTCATCATCTTATTCGGTGTAATGGTCTAAGGGCCCACTGAAGTCTGCGGCTTCTGTCTACCATGAGGTACGGCCGGCAGAAAGCGGATCGGTAAAAAACTTTTACTCAACCTAAATTGCGCTGGGCTTGGGACTCGACACGTAAAACAAACTTGCAATGAAAACAAAAGTAAAGCCTCCAATGAGAGCCCATTTTCTGGAAAGCAACCACGGCGAACGTTTAAATTCCTATCAGGTTATGCACCGGAAATGACCAGAACAATAATGAGGAAAGCGTCACCCAGGTAAATCGAGGGACGGGACCAGACAAGACAAGTGGGATCATGCGGTGTTGGATTTTCGTTGGAATGCGGTTTTCTACAAATAAGTTGCCTTTATGCCGCAATGTCTGAATTGGATCTTCCCGCTAAACTAACACGGCCGTCAGAATTGGGAAATATCTCCGAGCCGTTTGGTACCAAACGAGATTTTAGACAAGGTGGCACGAGTTCGCTGTCATCACACAAATAGTCAGAGCATAAGAGTCCTAGCACGTACGTCACTGTTGTCCACTGCAATAACGACACAATTTACACATACTCAAGTAAGTAGTACAGATTGGACATGAATTAGATAAGGGCTGCAGACATTGTATATATACATATATACATTAGGGTGGTTTTTGCATGTAGGAAGGAAATTTTCACATCAGATTTCCTGAGCCTAAACACCTACGTCGATGCTACTTTAGTCGAAGATATCATATACAAATTTTGGGCCCGATTGGAGACGGTTAAAGCGTGTCGCGCAGCGGCAAAGTTCAAATTACCCTATGAAAATGTCTTAACCGACTGCAATCGGGACCAAAATTTATATATGATATCTTCGACTTTAGTAGTAACGATTTTGGGTATTGAATGAATAAGATATTATTTTTAAAAATTTTTGAGTCTCCATAGATGCATCGGGCCTTTGGCCTCTTTTCCGCACGCCTTAACCGACTCCAATCGGGACCAACATTTATACTTTATATTTTAGACTGAGGTAGTATCGATTTTGGGTATTAGATGAAAAAGAAACTAAATTTAAAATTTTTGAATCTTCATAGAGGAATCTGAACATTGCCCCATGTGCGACATGCCTTAACCGTCTCCAATTGGGACCAAAATTTATATGTGATAACTGTGGCCGTGGTATTACCGATTGAGGTAGTGAGACTGAAAAAATTGTTTATTTGCTTTTTAAGGACCACCCTAATATACATAAAATCAATATATTACATACATACAAGTATATGTAGAATACATACATATATATTACATATGTATATCAAAAGGAATAGCGAAAAGAAAGCTTTACCAATAGGTGGCGCAAGAGTCGACACATTTGAAAACCCCATACTTTTGGTCCGATTCAGTGCACACTTAGAAAGCTTGTTTAAAAAATATACTTTTACTATTAAAATATATGTATGCATATACAAGAATTGCTTATCTAAAGTAATTTGATCAGGATTGTGGCAATCGAAATCATAAACAATTATAAAATAATAAAATAAAATGCAACATTTAAACGGCGTAGTCCATAATACGCTATTCGTTTTTATTTTATTTTTCATTGAAATCAATCTTATCGTATCACTACATTAACTAAATAAGTATAATATCATTTACATATTTGTTTTGATAATCTCTATGAAAACAATCACTCTCCTTAACAACGTCGCTCTCTCACAATTCCGTACTCTCACAACTCCAAACAATAGCAAACGTGTGTGCATGTGCCTTCGTCCGCGCGCGTGTGTGTTGTTGCTCGTATTTTTTTTATCATTTACCATTCACAGCTTCCTTTTGACATCGTTCTCTTAACCCCTACGATTACCCGCAAATGCGTTGGTTTGATCCTGTGGAGGTGGTGCGGTGGCTAAATAGGCGAGCGCCTTTTGTATTGCTGGCGGAATTGGTGGCGGCGTGGGAAGATGATCACCTTGCGGCTGGAAGCCATTCTCATCGGCGAGATAAGTGATGCGTATGGGCACACCCTCAGGTGAAGTGTACGAGAAAAAGCCCTGTGCTGACTGTGTGAACAAAATGCAGGCATATGAAAGAAAATGAGGAAAAGAGAATTAAAAGAAGAGGATGTTTAAATTAAAAGTGAAAATGAACATTTCTACTGTATATGTATGTATGTATGTATGTATGTATGTATGTAATATTCGTATGTAGGTATTTTATTTGAACATCAATACGTCGTGACTACAACCACATCGACAAAAGGTGGATGATTTGGTTTGCGGCAATTCTGCTAATGTTGCTATGTGGCATGCAACCACAAATGGCTACAAATGTCAATCTGGATTATAGCTACATAGTTGGCTCGAATTGTTGAACCAATGAACCGCGCTCGTAATCGATGAATCATTGAGCAACAATGGGCGCTGAAATCGTGCCGGCCGCGCCGCGATTTATGTGCTAGTACAAGCTTGAAGCGTAATCGAACGTACATACAAACATGTGTACATAAATGCATCACATTGCATCGAGCATCCTCAGCTTCTACTGGCAGTTGCATGCAGGTCGCATTTTAGAGAAACAATCAGGCGGTTGCAGCCAGCAATGAGAGCTAACAGCGCGGCGGGTGTTTTTTTTACCGGCATCCGCTAGCCGTTGGTATCGATTTCTCTTTCTTTCACCAACTGCATTGGCCAAATTAGCGTAAAATTTTATGGGTGCATCAATGACGTTGGCGCTTGGAATATTCTTGCGGATTTGAATAGTAGCATGCATGGCTACTTAAAGTCACGTGGCAGCCGCCTACAATGCATGGAAAAACCGAACATACAGCTATGTATGTACATACGTAATTGTGTGTATATTTAAGTGTACGTTCACAGCATAGTTGTAGTGCAGCAACAGCAATTCTTCATTGATTTAACGTTCAACTTCTAACATTGCCAACGTCAAAGTGCTTTACAGCAGCAATTTATTGGGCGTTTACGGATCTTCATCGCCGATAGTGCTCTGGCAAGTTGCCGTGCGAATGAATCAGCGTAGTATCGCTTCTTCAGCAAATTTTTGTTGCCACTTTGACATGCGAGGCATGGGTGCGTTGCGAGTTCGTGAACCGGTATTTGTGGCCAGAGAGCATTGTAATTTGTTTAATTCTATCAAATATTTTTTAAAGCATCGCTTATCGTTGCTTTGATTTATCGTTTGTTGTGGCAGGTTCATTTGCAAATACACTTGTACATTTAAAAAAGTAGTTTTATGCATGCGAGGGCATGCGAAACTGCATGAAGTTATCATATCTTAATATACCACTAATTTGTACTACTTGTTGTTGTGTTTTTTTTAATAAACATTTTACCTGTCCCTCCGCTTCGGAGCCCGCGTTTTTCAAATACCCCTCCTCTTCGGCTTCGATGCCATTGCCCGTTTCGTACGAATACTTGTAGGATCCATCGAAATTGACTTCCTGCTCTTGTCGTATTATGGGTATGGGTTCCTTCGTGGGACCCTGAGGTCGCGCTAATGTTAAATCGAGCAGCAAAGCAACCACAAAACTAATCTGAAATTTGTATGAAAACAAAGTTTATCATTAAAAGAGAGTGAGTTACAAATATTTCATATGCCTTTGATACTATGAAACATGAGCGGAGTAATTTAGTAGATAAGCGCATTGTGTTACAGATTAGCAAAAAATAGTCGGCCCTATCGTCAATTGTTTCCCATAATTTTACATGCAAATAAAAACAAAAATTTGATGGCTCAACTAAGCTCTATGAAAACCAGCGTGGTCATTCTATCTTGAACATCAGCTAACACTAGCGCATTTCAGACACCAAGACTTCACTTGGCATTTCCAATTGGCATAAGATGGCACTGAAAATTAAGCACTTTGGAGGGTGCCATGTTCCACATTCTGGATGGTGATGACAATCGTTCCCCAAGGCGTATAGATCGAGGTTTCCGCCTCTACCCCACGAAACCTACAGTTCGTGAGTACCATTTTGTGTAGATGGTACCTCAGTCTGCAGTGCCTTGCCAGTTATCAGAGATGCCACGAATGGGAGTAATGAATATATTTTAGACTGCCTTGTGCCCTCTGTCGTGCGCCACTGGGTTGCAATTTGCAAGTCGTCCCATCCCATTAGGAGCTCTGCCATATATCCTCTGAATGGACCACTGAAAGGCTGAGGGCCGATCTGGCTCCGCTGGGTACCGCATTTCGCTGCAGTGTCAGCCCTTTCGTTTCCGTTGAAGCCTTGATAGCCAATAACTCACCACAATATTACTCTGTTATTGGTTCCTAGTTTTACCCGTAACAATTTGGAACTGTCTACTAACTTTGACACCATTTTGCAAGAATTAAGTGTTCTTAACGCTGCCTGGCTGTCTGGCCTGATGTTTATCGTTGCTCCACTAGTTACTCTGCGAAGAAACAGACTTCAATTGCGAAAATTTCCGCCTGAAATATGGTTGAATATATGTCCATCGGTACAGATTTTTGAGATCTGGGTTCATAAACGCCGGCCCCAGTGTTCCCATCCTCAAGTTTGGACCATCAGTGTACCTAACCTGAAAATCCTCGCTGAACATGCCGACTATCATTTTACAGTGAGTTTTACTACAAAATCATTTATGAATCGTTCGATTTGATTAACATCGTCTATATTTTGTAGCACAGATTTTCCTTCGCCGATCGCTTTCAGCTTTAGTGTAAACTCAGTGGCCGATATTCTCTGGCGGTCATATCTCTGGAAAAAATTGTGCGACGAATCTCTAAAGAGAATATTCTGGGATTAGTCTTAGTTGTGTACATTCCGGCATTAATTAGTCGCAACTAGTCTCGCAAAACTATTATTGGAGATCATTTAGCCTCTATTCATCCATTACTGGTATAATCGGATATCAATTAATCCCCGAACCATCTCTATCAGGTACAATGATATAATTTAATGATATGTAGGCAGTTAGTCAACAACAAAATTTAATATACAATGCTAGCATGTAGAGAGAGTTTTAGCTTAGCAAACCTGGGAGCCCAATTTCGAATCGCAGCTGGCGCAAATTTTTATTTTTATTTTTTTCGGTTATAAAAGGGAACAATAAATCTCTTCATAGGACACGTTCGAACAAAAGCGATCAGTTCATTCCGAAATCAAAAGCGATAATAGCCGAATGTTCCTTTGGGATTGCTTTCAGTTTTTTTTCGAGATTTCGAGTTTAGAGATTAAGTGTTTTTGTAATTTTGTTATTTCAAGATGGAAAAGTGAGTTTCAAAAGAAGCTTGAAAAATATTTTTATTAAAGATTGCTTGGATTCGTATTCCCAAATTGATTTTGACTTGATATAAAGTATAAACAATTTCCTTTCTAATAATATATTTTCCGAGGTGGAGCCTCAAAGAGTTTAGAAGTTACAGAATTTTGAAGTTACCCCAAAAAGTGAAAACACTAAAATTTTTATCGGTCGAGTTCAAATGCAAAAAAATTATGCATGCAAAATCAAATTTTTAGGCAAAGCTGATTTTGAAGGGTCAGGTTTGTACATTTTTTGATCATATAGCTAACATTTCTTAATAACGAAATTTCGTGATCTTAATTATGTAAGCTCTTTTTGCAGCTTTCGGCGGATGGAGAGGAATAATATCGGTAAAATAAATTAAGAATAATAGTGCTGGATGTACATATATTTCAGCATTTTACTCAAACCCTAAAGTATTACTGCTGGTTTCAACAGATATTTAAGTGAAAACATAATTTTCATTCTTTCAATTTTGATGTTAAATTCAAAACAAAAAAATCGTTTTCCACTTAAATTGCTTTCGTTAAACTGGCTATTGTAGTTTTAAAGGCAGGCTATTTTTCACGCCCATAATTTTTAGGAATTTTTTTTTTTAAACTTTTCAGGCCAATTTTAGTGAGCCTTAAGTAGCATGAAATTAGGCTGTGTGCCAAATTTGAGCCAAATCGTAGGCCATTAGTACTTTTTTTTATTAACAAAGAGTGAGAGACTTATAATTTTTTTTTATTTATTTGTTAATCAAGAATTTAGAAAATTGCTAAAAAACATGTTTGCAAGTTTTAAAAATCTGCAAAAAATATATGTGATGGAGTGATATCAAAGATTTTAATGGTGTATCGATTTAGGGTCTGACATACTAATTGTTTCGTAAAGCAGTGACTGATAAAAAATTAAAATTTTAAATTAAAATTGGATCCAAATACGTGAAGTTGGCCATTTAAAAACATTTTCTTTCGTATAACCAAGATAGTTACGTACTTTGGTAGATATCCAGGTAGTCTTTTTTTTCCTATACTTTATTTTGCAATAATCCACTTACTTTGTGATAAGTCGCGAATTTAATATTAACATAATCATTTCTTTGATTGGTCATATCTCCTGACAATGGCTTATGGCGAGACACCTAATATGTATTTTGGATGTTGTATAACTTCTGTAAAAAAATAATTGTTTTTTTTTTTGCGCATTTACAAACACTTTAGGACCTCCTCTGCAACATATTCGAAAATCGAGCAAAATTAGTTTTTAACCAATTTAAGTAGTGTGGAATGCCACATAAACAAAAAAAAAATAAAAATAAATTAATAATTGATAATTACGAGTAACATTTATTTCCAACGTTTGATACATTTTTCAATATAAAAATTACTATCTGCCACAATTTTTAAATGCCCTCGTTTTGTGCTGAAGGAATTATACTCATAAAAACTACAAAACATACCGTCATTAGAATGACTTCGATTTTTTATAAAAATTCAAATAATGTTATCAAAATAAATTTAAAGCTACTGAGTAAGATAAAATTGCCGGGACCTGGAGATTCGGCTATATGCCGGTACTTTACAAAGCTATACTCTCTTTTTCGACTCCGTGACTTGACGAAATTATCGAGGATCAGGTCACGTGGTCCGCTCACTTGTAACACAAAATAATATTCTCAAAATAATTTATTTCAAAATATGTATGCAGATATGTATGCATGTACTACATACTATTAAAGACTTTTGTTAAAAACTTATGTTTCTAATTTGTGTAAATTTTATTACGGTTGTTATAGATTTAAACGTTTTCCACTTAATTAAAGTCTTGCCACAAGGATACAACAAAATAATAAGTAAGTACAGGGTTTATGTTTATTACACTTAGAAGGACTTTCTATGCCATTTCTTTTATTCAACAAAATATGTATAGCATTTTTCCTGCAGATTCAAATGTCCTTTACCACAATTTCACTAGTTAATCATTTCACACTCACTTACAATTATTTTCATTTCTGTGTAATTTATCTACACACTTCTAGGTTTTTATTTATGTACGCGCTCCAATAAGATAATCCTTTTCAAGGATATTACAACTTAAACGCCAAACAGTTATCGCCCACGTTAAACAGCACTTGAAAAGTGTATGTTGTAAACTGTGTGGCAAGCAGAATGAGAAGGAATATTTATACCAAAAACCACATACACCTCATTACACTGGTGTGGCTTAAAGTGAAGATTCGCTTGAACTTTGTGCACGTTACATACATATGTACTTATGCACAAGTGTAAGTATATACTACATATATACATATGTACAAGGTGCCACAAATTTATTTATTGAATTGTTTCGTTGCTTAGTGCGAGTAGCGACTGATACATTAACGCCAATTGCTATACATGTATATGTATGTTTGTTACTTAGGTAAGTAACTAGAGAGCCGATGATATCAATAATAAGAACAACGACAGCAAAAACATAAGCCATGATCGTTGTGATGGAGTTGGTTTTGTGGCTCTCAGCGCAAAAGGAACAAGCAACCAAAGACAAAGTTACGGCAAGCGTAAAGCGTCAACCTGCTAGTCAATTACATGTAAATTTGCTATGGTCACAATTGTGGCTATTCAAGCAAATTAACCAAAATGAGAGGCATAAATTTATACATTTTCGCACAGAACAACGGTGGGCCGGTTTAAACTAAGACAAAAATATGAACGAAAGTGTCTATGGTTGGTGGTATGTATGTAGGTGCTTGGTGATACAGCGCTCTTGAAAGCTCTTTACTGTCTTTCGAAAGACTAATTGTAAGACTCTGCTAACGATAAGGTCTTAGCGTTAGGTAGTTCACTTTTTGGCAAAAAGGTTTTTAAAAATTAATATAAAAAAATATATGTTTCTTTTTAAAACAATAAAAAAAACATTTTAGAAAAAGAAAAATTTTATCAAAATAGAAAGAAATATACTTAAAAATTAAATTCGATTAAAAATATTTTTATTAAAAAACAAGAAACAAGCAATACAAAAATTTATAGGACCCTAAAAATTAAATGAAAAAAAACATATATATATATTTCTTTTTAAACCAATAAAATCTAGAAATTGAAAGAAAATGAAACTAACAAATGAATAAAAAATTATATTAAAAAAAAAGAAAAAGTAAATAAAATAAATTTTAAAATAACAATGAGATGAAATCTAAATATATTCCTACAAATAAAATTCAATTACAAGAAAATTTATTTAAAAAATACAATAGTAAAATATGTTCCTAAAATTTAAATTAAATTAAAAAATTTTTAAAATAATAATAACCATACCTTAAAGGAAACTAAATAAAAACAAAAAAAAAAACAAAGTAGTCCAAAAAAAGACATAAAATAAGTTTCTAAAAATTAAATTATAAAAGAAAAACTGTAGCTTAAAAAGAAAATCCGCCGCATCAAGATTCGAACTTGGATCTTTCCATTGGCACGCCTGTACTTTGCCCACTTGGCCATTGCGACTGTTGGAGTTACGCGCGCTAGTGCTTTCTCTCAAAAAAACAATTCACCACCGGTGGTGAATGAGAGAACTTTTCTTCTAAAACTTTTGCGCTAGAATAACAAAAGTCTTTCGAACTATCTTGCTATCTGTCTTTCATTTATCTTACGAAAGACTGTTTACTAATGTAATGTCTTCTTGAGTTCATTGAAAAGTACTTCTTAATTTTATCTGATGTCTTCTTGGATATATATTATTAAAAAGAATAGTATCGGTAAGGCGACCACCGTACCTGAGTACGTAGAACTGCAAACTGTCACTCAGTGGGTCTTGGTTTCGAGGACTGGCCAGCGCAGACTTTTTCATTTTCAATTTTTAGCTTTTAACTAGGTAATCTAATAAAATTAGACGGCATCCCTGCTCAATTTCATTGAACAGATTATCTTCTTAAAAATAAGTAAACTCTGTGATGCAATCGAACGATAAATTATAAGTTCACTTATGTATAATCTGTGTTGCAAAGCTGAGTTAAATAAAGCTTTTCAACTCTTTTGTTTTTAACGCAAGTAAATTCTTTTCAAATTTCAGAATTATAGAATTTTTTAACAATCATCTTAATTGTGAAAAAAATTTCTGCAAACACGCCCACTGTCAAACGTGCGAACTCATTGCCGCGCTGACGAATGGTTTCAACTCCACGCAGATACACATGACAGACTAGCGATAAGTTAAGGCAGACAGACGTTTAGTCATCTTCTTGACTGGTTAAAAGAGGCGCGCACTTTGTGCTACAAAAAGCAAGCAGATGAAGTGATTACCCGGTGTTTTGGATAACTTATTGTTTTTATACATACATATGTAGCTATGGTACCACATTCCTTTTCGTTTATTATTTTCCACCGAAAAATAAAACATACATATTTACATAAAAACATACATATACATACATATGTAAGTATATGTATAGAAATGTACATACATAAGTATATTATAGTGGGTGTTGGTAGCCGGCCGGTGTGCTCTGCCATCTCCAACCACTTATTGCATGCAATTTCAATTCCAGTTTGGGCATTGCGATCATTTGAACTTCTTTCAGTGGCAACTAATCAAGCTGTGGTGTTGGTCAATTTAACACAAATTATTAACAAACATATATTCATGTAATAGTGTATGTAAATATGTACGTACATAAGTATCTCAGAAGTAATTACATAAGTATGTGTATGTATATATGCATGTTTTACAATGGATTAATGTCAAATTCGAAAAATTTCCACCATCGAAAAATTAATTATCAATTGTGGTTGTAAGGGGGGCGGCGGGGGGGGGATGCTCAAATATACATATATGTGTGTAAGTGTGATAAGTAAGTGTGTATGTGTCTTCAAGGTCCTGTTCGATTTGGTAGCTTTGATTTTTTTCTTGGTTTTAATAGCAATATGTCGGTTTTGACACACAAAAATTTTGTAAAATTTTGACAGCTGCCATAGACTTACATAACTGCGTTGAAGCTCAGCTACTTAATTACATACATAAGTTTATTTTAATAAGTATGCATGTAGATATTTAAGCAACACACAAATTGATTGAAATGTAGGTAAATACATTTCAGTTTTGACCGTTTGACAACTATACTTTTGTATACATTAACTTGGTTCGCATAACGGTTGTTTGTATTAGCTTAAAGTAATCGAGATAGATATCCACATACATACATACGCATATATTTATAAACCATATCTCTTTGTCCGTCCGTCCACCCGTCCGTAAATTTAGATTTATCAATGAAATTTGGTTGGGCGTCGTACTGCTCACTTATAATCAAATGAGCGCACCCCAGTAAACGCTTAACAAATTTCTCAACGATTTGGTGCACGGTCTTCAGAACAGTCTTAATGTTTATTTTTTTCAAACGTTCAACTTTTTCAACTTTTTTTAACAAATCTTTTTCGGCGCGATTTCGCAAAATTTTTTTTTCCTTTTCAAGAACTCTAGAACTATTGAAAAGCTATTCAGAACTGTTTTAATTTTTACTTTTTTTTAACATAAACATTTTTCGACATTTTTAAAAAATTTTTTTTTTTTGCGTAATTTTGCAGAACTTTTTTTACCTTTTCAGGAACTTAAGAACTATTGAGAATTTACTCAGAACAATACAATTTGAAGTTTTATTTTCTCAAAAAGTTAACTTTTTCGAAATTTGTTGATTTTTTTC
>NW_023458561.1:42987560-42998498 GCF_013731165.1 Rhagoletis pomonella | reverse complement strand
ATTTTTTTCCTTTTCAAGAACTCTGGAATTATTGAATGTCTACTCAGATCTGTTTTAATTTTTGTTTTTTCAAAGTTTTAACTTGTTTGAAGAAAACGTTTTCGGCGTATTTTTGCAAAACTTTTTTCCTTTTCAGGAAATCTAGAACTATTGAAAATCCGCTCAAAACAGTTTTAATTTTTAAAACATTCAACTTTTTTGAAACAGATTTTAGTCTCTGTACAGCAAACACTGGAAATTGTTTCTCATCTTCATCTCCCAAAAACTAAAATCTGCTCGCTGAAATGCTAAATTTTTATCAGAATGAAAATATCGGCGAGTTTTAATTGTATTCACTCCCTGCCTTGCTTGCTAGCCAGCGCAGATTGATAATTTAATGATTTATTATTCATAGTTACATGCATGTGTAAAAGCATATTGACACATATACATACATATTTGCATGCGAATTAATTTCCCTGGCGGAAAAAATAAGCCAGTTTCTAAAAGCAACTCATTTTAAATTAATTTAAAACAAATGCAGCAAGGCACAGTTTTGATTCCATATTCCCTATCGCATGCCTTATTCGATAACTTCGTTTCGTTTAAGTTGTTGAATTTAAATTTCAAGTAAATGAATAGAAAATAAATGCAATATGGGACAATTGACTAAGTACTTCCTATGACATCGCCATGTTAAAGGAGTTGCGAGACATGGATATCAGTTGTTATTGTAAGAAGCGTAATTGGTTAACTAAGTTTAAATTAATTTCTTTTCCGACAGGGCTGTTTATGTGCAAATGTACTTATGCACACCTATGATCTTGTTTTTTTTAGCAATCATTTTGATAAAATACTAGTTGACAATGTTTTTTATAGCTTACGAGCATTTCGTTTAGCATATAAGGAATTGTGGATGATGAAGATCTACTTGATGACAGCTGAAAGGGAAGGTCTGTCTGCTGAATACCAAATAGGACGGTAGTCAATAACCTTAGCAGCCGTTTTTGCACCGAAACGGGATGGAGATAGAAACTTTATATAAAATTAAGACAACAAAAAAAAAAATAGAAATCGGAAGTTATTCGAATAATACAAAGCACGAGTGTTAAACTATTTAAAGCGAAATTAAAAAGTTTCAACTTTTGTACATACATATGTGTATGTATGTATGTTGATATACATTGGAGAATACATAATATTGTGTTTTTTTTTAAATTCAATTATAGTTTGACTAAAATATTTCTTCCCTACATATAAGCAGAGATGTTAAGTATTTAAAATACAAATACAAAATTCTTAAAAGAATATTTTCTATTTTCTATTCTTCATAATTTGCCATATCATAAAGTTTTCCTTTACAACGCTGTCATAATTTTTTTTTAACATTACCAAAAATTAAAGTAGGCAATGCAAAGCGCTACACAAAACAAGACAAGACGCAACCAGTTGTAAATTCGCTCATTCTTTTCCCTTTTTTATTGCAATGCCCAATCTCGCCTACATACTTGTATATGTAAATGTTATTTCGAAAGTATTTTCAATGTTTCTTTATTTTTAAAATAATTTTTATTTTTTCGTATTTAAATAGTTTCCATAAAGTATTTTGTATTTGTATTGTTTGAGGTATTGGTATTTTGTATTTAAATATTATTTTAGAAGTATATTTAAGATCTCTACGTATAACATAGTTCTATTGGAGCGCTCCATATTCAGCTGTAAGCGCTCCCTTCCTTATTTCATACTTCATTGTATTTGAACATTGGGTGTCATTAGAAAGTAGCGCTCCCTTGCTGCTCCCAAAGAAGCCCTTGGTGAGCGCTTCAACTAAAGCATTTAAAAAGCGATGCATGCAAATTTTAATGTTTATATTATATTTTTGTTTTAATAAAAGAATTGCGTTTTTTGTAAACCATTTGTTGATTATCCTAAGTGTACTTATAAACATGTTTTTTATTCTTTTCTGTGTGGTATACATATGAAAATTCATACATATATACACTGCCGGAACAAAGTATTGGCACAGCAAATTTTTCACAATATATGCAACAATTTTCACTCCAGTATTTTTCCGCTAATTTCGTATAAAAATATGGTTCATTATACAACAAAAAACATAAAAATATAATTCCTAAATTTTGTGCAAAACTCGCGAAAATTCAGCAAATTTTCATGAAAATTTTCAACTTTTTAATCAGATTTTTTAGAATTTTTTGAGTATGCAGTTTTGCAGCCCATTAAATTCTAGTAAAAAAATGCAAGTTCGGGTTGGCGCTAGCGCGACGTCGAACGTGGACCGCCGTGACGCTGGCCACTTTAAAAATTATATACTTTTTGTCAAATGTAACTATTTTGCTTTATTACCCAATTGTTAAGTTTAAAAGTTGGTCTTATTGCTCAACGAGAAATGAAATAACACAAGTTTACGTTATTGCAGTAGTGTATATATCTATTTTTAAGAATTTTAAATTAAACGAAAAACAGTGCGTTCTCTAAAAACCCATACAAAAACAAATTTAAAACAACACATTTTCATCCAAATTTCAAACATTTTGCCAGAAGTGTTAGAAGTTTTATAATGTATAAGTCGATTAATAAAATTTATTTTTATACGCAGCACTTTCGGCAACTGCATTTTAATTTTAAGGAGGATATGGAGCTGCTGTCACACAAAAATAGCTTAGAACAAGTAAAGATGTATAAGTTCGGGCGAAACCGAACTTTATATACCCGGCGCAGGTATCAAATATCGTCGACTTTCTCTAAACTACATTTGCATGATAACCCACCTGTAAATTACCGTTATATGGGAGGTGGGAGTGGTTATTGCCCAATTTCAAAGATTTTCATTAGATGTCTTAAACTATGTTCACATATCAATATTATCTCAACCAAAGCTCGTTTTTTAATCACCCCGTTTACACAGGCAAATCTCAGATTATTAGCCGTCAAATTTGTTGTGCTTGTTATTCTCACATCTCAAGGAAAATTTATGTTTCTTTTCTGTGCCACCGTGATCACGTTTTTCTGCCATAATAAGCAATATAAATATATTTTAACTTAACATTTTATTAAAAATACCTTTACAAACCTCTTTTACTTTCTAGCGTACATTTTTGTTTACTTTTACATTTGGCATTTCTCCTCTCTTTCGCAAAAACAATCGATAAAACTAGGATGGACACCGAAAAGATATCGGTTAAATCTGAGATTATTTTATAATTACAGATTAACAAGGGAGGAATTTTATATGGCTAATCTCTTGTTATAATTACAGATTAGGGTGTTAAGCTCGAAAATGAGGATAATCTACTTATATGTGAACCTAGTATTAGCTGGGCCCTAGCCAAGGCTCGTACCCAGTTTGGTACTGATTGGTGACGCGGCTACACTGAGGGAAAAAAATATTAAAATCAAATAGAAACGTAATTGATCTTACTATAAACGTCAACGAAAGTACTGTATATCGGTAAATATTCAATTCAATTACGCGCATATTAAAATGACCGCGTTCGTACTGAAAAAGCATCCGAGAAGTGAATAATCAAGAAAAAACTAAAAAAAAAATTTATTTGCATGTTGCCTGCAGCGGAATTCGAACCCGACCATCTCCGGATACCAACAACTTGTGGCAAGCATCTTTGCGCACTCAGCTACACCCAGTCATATAAATTTGCTTTCAAATGTTGAATATCCATCAACACCAAAGAACGCGATTTGTCCGGATAAATATGTATGTACTATGTATGCACGATTGACAGAAATTCTTGAGAATTCTACTCTCATTCTACCATTCTTGCTATGTGTGTATGTGTGTTTCGTCACCGCTCTCAGTGCGGCGCTCTGCATGCTTGGGGTGCGTATGTACACTTACATATACATACTCAGATGTGAACAGTCAAATACGTGCGTAATAAATTTTGTATGAAAATATTATTTTTAAATACGAACATTTTTAAACGACAATCAAATATAAAGTATTCATTTTTACTATGCATTATTTCCCTCAGTGTACTGAGATACAGCATCTCATCATAGCGGTCCGATTTCGCTCATTGTCAATACCAATCTACCTTGGATAAAGGGAAACCTACATACCGAAATGAAAAATATATATTTGGCGCTAAACTTTTGGTAAGTATTTGTCGAACCTCGTGTTATTAATTTTGTAGTTAGCGAGGTGGGTTAGCGTAAACTTCCTTCTTTCCCCACTTCCCCACTTGATCGGACCTAGCATGCGCGTATCTAAACATAATTTTTGTGAACTACATATACATATAAACTATTCAGATTGTTTTGTTGCTATCAAATACTGTTTACTTAGTGTTTTTGATTTTATTTAATCAGGTTTTATTTTTGGCCATCCTCTTAAGCATATATGCTATGTATGTACCTGCATAAAGGTGGTGCAAATTTTGTAGCAAACCCCCAGAACTGACGATAAGCGAAAATAAGAAGACCCGTATTTTTTATTTTTTTATTTTCAAATCGGGGCTTTGAAGCTTTCCATTTATTTTACATGGGGAAAATACAATTTTTTCGTAGAACTACTATTTACTATACTTGGATAAAAACAAATATTTTTGTATCTTTTTTGGGATCTTCAAAAAATTTAATTACGATTAATATTTAATTTTAAAGTTTTGCTAACTGCTTTTTCATAACCGATAATCTTATTTTTTAAATATATACAGAAAGGTATTGTTTCAGCGGAATAAATATGTAGCTAGTAAAATTTTAAAGTTAAATATTCGTCGAAATTATGTGTTTTAAAGATTTCATAAGGGTAATACTTTTATTCGATCGAAGAATATTTGAATTTAATGACTCTATAGCAATTATAGGAAAAAAATTTTGGAAAATATCAAAGCCTTGGATGAGCGTGTTTGCAATTAAAAAAAAATATACTTTTATTTCATAAACGCACTTTAGCACTTGACGAAATTTTTCTGCAAATCTTAAGCAGTGATGACAGTACAAATAGAAGAGATGATAAGTAGGAGTGACAAATGAGGATTTAATTAAAATACTTGTTTAGCTTTTTTTAATATTTGATGACTAAAACAGTCATTTCGAAAAAAAAAACTAACCGAATGCGGAAACAAAATTTCTCGTCTTCTCTATTTATGCATTTTTTTTATTCTATTTAGTAATACATTTATTTGCTTTAGTTTAATGCACCATCACGGCTTGGATTCGAGTTCTCATTGTCACATAAATTGCTTATTTTGATTGATCCTAACAGCGAACTAGTTGAAAAGGCAGAATGCAAGTTTTGCGCATAATAATAAGCGTGTTATATCCATATAAGTAAGTATGTGTGCATATACATACGTATGTATTCATTTTTTTTTATCTCAAAAATAATGCGTTTATAACTAAAATGGATATATGTATGTATGTATGTGTCTTTGGATGTGCCTAATTGCGAGCAAAATGTTTGAACATTGGCACAGGTTCGAAATCTATATTGTTTAAACTTCGCTTCAGTATTCAAAATAGCGCATAGCATAAATTCATAAAACCATAATAAATATATAATCTGCCAATAAACTAGTAAGCATTGCCATAAATAAAATGATTTACGTTTTTTTTTTTTTAACAAGTTCCATTAAGTTTATTTTAGACACTTTCCTCGAAATTATAGCATGTTTTGGTGAATGAAAGAACGCTTTCAACTTGGCGCAACCTAAAAACTTATTTGAGATAAACTATGGAAGACTAAGTATTAAAAGAATTTCTACCTGTACCTCGGCGAATTGCATTGTTGAAAGCAGAATGATTTTTTTAAGTTGGGCTGCATTATATCCACAATCAAGATTCAATAATTAAAGGTTAAATAATTATTGACAGCCGTGGTTTGACACTCCCTTAAAATGGTCGTATTTACGAAGGGCAGGGAAAGGGAAAGAATGAAATCCCTTGGTGCGAAAATTGTGGTAAAAAGGAAGCAAAGTAGGCAATTAGTAGTGAAATTCGCTTTGTAAAATCTAATGTATTTGCAGCAATTTTGGTATTTTAAATGAATTATTGGGTGAAATATTAAGATATCTATGTGAATTATGAAATTTATATAATAATTAACGGTATAAAAATAGCAAAAGGGTTCAAAGTTGAGGTAAAACTACTGTGAGTTTTATTTAAACATCGAATCTAAAAACAATTTATGTTTTCATCAGTAAAATGTGCCTTATATGCATAAGGGGCGTTCCATACGAAAACGGACGGGGTTCAAACTTTATGTGTTTGATTTGTTTCAACTTTTTAGGGTGATGCTTAAACATAAATAAATATGAAATTTGGGCTTGATTAATACGTTTTTAAAAACTTTACAAACACAAAAACAAAAACCAATCGATTTAATAGTTTTCAAAATATCTCGAGAACGGAGCGAGGAAAACAATTGAAAAAATTACACTTGAAAATTCTCTATGAAAAGAAATATTTTAAAATTTTTTTTCTTGAAAAATTTTTCACATAAAAATTTTTTGATAAAAAAAAAATCACAATGGGAGCTCCGAGTATTGCGCAATATTTAAGTATAGTATTTAGAGATGGGCGCGGGATAGCGGGACCCACGGTACTGATTTAAAATTGGCCGGGATGGGCGGTATCGGGAAGATCTGTAAAAATATGGCGGGCGGGACGGGACCAAAATCCTTTCTCGACACTCCCGATAAAATCTTCCTTAAAAACGATGTTTGAAATATGCAAATATGTCGGGATGAGCGGGTTCGGGACTTAAAAATCGAATTTCTGGTTGGGCGGGTCGGGATTAAATATTTAGTCCCGTGCCCATCTCTAATAGTATTATGGGCTGCACTCTACAATAATTTGAGTTATGATTTTTTTTTTTACACCAAAGTTGAGTAAAATAAGTAGGTATATTACAAATTTACAAATTTTGTAATTTTTTTTTAGAATTTTTTCGAGTATGCATTCTTGTAGCCCATTAAATTTTAGTATAATAAATGCAAGTTTTGAGCTACTTAAATATTGCGCAATACTCAGAGAGATTTTTTTTAATTTTTTTTTGAGATGGCATATTTTCAAAATCTCATATTTGTATCAAAAATTTGTTTGGGAAAAATTTTTCAAGAATTTTTTTTTTAATATTTCCTTTCAAAAAGGTGAACGAACTAAGAATCAGAAGAGCTAGTTCATTGAGCTGAACGAACTAGAAGTGCACTAATCTTTAAACTGAACTAAAAAATCCAGCTCTAGTAGCTACCATCGATGAAGCGTTAAGGACTATTGCATCGTTACATGATTTTTTTTCGAACGGAAAACCGCAAACAATTTTAAAGAAGATAGTTTTAATATCACGAAGCGATATAAACGTTTATTGAGCTTCAGCTAGAAATGTTCGAAGCTCTTGAAGAGATAGCAGCACGGAAAAACGACAAAAAAGCAACACAAAATTCGCAGGTGCAGGCTACTGTTTCTGCAATGCAGTCAGTGCACTTCATCGTTTTGCCTTTGAGTAAGCAATTTCAGTCTGAAGCGCAAGATTGTTCCAAGTCCCTGAAATTTGCATAAGATGAGCGAAAATGTGAGCGAATTAAGGGCAGAATACAAAAGCGATGTCACGCATCAATGAACGCCAAAGAAATAGATGCCACCTCGATACTGGGAGCTTTGAAGATAACTATGGAATTGCATTCTAAATTCCACTCACCGATACGAAATTAACTAATCTTCAATGGGGTCTTATCAAAAATAAAAATTTTTTGAAAGCTTCGGTGTTTTGTTTCCCAAAAATGAGTACAACTTCGATAAATGCAAGAAACTTTGTGAAAATAAATTTGCATCGGAAGCCAAAATATTGTTTGTGATTTTTCGAAATGTTTCAATAAATTAACGGTACTCTAAAATTTTTATATGAGCTTTGAAGTCGGTATTATTATTTTTGCTCTAATGCTATTGCATACAAAAAAGTCGTACGTAAATTTTTAATTAACAAAAAAATTACATATTTTTCATCTTTCTCACTCCAAAAAAAGCGCAAATATTTACCCACACAAACAGAGGGCCGCCGCAGCATTGTCGCAGTGTTGATTTATGCTGTGCAATAGTTTGATTAAAAGCTATTTGGAGTTAATTTTTTAGATGTTATCTAATTTAATTAAAAAGCTAAATCAAAGAGTTTCTTAAAGTGAATTCTTTGGTTGATAATTAAGCAGTTTTCCGGTTTGCACTATTTTGCTATATTCAACTAAAGTTGTTTACTATATTAAGTCACTAAGACACTTTTTATGTATGAACCTATGTACATACATAGATACATACATATGTGCGGACATTTTCATAATAGAACTAAAGTGCGAATTATATTTTTTTTTTCCTTTTTTCAAAATGATCTTCTGCATTTTCGTTTTATGCTTTCATTGCTTTTTCTGCTGCTCTTGAACTGGTTTCAGCTTTTGATAGATATGTAGTAATGAAGCTGGCAAACGTGCGTTTTTGCTTTAGTATAAATATGCAACATTTGGTTTTAGGTAGCATCAGTATTCCTACACTTGTCACACACATCACTTAGCAGCAAAGAAATGAAATTCCTGGTTAGTATTTAGCTGCAAATGTCTAATTCGATTTATTTGTTTAAAACTTTTACGGTAAAATTTTTTTCTATGCAGATTGTTTTCGCTTGCCTGCTGGCTGTCACCTTTGCCAATGAGGATGCCAACGTACTCAAACAGGAACAAGAAGTTGAGCCTGATCACTTCAAGTACATACTCGAACTGGACAATGGAGTGAAGCTGCAACAACAGGGTCGCTTGGTTGGCGATGATGTGTGGAATGTTGATGGCAAATTCGAATTCATTTCGCCCGAAGGTGAGAAGGTTGATCTGGCCTACACCGCTGATGAGACTGGTTACCATCCAGATCCCAGCAACAAGTGGATCCATCCAATTCCTGAACACATCATTCGATCAATTGAATACATTAGGACTCACCCTAGCAAAGAATAAGCCATATTTAGTGCTTTTAACTAATTTTAAAGTATTTTTGGAAATTTGGAGAGAAATATAGTATGTGCATATGTGATAAGATTTAATGTGATTTATTTTCCTTGAACAAATTTCTAACAACTGCAATGCGGTCAATGCGGTATAGTATTATAATTACGGGAAAATTGAAGCAAAATAACAATACAGAATATAGGCAGCGGTTGGGTTTTCTCTATGTCACAATGAAAAATTGTTTAGCTGCAGCTGTAAAGTCGTCTCCTGTAGGGGATGTTCTCCATATTTTTTCTATTCTCAGCAACCGTACGAATGCTAAGCAGATTTGAACTACGGGCTCTAAAGGCATCATCGGCATTTCTGACAGGAGAGTAACTAGGAACTTGTCCTTAAATTTGGTGAACCAAGACTTAATCGCAAGTTATTTTGCTGGTAAATCCAGTGAATTCAAGAATTATTCAGGATAGTTTACCACTTCACTAGGATCCACAAGAATGTAGATTTGAGTGGCAATTCATTGTCAGGAAATTTTTTTTTATTTCGAAATTAGTAGCACTAATTCGACATTCTTTGTGGCCAAAAAAACATCGCTCATAATCAGGAATGACTAATAGCTCTCAAATCTGGAAGATTGATGTTAATCTAAGTATCTTTCATTGCCAATACGTTGAAAAAATTGTCCATTCAATGGAATTTCTCGATCTGCATTCTTATTGTAAGGCGTAATTTCTTCAAAAGCGGTGAATGCTTCTAAAAAAGGCCAGTGTTTTTATGTCCGTTCGTTATTAAAAAAAAAAATGTTTGATGTTGTTCGCAACAGGCACCGAACCAGGGTCCAAAATATTTGGCTACGGTGTCCGGCTTGCTATTATTAAAAAGTACCTTTTATTTTGGAATTACAGTGCAGTAAGTATTGGACAGTGTTAGCGGACCTTAAATGAGGTAGCTTTTTTGGTTACTCAATCACTAGAAGGGACATAGATCTTTTAAAAATACCTAAAATTAAGTCACCCATTAGCTATTTATTTAAATGCCAATACACTTTTGCGTTCTCATATGATGGTCTTTTTAAATATATACATATGTATATCGTACATTCTTGCTTTATCTTAAAAAAAAAATTAACCAAGTTCGTTTCTTAAGTCTTTCGATCTACAGTGGAAAATACTTGCGTTGTTTCTTACAGCGTCGTAAATAATCCCAGTTTAGCAGTGACAATTTTCTTTGGGTTATTTTATTATCATAATTTTTTTTTTTATTAATTTTCTATATAAATATATCCATATTCCAAAAAAAAATCTTTTCCTTCCAATATTGCGATATATTAAATGTGAGATTTTATGAGTGAATGAATTTAGAGTATGTTTGTTGCTCTCCCACGCTAAAGGGGCTGAAAGTTTTTTTTAAGGAAATTTACCAAAGAGATAGGTCGCATCCTGGATTAGTATATAGGATACTTTTTCAAGAAAGTTGCCACCTTTCCAAAAAGTAAAAGCAAGTAATAAGCACCTTAAATAAAATATTACAAAAAGCTGTTCAAAAATAATTTATTTTGGAGATCATTTAAAGGCAGTGACCACCTTTTCAAAAGCTCAAACCAATTTAATTAAAAAGATAATTGAAAGCTTAATTTTGGAAATATTTTTAAGAAATTCCAAATCCATTTAATAACCAAATTAAGTGTAATATTCTCGAAAATATTAAATCAAATTTGTTAATGCGGGTGCCAAACGAGAGGTATAACCAAGCTTTTTTTCTAACAATTTTTCAAAGCGGGTTGCCACTTGCCCAAAAAGTTAAAATCGATTTAATTAATAAGTTTGATGACATCTTTTAATAAACAAACATTGGTGTTAATTGAAAGAGGTTTAAGACGGCTTTATTTATTTACTTCAATTTATAAATTGGCTTAAAAAGATTTACTTCAAATATATTTTTGAGTAGTTTTTTTTCGCTTTTAATTATTCGCTTATTGTTTGATAGCTGATTAAGA
>NW_023458561.1:42980242-42987460 GCF_013731165.1 Rhagoletis pomonella | reverse complement strand
CTTTCTGGTTATAGTGCAATGACAAGAGCCAATGAGGCGGCCCTTGGAGAATTCTGGAGAAAGATTTACGGGTCTTTACAATGGCAATGACATGGACATAATCCAAAAATAATAATAAAAGTATTCAACTTGGAACCCGCTGGTGGTAGCAGAGGAAGGGAAAGGCCTTCACCGCATTGGAAAGACTAAGTAGATAAGGACTTGACGACTTCAATTGGCATTATAAGTTGGAAACGACTGGCCTGGCTTATTGAACACGGCTAAAATGGATTAGGCAAAAACAGCGCCGAACAAGAAGAAGAATATCTTTTGTGTTCATGTTGCTAAAACTGCTTTTATGACTTCACTATAACAAAGTATTTTTGTGTTCTTCTTAATTGGTTCTTCAATAGTCTTCTTGCGATTTAGACATGATAATTTTGTATAAGTTTTACATCAAAAGAGTTTCGGTCTTCCTTATAGGAAGCTCATTAAAGATGGAGGCTCTCAATATAATACTCTTTAATTATTTTTTTTGCATTTTTTATTATTTTTAAGCTTTTTTATACATTGAATTGGCTTTTGTTAAAACTTAGTTCACTGCTTCGACATGTGGGTGATATCCGGTTTCATCGGCCTTGTAAGTTACTTAAACAGTTTTGCTATCGGGTATCAAATATTCATATTCGCCAGCCAAAATCCATGTATCCTTACCCTTTAGGTCAGAGCACTACCCCAAGTAAGCATGAGAGAAAAGTGAGAATGTGTTAGTATGCCCAATTCATTTTGAATGCTGTCGTGTTCTCATCGCTGCGTTCTCGCTTGTATACGTACACGCAACGCTTACGCTCTTTTAGTACGTGATAACCAGTGATCGAACTTCTACCACATTGTGGTAGATCTGCCACTTTTTTGAGCATCTACCACATCTACCACTCAAGGTCGCGTTTTTGCGTAGTTTTATTTTTGCTCGACATAATTTTCTTAATTTTAAGAGCAAAAATTGTCCAACACTAAACACTATATGGTAACAAGAATGATATAATACAAGATTCCGCATTCTCGGCGACGATGAAATTTCTCAATTAAAAGTAAACAAAACCGAATAACAGGATAAAATAAACTGTGAAATAGTAAATTTTCTCAGTAATAAATTTTTCGACAGAGTGATAAAATGAAAAGCTGGCAGCACTCCAGAAGGTTGCAGAAATTTCTTAAAATATGCTCGAAAAATATCTTGATATGGAAGGAACTGCTTTACAATGTCAAGGAAAAAAAAAATTGCCAAAATTCAACGCAATTTTTAGCAACTTGAATTTTGCTCTTTATTATACTACAATTCAATTTTTTTTAGAGTCAAATTAAAAAGTTTGCAATTTAGCTGAAACCTTGCTTTAAACTTTAATTTTTGTACCAAGTTTGATCCAAACCCAGAGATCTACCACATTTTTTTGAAATCTACTACATTTTTTTCCCGATTCTACCACACAGAATTTTTTTTCAAGTCCGATCACTGCTGATAACTCTCTGCCCATGATTACAATTTTGTTCAGCTGCGATATGATTATCGAGTTGAAGTACATACGAGAAACTTTCTGGGTTGACTTCAGACTAATTTTTCAGCACTCCTACCTCTTCATTAGCCAATTCAATGGCGAACAAGCAAGCGAATACAATTTGTAAGATATTATATGAAGGAGTTTTATTATTATTAAGAATATGTATTTTTCTCATTTGCTTCCAATTAGCCAATTCAATTTGAAATTTGGATTTGAGTTTGTCTGACTGCATTTTATTCTCGACTACGCGCTTTCAACGGAGTTCGTCTGAAATATTTATTCCATGCCAGTCAGCTATAGCTGCATCTGTTAAGCTAACAAAGAGTATCAAAGAAAAAATACTGATCTAAATGCTAAAATAATACCAACATTTTAAGGTGCTTTGTTCAATGTTTCCAGTTTTGAATTTAATTAAAGAAATTTATTGCCACAAGTGTTGGTGGTGCGGTAGAAATCCGCACTACGCTGTCATTATTTACACTCCCTTTCCGGCGCCGGGAACTGGTTTTGCGAAATTACCGTTCCCATACTACTCTGCACAATAGATTTTTTATATCCGCTTTGCAAGTTGAAGAATTGCCAAATGTTAAATCTGCAATTTGCTTTGATTTTATGGGAGTAAGCCTAATTTTTAAATACAAAATGGATTGCCGCGAAATCTACACAAAGTAAAAGAGCGAAAAGCGGGAAGAGAGGGTGTTAAAATCTTAATCGAAATTGGAAATCTTGATAATAAAGCGGTAAGTGACATATGTGAAAATAAATTAGAGCCTGTTGATCATTATTAACAATCCTTTATATCGTTACCCAAAAGCAGTTTTAGAAATTTGTGTTAAATTTAGAATCCGAAAGAGATATAAATAAAAGAATCAACAGCTACATAAACAAGCCGGTGTCAGCTTCAATTTCGTGTCTGCGAAATATTTAATTTATAGGCCAACAGCAATCAACAAAAAGCTAATATGAAAAATATGCCTGGATTCTACTTTAGATTAGGCGCCTGTTTGATAAGGGGTTCGAGATTGGCATTTAGCTGTACACAGCGAGAGCCTCGGCGCGAAGGTGGTGGAGAAGATCATTGCAGAGGAATTTTTAGCACTATAACGAAGCGTTCGTTTATCTCTTAATCCACCGTGGCTGAGCAGCCGTAAGAAAGTTTCTGACGTCGGGACTGATAGCGCCAAGATATTTGGCTTAACTTCAGCGTTAGCCAGATCATAACTGTGAAAATATAGAGCGAAGCCGTTGAGCAATAAGGGGGCAGGTCCTTGATCTCAAGCCTCTTCTCTGGCCTCTTCTGATCTAGTGTCTAAATAGAATCTACAGTTAGTCTAGCTATAATGAACGAAACGCCTTATAGAAATGAGTCTTACAAGAATCTGAATAGAACTAATTGAGATCTGTACCGGAGGATATAGAAATGCCCGCGAGTAGCGGAAATCTATATTTCCAGTCAGCAGTTAGGAAATTTTGGATGATCACTGCCTGTTTTTGACCATCAACTCTTTCTTTGAAAGCATTTAAAGGACAACTGCAGAAGTCTGCGGATTTTTGGTGTTATAGTTGTCTTCGTACCCAAGGTTGGCAAAACCTTACATGTATCCCCAAAGAACTTTAGGTCAGTCAGTCTGTCAGAGTTTCTTTTAAAAAAGCTTGAGGGACTATTTGAGCCCTTTGATTTGAATCAAGACATTTAATAACATTCTTGCTTCAGTTTTGAAGTATCTATATCTGAACTCGCCTGTTATTAGTTAAACTTTTTCAGCCAAAGGTTAAAAGATTCATCATTAAGCTTTGACGGTAGACAGATGCATTCAATTGGGATTAACTAACCATTTAGTAGCATGAGGTGGAAATGACTTATGCGACTTTCAACATAAACGACTCTTTTGATCTGCACAAAGGACGCTGGCATCAAATCAGCATGTAACCGATGTTCAGAGCACGTAAAGTTTCTGAAGGAACATCTCTCCACCCTACTGAATTACATTGAAGCCCGTAGGGAAAATTATTCATAAGCCTCAGTCGAGCACGCGAAGTCGATAAAGCACCGCGACAAGGATAGCAGAGCTTCTGGAGCTGGCGACCTGCCAGCTAAACTAAACTAGTATGACTAGCACTGCTAGATGTTTCCCTTTTCTGGGACATACCCAGGCTTTCGACTGTCCTGGTCAAGCCTCGAAATGCCGCTGTTTTCCATCAAACTTACCGGTTTTGTTGCAGAAAACGTAGTTTGTTTAATTTTCATAGATATTTATTATTAAATTTTACTACTAATCTGTAAATATTTTTGCCTGAGTTGATGATCGTGCGAGTTCCCATTAGTTGAAGCTGTTTTATTTATTATTTAATTTATATTCTGTTCTAAGACACAGGAAATGTTGCAAATTCTTTAAAAAGTTTAAAAAAAAACTCCCAAGCAGGCATAGCCTGCTAAATTATCGAAAAAGCCTCACAATATTAAAAAAAATGTTAAAGTCCAAAAGAAATTCAATTATATAAAAAAAAGCTTATTAAACAATGATTTTAATAAAAGCCTGCATAAGTTGTACTTTGTATGTAATAATCTGAAATAATAATACCAATTTTGGCTCTCTGATTCCGTTTTCTATTGTTTTATTTTTCCTAATTGTCTACAGTTGCGAAATAAATAATACGAAACGGGCATATTTTTCAGTAGTAAAATTTTGGAAACCCCCGTTTTTTTTCAGAGTAATAGTATTCGTACACATTTGCACACATTTATATTGCATAATTAAACCAAGTAAAATTTTTACTAAAAACAGGAAGTTTTCCAAAAAAAATTGTCAGAATCATTTTTATCGTAAAACGCATGATTTTAACCCCAAATTTAAAAAAAAATATGCTAAATTCGATAGTTTTTAATTTCGATTTTAATGTAAACAATTGAAAAAATTACGAGCATGTTATGCGAAATAATGCTTAATGTCTTTCTTTTTTTCTAATGTACCCCTCCACCTGTGGGTTTTTATGTGTCCACAAAATTATTAACCATTTCGATCGCGTATTTTTTCTCGTAACCTATGAACCTAAGTTTAACTGTCAATCTTGTTATGTTCATATCTACGCAAACTTTAGTGTCGCCACCCCTATTACTTTGAGCGCTGTGAAGTCGCAAATTTTATATGGATTTTGAAAAAAATTTGTTCGAAACAAAAAGCTTGTTTCCATGAACATTATTAAAAAACCAGTGAGCCCGCATGGCGCTAAAACGCCAAAATTTAATTTAATTTTTTTAAACAGGTTGACAACCTATTCAAACCCTTAAAAAAATGTTCCAATTGAACATCTAAAGCCATTACCGAGATTTTTATTTTTTTTTTCTTTACCGAAGGAAATCCTCTCACGTAAGATCGAATGTAGTAGCGAATTCATACCCATTGCTTTTGAATGATTATTATATATAGTCTTAGTATTACTTTCCAAAAAAAATTTTTACCATAATTATTCAATGAATTGCCCTTATTAATTTACTAAACTCATTGCATTCGAGCAAAAAGTAGCCACATTTCACTATGAAACATTAAAAATATTTTAAAAATTTTGCTATTTTATACTAATGACTTAGAATGCATTTATTCAAAAAAGAGGTAAAAAACGAAACAATCAATGTGTTAAAGCACATAACAACAGCTTATTCCTTGGGTGGGTGAGCCTGAATGTAAGCGATAGCCTTCAAGATGGCCTCTGGAATTGGTGGTGAGGTTGGCAGAGGTGGGTTGGCGCTCAAAACTTGGTAACCGTTTTCATCAGCAACATATTGCACGGAAACTTGATCGCCTTCGGGAGCGGTGAACGAGTATTGGCCCTTGGCAACCAAGGCATCACCGCTCAGGGTACCCTCTTGTTCGGCTTTGATGGAGTTGGAGAATTCGTAGGCATATTTGTAGCTGTCTGGGTTCACTTCGCTCTCCAAACGTAGGACATCGGCTTCTTCGTTGGCGTAGGCAACAGCCAAAAAGCAGGCGAGGACGATCTAAACGAACGACAATTAAATTAAATATTTAAGTTGGTCGCACATCACGAAAACAAAACACTGCGATTTATTTGATTTTTATTAAATTAAAAATAATTGGTTTAGGCCAAATTTCTTCAAAATCACTTCCTGCCAGTTAATGTTTTAAAATTCTTAATATGAAATATTTTATATATTTTTTTTCTAATTGTTTTGAGACACTTACAAAGAATTTCATTGTTATGTGTTATCACGTTGATTCGTAGTACGAAACTGATATAGAAGTCTGCAATTTCATGGCTTTTTATACGAATGTGCTAATTACTATTGGCATGCTAACCATCAAATTTTATTTAAATTTTTATTTTTTTTCTAAAAACAAGTCACTAATGACTGTCTGGCATATTGACGACACTGAAAATACAACTTCATCGCATATTAACGCTTTGTTTTGTCGCATTTAAAAAACAATGTCTTTTTCGACGTTAACTTTTTGTTGAAATTTTAACATTGAAGTAATATCATATACGAGTAGGTATGTACAATATTTTACTGTAGAAGTTGTTATACACCTTTACGACATACAGACATATCATTGCTTTTGCTATTGTACAGCTGAGCACATCGGACGTCATATTTTTAAGTTAATTTACATATTTCATCTCAGCTAAGGGCGTTAAAAATTATGCGAGCAATGATGAGGGGATCGTTTGAAATACAGTCGAATACAAATAAGTGGACACGTTTGAGAATTTATTTGGTAGAGTTTGTTGTTATTAGATATGCTCCTAAAAAAAATACAATTCGAAATATTTCTTAACCTCCTTTATTAAAATATTAATTTTCATAGAAATTGGACTTATCAACTTTTCACTCTAGCTAGCGATATATACGGGGCTTTAAAAAATATTATATATTATATATTATATTATATATTAGTAGGTATATGTTTATGTATGTTTAGTATATTAGGGCGGGCCAATTTTTTTACTACGCGCGTATAGTAAAGCATGATTCCAGGTGTAATTCTAAGAAAATTTGCTGAAGAAACCATTGGTCGAAAATCAGCTTGGAGTTTGCCAAATTGCGAAAATAGGGTTCGAAGAGAAAGGGAAAATTTTCACTGTTGCGTCCTCTGGTGGAAGTTCTATGAAAAAATAAACGCAGAAATGGACCCCTCATACCATAATACACACGTATAAATATCATGTTTTTATACAAAATTTAAGTACTTGTTTACGGAACTACAGAAAAATGCTAAGAAGCCTCGCAATTCGCAATTTGGTAAACTCCAGAGATATGGTTTTTTCCGGAAAATTTGCTTAATTTCACATACAAATTGACCCGCCCTAAGGTATATGAGCAAATCTCACGAGTTGTTTTTTTAGCAGCACTCCCTTCTTTCGGCAGAAAAAAAAACGCTAAAGCATTCTTCATGCATTTATTGCAATCAATGGAGTTCTAGAAACAAGAACATTAAAAAATAAGACAAGTATTTGAACAATTATAGCTTAAAAACGTTTATTTAGGCGAAAAAGTACCGAAATTACTCCTATCATTGTCACTCGAAAAAATCATAAAAGGTTTTTAATAACCTTGGGAAGTTTTCAAATAGAATGTTCATCTAAGAGGCAAAGGACGTTGGCATTAAATACAACATATGTGTGAAGCTTCAAGTGAACACCACGAAATTAAAAAAAAAAA
>NW_023458561.1:42974295-42980142 GCF_013731165.1 Rhagoletis pomonella | reverse complement strand
CATATGTGTGAAGCTTCAAGTGAACACCACGAAATTAAAAAAAAAAATGGCAGCTTGCAGAATATCTTTTGCAGCTATTTTACAATTTTGAAATTTTACTTTTTTTTGTTAATTTTAATAATTTTATTTACTTCAAAATGTTAAAATTAAACGATGAAAATGTTCTTCTTGGCAAAACGAACGAATTTAGTGTAAGACTAGTGTCTCACCAAATGAACAAAAAATTACATTGAGTAAAAGATGACTATGATTTGAGAAATAAAAATTCCATTTTTACAATTTTTATGGGAAAACTCGAAATTCAATCTGAGAAGGAAATATATATATACATACGGAACACTGTGTAAATTATATGGCTATTAAGTTAAGGCGTGCGAGTAAACGTGTTATAGATGACGGCGTATGGTGCTACGAGGCGTATACGTTACATACGCAATTACGGGTATATTAGCATGAGTGGTTATTTTTACTCTTTTACAACGCTTTTTTAGTATATCTCTTTAAAGTTTTCATTAAGGGTATTCACACTATCCTCCTTAATGTATTAATTCGTTATGTGGTAACTCGATAACACTTTCTACTTCGAACGCCCCTTACTTTTTTCTGGTTAAAATTACCTTCGAATCAGCTGACGTGAAGTTCTGTTATTTATAAGTAAAAATGTATTAATTCCACGACAGAAAGTTTTATTGAACTTTTGATAAAATGTATGCACTATTCGCGTTAAAAATTCCATCAGAAAGGAATCAGTTGACATCATAACGCGTGTGTTACCACATTGTCCGACTTGACACTTCGTTAAGTTCGTAATGATATATTCGGTAATTTACAAAAACAAAACAATGGTATATAGTATAGTCTGAGTACCCTTTTTTAAATACAATTTTGCGATGGAATCTTGATTTTTATACAAAACTGAAAATAATGCATTTTCTAAGATAGGCGCCCCACCATTTTTGACCAAAAATACGTTTTTGTAGAAAAACGTAACAACTCGTGAGATTTTCTTATATGCTAGCTTATACTCACGGTTTTCACCACACGATTTTATATGTACATTGTTTCCAAAGCAATTGCGAATAAAAATATTATGGAACATAACGGTCGCCTTATTACATTTTTCCTGATATCTTCGGCATTTGCAGTCGGATCTTAAGGTCTCGAGGAGACATTTTGGTCTTGTTGCAATGTTCATTGACCTCGAGTACTCCATCCTAGTATTTACCAACCACATCTCAGTTTCCACCAGCTTAACGTACCACCCTGATGTCAGTAAATTAAAGTTTTCAAAAATCTTTAAACTTTTGCTAATAAATTTTTTTAATTAATTCAGCAGAACTACAAAAAAAAATTATTGCGGAATATAAATGCCACCGAAAAAGGTAAAAAGGCGAAATTGTCTAGCAGTAGTTAAACAAATTGATACGCGATGAGTTTTGTCATTGGTTTGGAAATAGGGTGGCTATTGTACAGAGTATTCAGATTGTGCCTTTTGGCGCCAATTTTATGTTTAATTTTTTTTTGGATTTTGGCGCGTGAAAAATTGGGAAAACGCTTTGGGCGATTTTTTTCTCTTGAAATCAATTGTTGATGTGCTACCATGCAAATGCGTTCGAAATCTTTCGCCCGTTGACGTGTTTTAAAAGTGGGCTGTTGAATTTAAGCTTTAGCTTTGATGTGTCAAAACTTTTTTACGCCATATTTCAGAATTTTATTTAAAAACACTTAATTCTGAATTCGGTTGAAAATGCACTATCCCAAAGGAAAATATATTGAAAATTTGCTGAGATAGGGCGTTTTTGAATCGCCCACTGAGATATGGCGTTTTTAAACAGAATTCTGAGATAAGGCGTTTTTCAATCAAAATCTGGGATAGGGCGTTCTTCGACCAAATTCTGAGATTGGTCGATCTTCCTTTCAGGTGTCGAAATGCTCATATGTATGTATGCATGTATTTCTTTAAGTGCAATTAATTGCTGCTCATACCCTGCAGTGAAACCACAAACTAGTCAGGAAAAATACTAGTTTACAACTAGAATTCCCTGACAGAAACCGAACTAGTTCGAAAATGACCAGACTTGTTCCAAGTACAACACGATTTATTCATGCCCGGTTTTGTTTGACTTCGCCAGTTTAATACAATAAAGTACACAAAATATTATAACTTTTATTTGGGTATATTTTAAACCATTAGATAAAGAGAGTACATATTCAATTATACCAGACCTGTTAAATAATGATTAATAATCACAATTATTATTAATTACAGCATGTTTTTTGGATAACCATTTGATGATTAAATACCAGAATTAGCACCTTTTTAATGATTAATGATCAATTAATTTTAATTACATGATTATTTTTTCATTTTTGACCATTATCAATTATTTTTGACTTATTTTAATAAAACGATTATAAGATTATTTGATTGATTCCAATTATCAATCAACAAGCGAAACTATAGACAAAAATTAAGAATATTTAATAACTGCATGAATTATTTATTTATTTTATTTCTATCCAAATCTCAAAATTTAGGCATTAATTATTTCTTTTATAAAATTTTAAAAAGAAATGAAAACGAAAACTTTTATTATTATTTGAGTTCACTCGAAAACGAACTAAAGTATTTATGTTATTTTCAACTAAAAAGTTTTTTGAAAGCTTTTACTTTGAACAATATTTAATGAAAAATTCATTTAAATTTATGTTCGAAAGTTTAAAATATTTATGAATCTGTTTTTTCCTTTTAATTAATACTCAAAAAATTTAACACTAATTATTGGCAAGCATAAGGCTGCTGAATAAAAATGTGTAATTTATTAAAGTGTACTTAAAAGTTGTTTATGGTATATTCATGAATTCATTTTATTTCTTGACTCCCAAAGTAGCGGTTTTGGTCCATAATTGGATTAGTATTTTTTCTGTCTATTTTGAACTAGTATGAGACTGGTATATTTCTGACCGAAATCTGACATTTGCCTTCGCGTAGGACATCCCCATGTTAAAAATACCAGTTGATTGCATGGAACAAAGATAGTTGGCTGACTAGTTGGGGCATGCGGTTCATACTAGTTTTGAGGTAGTTTGCAACTAGTTCATTTGACTACAGGGTACTTTACGATAATGAGAAGCGTATCGCTGTTATGCCTCTATTTAAGACTGAATCAAAAAAATTATATTTTAAAAATGCTCCGCCTGCTCGGGATTAGTCGCGTGTTAGTCAACGGGTGCATGAAACTGTTTAAGGATACTGGAGATATTAACTACCGCCACCAGTCGGGTTGGTCCACGCAAAGTTCGAACACTGCAAGTCATCAAAGCTGAATTCAGCGAAATCCGCTCCGAAAACTGGAAATCGTGGCCCTAGAGACGAAAGTCATGCAAAAGTCAATGAATCAAATTATTAAAAAAGTGTTGGGACTTGGTACTTTCAAAAGCTATACTGAACATTTTTTGACTGTAGCTTGAAACAAAATAGAATGGAAAAATGCAAACGTCTTCTGGTGAAACACGCTGATGACTTTCACAGGATAACCTTATTCACCGATGAACAAGTTTTTTCCATGCAGGAAAAATTTAGTAATCAAAAAAGAGGTAATTATACTACTCCAGTTATAGTTTGGTGCGGCGTCTCTCACGATGGGGTTATTGGCTGGTATTTCTGCAAGCAATGGCTCAAAACATTGGCAGCAGTTTACCAAGAACCGTTCTTCGAAGCTTTTGTAAGGCCGCTTAGCCATTCTCTGTTAATTTGGCTGCATCGCTGGGCGACAAATGCTGGGCAGTTTTAGTGGGAATGGTTTGACACAAAAAAATCACAACACTAGTGGTGAGCAACAGTCATTGTTTGAGCTAATCTGCTCTTTATTGATTCTCTTTGATTCGTGCTGTGGGCAATTTTTATGATAGGCATGCCGACTTAAGTCGTGCTTGAAGGCCAAAGGCGGAAATTTTGAATGAATAATTGTTTTTGCTCATTATTTTTAATTTTATAGCATATTATAAATGGACTAAAAGGAGACTTTAAAATTTTAACAATAAATAGTCATCATAAATAATTTATGAGGTTTAAAAAGGAAAACGTGGAGTGCATGCAATAAAAGTTAAGTGATAACATTCATTAACAATTCCATTAGATTTAAATGGCAATATTATGAATTCTTTCTAACTACTAACTTACTAACTAATTTTGAACTAAACGAATCATTCCGTGGTTTATGTCAAGATTTTAACTGTCATTCCAGCACGTTTGACGTATCGGACTCGATTTTTACTTTAAAGAAAACTATTATTTCCACTCTCAGTAATTGAAATACTATCTTTAGCTTATCCAATCAGCTGATGAATTCGATTCTGTAGCTGAATAGTTTTAGATCTCGACACTTAACAAACTCCTGTTTCCACTACTCGGCACCAAAAAACTAAAAAAAAAGGTTCCGTACGTCATGCGGACTGCGCCCCTCGTGTCGGTTGGGTGGGAATGGAGGGTAAAAAGACGTTGGGATTAATTAATTAATTAATTTCATTTAGGATTCAAATTATAAACCGGACTTGGACCTAGAATTTTTACTGCGCAAGTACCAATTTGAGATTGCTTCTAAGCGATCGATGTCAACAAAGAAAACCAGTAGATACTTACAACACTTTTCATATTATGAGTTTTGGAGATTTTATGATGGAAGATCAAACTGGTAATTTTTGCCAATTTTAACTGCTTTACACTTACGCGACAAGCTTGTGAAAAGTTGCGTAGGAACAACGGTAACGCTGCTCGAAGGACGTCCGGAACTTGCCAATCGTAGTTGCCTTTCGTTACGAAAACGCGAGAACACACAAATCCTTAACGATCCTTATCTACTTATCTATTAGTTAAGTATTTTCTGTCCGCCTTTAAAAAATAAAATATGTCTGTTTTGAAAAAATCTTTTTAATGATATTTACTATTTTTTGACTTAGATCGTTTGGATTTTCATCGTGTAAACCTGAAACAAGCTCCATATCTCTGTTGTGATTTAAATTGGAAACCCCTTAATGATACTAGGCAAAAATTAATGCATAAATTATTTGAAAATGTTTTTGTTACCCGCAAAACTTGGTAAATAGTAGGCTCCATGATGCATTGTTAGTTCCATTAATTTGCTCTTGCCTGTACGATAATTTTGTGCAAATAAAATGCGTAAGCTTAGTAAAATGTTCAAATACATAAATCCAATTAAGGCATAAGCTTACATATGTACGAGAATGTGTGCGCACAAATATCTAAATAATCTATCGAGTTTGTTCATTCATTGCTAATTAACTTGTTAGTTTAGATTTTCAACCCATCTTTTACTATAGCAATGCAGATTTCGTTTTTGATTAAAAAACGAAAGGTATCAACTTTAAAATTAATTAATCACGAAATATTTTGTTTCTACATGCGCGTTTATGTATTCGATAATTTTATAATTTGTCCCGTTATTAACACATGATTATGATACAGTAAATTAAAAATCATTTAAATGCATTTTCATAATTTTGAAGTGTTCGACATTACTATTTAGTCAAGTTTTGTCAAGTGGGCCACTCAAAGTTGACTTTTCGATTTGTTATATTTCATTGACCGATTTTGAAAGTCAACATGGTGTGCAATATTCACACCAAAGATTTTGCGCTAATTTAATTTTTTTGACGAGTTAGGTATTTGCAAACAAATTTTTATGTACTTTTATACTTTTTGAAATATTTTTGCAACCATTCTTTGCAAAAAAATACAATTTTAAAACTTAAGTATCAAATCAAGAACTATCAAATTATCATTTTTTTGTACTTTTCAGTTCATTTGTATTCTATTTTTTTAAACTT
>NW_023458561.1:42969885-42974195 GCF_013731165.1 Rhagoletis pomonella | reverse complement strand
AAGTTTAAAAAAATAGAATACAAATGAACTGAAAAGTACAAAAAAATAATAATTTGATAGTTCCTGATTTGATACTTAAGTTTTAAAATTGTATTTTTTTGCAAAGAATGGTTGCAGAATATTTCAAAAAGTATAAAAGTACATAAAAATTTGTTTGCAAATACCTAACTCGTCAAAAAAATTAAATAAGCGCAAAATTTTTGATGTCAATATTGCACACCATGCTGACTTTCAAAATCGGTCAATGAAATATAACAAATCGAAAAGTCAACTTTGGGTGGCCTACTTGACAAAACTTGACTAAATAGTAATTTCGAACACTTCAAAATTATGAAAATGCATTTAAATGATTTTTAATTTACTGTATCATAATCATGTGCTAATAACGGGACAAATTATAAAATTATCGAATACATAAACGCGCATGTAGAAACAAAATATTTCGTGATTAATTAATTTTAATGTTGATACCTTTCGTTTTTTAATCAAAAACGAAGTCTGCATTGCTATAGTAAAAGATGGGTTGAAAATCTAAACTAACAAGTTAATTAGCAATGAATGAACAAACTCGATTGATTATTTAGATATTTGTGCGCACACATTCTCGTACATATGTAAGCTTATGCCTTAATTGGATTTATGTATTGGAACATTTGACTAAGCTTACGCATTTTATTTGCACAAAATTATCGTACAGGCAAGAGCAAATTAATGGAACTAACAATTCATCATGGAGTCTACTACCAAGTTTTGCCAGTAACACAAGAATTTTCATATAATTTATGAAGAGAAATTCAAACGATCTAAGTCAAAAAATAGATTTATTAATATGATTTAAAAGATTTTTCAAAACATACATATTTGATTTTTCAAAGGCGGACAGAAAATAATTAAGTAATAGATACCCTGTAGAAAAAATTATGAATTGATTAAAATATTCAACTTATAGTTAGCTTTTTTGCGGGGATATCAATAACTTCTAATTAGCTATGAAAAAACTAATTTTATATGAGTTTTAAAGCCGTGCAAGAGTCATGCAGACGTTATCTTGAGTTTGTTTTCTTTACAAGTTTCTATTTAAATATTCTCCTGCAAAACTAATTTCAATGAACTTTTTTCTGCATTGCGCAGATTCCTTTTCGAATTCAGGACAATCGATCTATACTAATTATATAAACATTATATGTAACGGGTAATCTCGCGAAAGGCTCGTCCGATTTTCCTGAAATTTTGTATATAAATAGCTTTCAGTAACCACCATGTTTTAGGTAAAAAAAAAATTACTTTTTTCCGGTAGGTGGACCAGGGACCGATCTATTCCAAAAAATTTTATTATGGTCCGATTTGCTTAAAATTCGGTACGTAGGTAGATTTTTGCCTGCATTAGCATATAGGATCATTTTTTTCCGGGAAAAGGACCGGCGACCGATCTTTTCGAAAAATTCGTATTTATGGTCCGATTTGCTTAAAATTCGGTACGTAGGTAGATTTTTCCTGGATTAGCATACACGATCCTTTTCCCGAGAAGTGGACCAAGGACAGATCTATCCGAAAAAATCGGATTTATGGTCCGATTTGCTTAAAATTTGGTTCGTGGGTAGCTTTTTGCCTAAATTAACGTATAGGATCCGGTAAGTGGACCAGGGACCTATTCGAAAAATCGTATCTATGGTCCGATTTGCTTAAAATTTGGTACGAAGGTAGCTTTTTGCCAGTATTGCAATTTCCTGTTGCAATTTCGAATATAAATAGTTTTGAGCAACCACCATATCAAGCGAATTCGTAACGAGGCAAGTTTTTTTGCGACAATCAGAAACAACGGATACAGCCAAAATATAATAATAATATATAATAAATCTATACTAATATATATTTTGAAAGCTGGTTTTTTAGTGTTTGCAAAGCTCGATAACGGCTAAACCGATTTGTTTTAAACTTCAGACACCTTCTGCACGTATCCCAAGGGTGGTTTTAGGCTAAAAAAATTCTATATGTAAAGGGGGCGTGGCACCTCCAATACAAACCGAATTTTTTTATACTCCATAACTCCTGAAGTGTAGAGTGGTAGAGTTCTGGAACTTCGTATGGAGATATACGAAATCAATCGCACAGTCTTGGAGAAAAATTGGAGCTATTGTAAAAGGGGCGTGGCACCTCCCATACAAACCGAATTTTTCATACTGCATATCTCTGGAACTGTTCATGGTAGAGTTCTGGATCTTGGTATGGAGATATTAGAAATCAATCGCATACTCATGAAGAAAAATGGGAGCTATTGGAAAAGGGGGCGTGGCACCTCCCATACAAACCGAATTTGTATACAGCATATCTCTGAAATTATTCATGGTACAGTACTGGAACTTAGTATGGAGATATATATGTATATGAAATCAAGCCCATACTCATGGAGAAAATTGGGTCTATTTGAAAAGGGGGCATGAGGCCTACAAACGTACCGACTTTGAGTTATCTTTGTATGTATTTATAATTCTTCTGTAGGTGTGTTTGTGAGTGAAATCCTTCTAAATTGTTGTACGGATTTTAACGAAATGTTTTGTTTGTGTTTGAGTGGGCCCCTGGATGGTTTAGTTTCTCATTTTAATCCGCCAGTTGGCGCTGTAGTTGAGTTACTTCTAAAAATCTTATTTATGGTCCGATTTGGCTAATATTTTAAATATGTATTGGTAATGGTAAGAGCAATACTATTGCAAAAACGTGCTGCCAAGTGGCGCTGGAGTCGATTTATTACTAAAAATAGCCAAGTGAGAAAAGGTGCCGTGAAGGTCAGATTAAATCGACCTGTTGCACCATTGAGTATATCGAACTCTCCTGTGTTACGATTGGCTAAATGGATGTGATTTTCCAGTATTATTATGCGTTCAAGCTTTTAAGGGCATTCGTCTGAAATAAGTATATGTGTATTGCATTTCTGTAGAATAATGATTCGCACCCATTTTGAAATTGCCACCAACTATACTGTAAATCTTCTAGGACATTCACTATAGAACCGGGTAATTGTTGCCGCCAGGGAGTGAAGAGGAAAAAATTCTTGAAACTTATTTCGTTTTGCGAATAACCGTGCCTTGAAATTCTGCACAATTGGAGAATTTCAAGAACTTCTTCACGGATACAACACTTTCCTTAGGTTATTTAAAGCGGCAAATGACCACCAAATCATAATCTTAGCAGATGAATACGCCAATAAAAATCGTAATCGTGAATTGTTGGTGAAAACGTTGGACCAAAAAGTTTCAATAAAAAAATAAAAATTTTGGGCGGACGAAGTTCGCAGGGTCTGCTGGTATGCTATAAAATTAAAAATAATGAACAAAAACAATTATTCATTCGAAATGTCCGCCTTTGGCCTTCAAGCACGCCTTAAGTTGGCATGCCAATTATTAATAGTCCCAACCACCTCGCTCACTTCAAAATTGCCCACAGCACGAATCAAAGAGAATCAATAGTGGTATTCACCAAAGTGAGCAAGTGGCATTGTTGTCAGCAGCAAGCAACGAGCGGTTGCTTGAGCTCATAAGTGGGCGGCGCCATGCCCATTATCCAAAAATTTATAATATCCTAATCTTAGGGTAAGTGGTTATTTCCACCATAGATTTTAAGTGAAATAGCTCCAATAGTCATCTACTGATTTATCGCCGTTTTCTTGTCTCTGTAAATTAGCTTTATATGGCATGTGGGTGTGTTTATTGGCCGATTTCAAATATTTTTAACAGGTTTCTTAGCTAGACCCTACCCAAGAATCGTACAGAGTTTGGTAAGGATGGGTGAAATTCATAATAATGCTATTTTTACCACAATTCTACTTCACGTACTAATTTTCAACAAATTTCGTATAATATTTACTGAAATATCGAAGTTTTTGCATTTTTCGAAAATACCGTTATATGGGAAGTGGGCGTGGCTTCAGTCGCCTATTTTCAATGCTAATATACATTGGGTAAAGGGCACAAGTGCGATCGGGTATAAAAAGTTTTGCCACATCAGAACTAAAGGTTAAACTCAACAGTTATGTATGTTGAGATCCGATCAGTGGATCATGAGATATATATATATATATATATTTTTTATATGGGAGTTGAAGTCGGTTTTTTTTTGCTAAAAATTACTTGTTTGGAAGTCGATTAAAAAGTAAAAATAACCGCTCATGCTCATATACCCGTACTTGCGTATACAACGTATACGCCCCGTAGCACCATGCGCAGTAATCTTTAACACGCTTACTCGCATGCCTTAACTTAATAGCCATATTTATTTATTTATTTATTTATTTATTTATTTAGTCTACAGAAAAA
>NW_023458561.1:42943885-42969785 GCF_013731165.1 Rhagoletis pomonella | reverse complement strand
ATTTTTTTGTACTTTTCAGTTCATTTGTATTCTATTTTTTTAAACTTAGTTAATTCTTTTTGGTAACAAGATTTAAATGAATCAAAGGTACAGTATTTTTTTTTTAAGAAAGTGAAATTTAATGTTTTGCGCATATAATGCTTTTCGAATTCTTTTCCTAGTATATGAGAAAATTAAATTTTTTATAAAACAAGAATCGAAATTTCACAAACTGACCACTTTATGATTCGAATGAATGGTTGCTGAAATATTTAAAAAAGTGTAAAAGCGTGTATAAAAATTTACTCGTCGAAAAAATTAAATTAGCGCAAAATCTTTGGTGTCAGTATTGAACACCATGTTAACTTTCAAAATCGGTCAGTGAAATATAAAAAATCGAAAAGTCAACTTTTGGTGTAAAATAATTTTTCATCGTTTTGAAAATATTTGAATTGCACCACCTTTATAGCCTTTATTTGTAATCTTATATTTTTAGTGTGCTCCATTATATGTGTACACGGTAATTCTTGATATTATACCTTTTTAATTGGTCAGTAGAAGCAGGTTTATTGTTTAATAAAGGGCATATTTTTAGAAGTGTTTATAGCCATATAACATAATACCTGTGCTTAAATTCTCTCCGTAAACATGAGCATTAGGGTGCGATGATTTTTGTTTTAGTTTCAACACAAAATATATATGGCACTATAAATAAATATACACATTCATTCATACAAGTAATGCAGAATCTATCGGGTTAAGATGATTTTAATTGTTTTTATTATCTTGCTATTAATTCAGCCTAATATTTCAGCGCACATAAACATGTTTGTATGTCATGAATTTTGTTCGTTTGGTTGACTGATTAGTATGCATAAAAATTTAACATAAATATTTTTAAAAATTAACATTAAATCATTAAATATTTAGCAGTTTGATAGTGGGAGAAGGTGACGACCGCAGACCTGACGACTAAATATATTGTCAATTGAGAAGAGCCACGAACATTTTTTGCTTGAAATGAAAACTAAACTCCAAGCATTCTGATAAAATGTGTGTGATTTTATAAAAAAACTGCACTAGGAAGCCTTTTGGTCTTAGCCCAAACCGACAAATATGAGAATATAAGAAGACCTGTAATGACCGGACCCTCTAAGAAAAGGGATACCTATAATTAAAAACTGATCGTTATAGAGAATTATAAGGTTGACATCACCACTATACAGAAAATGTGTTGGCAGAGGTATTAATGCAAAAAAAAATTCCCTATTTGCGACAACTTTACTTGGTTTCTAACTGGGCGCAGATTTCATCACCTTTTCCGGATTAATAATCTTTTGTAAACGAATTGCCATAATCCATATAAAGGCTAAATTTAATAGCATCAGCCTAATTGAATTTCAGTACTGCTTAAGGAAGCAAACCCTTGCTGCTCGGATATAAAAGATCGATAGGGTTACATTTTACAATCTCAATCGCTACTACTACTCATGTAGCATGCAAAGCAATTTTGCAGCCAGGAATGCAAGAATTCGACTGGGAAAGTTTCCGGAACTAGTCCGGCAGAGACTCAGTTTAACAGAGCGCAGATTATAGGTGAGCACATCATTAATATATCTTAAACGCAGAAAACGCCTGGATCTTACGGAATACCGGCTGAGCTTGTCAATATCGCCGGCGAAAGCTGTTTGAAAGCATGTACCAGCAGTTAAGCGTAGTTAGATCTAATTAATACATTCCCGAAATTTGGAATCCCAGTGAGCTTTTTTACCATGGATCTGTGGGTCTTATCAAGGTCACTTGAGAGCAGAAAGGTCCACCATTTGCCACATAACCTTTTCATCGATTTTAAAGTCACCTTTAACCTTAATGAAGATGATATGTCTAAATTCGGAGCTTCGTCCAGATGGGGAAGGACCCCTTGTTGCCGTTCGAGATTAAGAGATTAAACTGGCTGCAGACGTTTCGAATCACTCCCACTCCGACGCCTAATGCTGTGTTAAATGTTGTATCCATAGCTATAGCAGAGATGCCGCTGTGTGCGCCGCAGTAAGGCTAATAGCTTTGGACACTACAGTATTCTAAAAAGTTTGTAGTTCCTATCGACTCGGACGGACATCTTCACGGCGATTTTGGGTCCGAATCGATCTTTCACCTCCCATATTCCAGTGCCAAAGGACTTGGACGGATGAATCGAAGTTGGACGAGAAGGTAGGCGGAGGTGCCTTATGCGGAGAACTTTCCATTAATCTAAAATTTAGGCTACGGGAAAACTGTAGTCTGTGTTTTCGAAGCAGAGATAGCAGCAATAAATGAGGTTTTAGACTGGTGGCGTTTATTCAGCTCGGCAAGCGTTGGTCGAAGACCTTGGAATGCAAGGTGGTGATCAAGGAAGCTCTGTACAATAAGCAGATTTCTCCTTTCGCCATTGGTGGCAGTTTTAAATGGTCATTGCGTGATAGCTAAGCCTAATATTAACGATGACTCTTCCTGCAATTCCTCCTCGCCCTCTCTTTATCATTTATTTGGTACTTTTCCCTTTTTTTTTAATCAAAAAATTTACTTGGAAATGTAGATGCTAAAGATTTTAAGTAAAATAAAGTGTGAGTACCGATCCATCAGGTTTTGAAATAAGATGCACATTTTAGAGAATTTTATGTAGTTTTCAAATATGTAATTGGGTTTTTCGTACGACCTTGCAAATATATGTAATTTTCGATTTTCTTAATTTTCGAATTTCAACTTCCTTTTGCTTAATTTCGCAAATAAATTATCTCGAACAATGGAAAAATCTCATCTAATATTGGGAGAAAGAGTATATTTACTCCTATGGTGGAAAAGTGGTGGAAAGTAGGAAACATAAATTAACCAAAACTCCATCACATTTAATGACTCGGCTCACATTTTTTATGAGTTTTGGACGTTATAGTGTTTCAATTCTCTCCATATTTTCTATTTGGGGGTTTCTAGTAAAAGAGAGAGAGTACAAATTAAATTTCATCGAAATCGGAAGAGATTTAATGTTTCCGCCCACAAGAGTTAGAGGGCAGATAAATTAAAATCTACTAGATAAAACGGACCTTAGTCAGTAACTGCACTGTTATTTTGCGTCGTAACTGTTCTTGACTTTAGTAAAGAATATACAAATCAAACTCAAAGCGACTTATCTGACAATATTTATTCTTCAATAAATGTGACTAAGTTCAAATTTCATTACCAAAGCCATTGCAATTTTTTTTTGTATCTACATATGTATGTATCACTTGTGTGATATTTATGCTTGCATACATACATATATATGGCTTTTGAATGTGACAAAACGGCTGCCAATTTTCACAGCACAGCCTTATAAGTAAGTCGAAGTACATACTTGCATTTGTCAGCAATACAAAAGCGCATTCTAACATATTTATCAGATGCACTCAAAATTCCATTCCATCTTCTGCTTGAGCTGGAGCGTCAATAGTGACAGTTGTATGCAAAAACCATCAATACAAACACACACATACATACATACATATGTATATTCAGATAAAAATATGTACCCAATAAACACAATGAATTCGTCTCGAATTCGAGACGAGCTCGTTTTCTCTGATAGAACTATCGATACGATACTTCGCGACGATAGATCGGCGAATCCGAGTTCGTAGGGGAGTCACCTATCGTTGGCGAATCGAGTATTACTACTTTTTCGAACCGTTGGCAATTTCAGTTCTTTTTTTCGAATTTCGAATTTCGGTGATTGGATTTTTCGAATCATTGGAGGCTCTGTAGTTTTCATTTTTCGAATGGCTAACGATTCGAGAATTTTTTATTTTTCGAATCGTTTGCGTTTCGCGACTCGAAACCTCAGCTTGTTGGTGATTTGATATTGTATTTCTTTGATTAAAGTTTTGTAGGATTTTACTACTGGCTATCTGGAATTTATTTTATAGTTATAAATAAACAAGAGATGAAAAATGTTGAGTTATTAATCAATTTCTTATAAGTGCAATTCGTATTTAATTTTTAAGTTTATAAGTAAACAGTAATTCTTGTTATATGTATTAGATTTGTTCTTGTATTTAATTCTATTTTTACTTTAGTCGGTCTGCGCTGTATTGGAAAAATTTCTTAGATGCTTCATCCACTAAATTCATCGGAATATCTATGAAAGTCAATTGGATTGCAGCTGAAAAATATTAAAGTGAAGATATGTATGTGTAAATACATATAAAAATAAAGACAGACATAAAGACATAGACTTAATGATTGTTCACGCTTGTCTATTAGAGAGAAAATTATAATTTGTCAGCTTAAAATTATGGGTGCTTCGTATATGCATTACTGAATGAAAAGTATCGAGTAATGTACTTGTATTTACATGCATCGTTTCATCCCTGCTTTTAAATTTGAAAATTTTTTAAGCGAATGCTAAAATAATCCCAGCTTGGGTTTCAAATATATAACAAAATGTAGAACCAAGTTTTAATGGAAACTTAAAAAAGAAAATTTATTTAAAGTAGATCAATGATGGCACACACTTTTTCTTTACATGCGTTAAAACTAAATATTTTTCCCTTAAAGTGTGTTCGCATTGTTCAACTTTGCGTTCAACATTTGCATTATACTCAGCGCAGGGTTGGACGAAAAAAAGTTGAATGGCTAAAAATATCAAAATATTCGCCATAAAAAGGTGTTTGCATTGTTCAACTTTGCATCCAACTTTTGGTTTAATGGCCTTTCAACTAATTGCTTTCAACAAAGTTGGTCGCCAGCCAACATTTAGCCATTCAACTTTTTTTTCGTGCAACCCTGCGTAAAGTTGAACGCAAATGTTGAACGCAAAGTAGAACAATGCAAACACTGCTTTAAGAACATTCCATAGAAATCGAAAATGATGTATTTTCCATTAACGGAAACGCAATAACAACAGATGATGTTTCGTTTTATAAGGATATTAGCAAATTTGTAGCAAATAATTTAACATTAATTATTATTTCTGTAACTAAATACATACCCATTTCACGAAGTAAACAAGGTTTTACAAATCACTTTAAACACAGATAGGTACTTACTTTGTTCCTTTGGTGCATCAAAAAAAAACCATCTTACTAAATTAATATGTAAAAAAATTGTACTTGTTTTATTTTCCCAACAAAGAATATTTTCGAGAAAAGTTATTTTCTTAATTGTGCCTCGAAGACGATGCGAAAAAAATCTTTCCAGAAAACTGATTTACTCGAGCTTGCCCCGAATATATTCGAGAAATTCATTTTCTCTAGTTCGTCTCGAATTCGATACGATGTCGCCCTCGTTTTTGTGTTTATTGGGTATGTAATTGTGTATATATTGACAAAACTAATTCAATTGCGTCAAAATGAAGTGCGTTTTAAAGGTAACATTTCAGACACAATTTGTCGCTCGTAGAAACAAAACAGGTATACTAATTTGAAACTTTTTTACTTTCAGTGAGTTAACGCTAGACCCAGGAGTTGCGATGAAATAATGCAAATGGTTTAGCAAGACCGGCATGGAAGCTGTCAGGATATAGTGGAAGCACTAATCATCAACCAAATTACCGTTTGATATCATCTAAAAAGAGCAGTCCACTCAAAGAAGCTCGATATTTAGTTACCACATGATGCAACGCAAAGAAGCGAATCATCGCGGGGGAAATTGGATTGAATGCGAGAATAAGCGCAAGTGATCATGGTCAAAGGCCGATGAACCTTCGCAAACGCGTCCAAATACTGTATTGAAGGCAAGCAGAGTAATGTTGAATGTTTGCTGGAATTCGAAGGGAGTGGTCCATTATGAATTGCTAAAACGTGGCGAAACCATCAATTGGCTCCTCTGCTGTGCGCAACTCGAATGAACGACGAAATCAAGAAAGTGCGACGAGAAATGGCCAACAGAAAAGGAGTTGTAGTCTAATATGAAAATCCCAGACCACACACATCCCTGATGACTTGGAACAAATTTGCGCCATATAAAACAACGGGCATGATAATAATGGCCAATATGTCTCAACTCGTTTAAAATTGATTTTCAATAAAGAAAATTGTTTCCAAAAATTTACCCAAAACTCCGCGCAGACCAAGTCGAACTTATACAAGTTGGTGTTGGCGGAACAAAAACAAAAATTACAGCAACAAATTTACAACAAACGTATCATTTTGACAACAGGTACACAAATTCGGTGTGAAATCAGCGGCTCCGGTAACAAATGTCCCATATTTGCCGGGTTGTCCCGTATTTTATATTAAATTTGAAATTTTCCGCCGGGACAAGATTTTTCCCGTATATTCGACAGTTTCATTATTATTTTCAACTACTCAACCATCACCATGTTTAACGCGGCTATTGTGAGAGAAATATAGGCAACTCTGTAAGAGAAATAAAGCTAAAAACTACCGTTGATTTCTTAGATTTTTTGTGTGGAGGATATGGCGAGTTTTCTTCCAAATACAAAACTGACTTTTATATGGAAGAAAATGCGCAACACCATCCGCAAAAAAAATCTAAAAATTCAATTGTAATTTTTAGCGACTTGAAACTTGCACTTTATGGTACTTTTTTTTGTAATTTTTTTTTAAGTTTAATTAATTTTTGTGAATTTTTTGCATGATTTGAAACTTTTATTTATGTGCTATCTGATATGGATCGACTCATATTTTAAATGAAAATTGTTAACAATCAATAAATAAAGATAAGTTTCCCACAGCATTATTTTGAATTTTGCTGCTATTATTTTGCCCGCAACTGTATCTCTTACTTTGTTTTTTATGGTTTCGTTAATTATATGTTTACGTACATACATAGTTTTGTATAAATTAACAAGTAAGAAAGTCTAAGTTCGGGCGGAGCCGAACATTAAATACCCGGCGCAAGTATTAAATATATATTTTTTCACCCTTCCGAAACCTTCCGCTAGATGGTAAGCCGAGGTGTATCAATTTTGAGTAAATTAGCGTCCTTCAATTTCGAAATATTGAAGTTTCAAGCATTTCTTAAATTTACCGTTATATGAGAATCGGCCGTTATTTTAATAATAATAATCAATAATTTTCAACGTTTTGCTTACACGTGGCAAGTACAATAACCATACCGAGTTTGGTACAAATTGGTAGAACGGTTACCGATATACTTATATGTGATCATAAGTGGGCGGTGCCACGCCCATTTTCCAAAATTTTACCATAAACGTATTTCTTGGTAAAGAATTGTTGCAAGCATCAATTTTGAAAAAATTAGCTTCAATATTTAATGATTTATCGAAGATTTTGTATTTCTCTAAATTACCGTTATATGGGATGTGGGCGTGGTTATTGTCCGATTTTAAAAAGTTTCGGCGGTTTTTTATGCTGTACCAAGGCCAACAACTGTGCCAAGTTTGGAAGAAATTGGTGCAGCGGTTACCAAGATATACACATGTAACCATAAGTGGGCGTGGCTACGCCCATTTTCCAAAAATTTATAATATTCTTATTTTTCGTCTAAAACTTATTATAAATATCAATTTTGAGTGAATAATCTCCAGTAGTTACTAAAATATCGTAGTTTTCGTATTTCTGAAAATTACCGTTATATGGGAAGTAGGCGTGGTTATTGAGCGATTTTAAAAATTTTCGGCCATTTGGTATGTTATGCGAAGGCCAACAACTGTGCCAAGTTTGGAAGAAATTGGTGCAGCGGTTACCAAGATATACACATGTAACCATAAGTGGGCGTGGCTACGCCCATTTTCCAAAAATTTATAATATTCTTATTTTTCGTCTAAAAATTATTGTAAATATCAATTTTGAGTGAATTATCTTCAGTAGTTACTAAAATATCGCAGTTTTCGTATTTCTGGAAATTACCGTTATATGGGAAGTGGGCGTGGTTAAAGTCCGATTTCGCCCATTTTCAATACCAACCTACCTTGGATTAAGGGAAACCTACATACCAAATTTCGTTGAGATATCTCAATTTTTGCTCGAGTTATCGTGTACACGGACAGACGGACAGACGGACGGACAGACAGACATGGCTTAATCGATTTCTTTTTTCATCCTGATCATTTATGTATACATTTGTCTATATCTATCTCGATTCGTTTTGGCTGTTACAAACAACCGTTATGTGAACAAAATTAATATACCCTTGTGCACAAGTGCGCTCGGGTATAAAAAATGTTGCCATGAAATAAACGAAATTTATCATAAGTTTATAACTAATCTCAGCATTACTTCATTGAAATGTATCACCTTTGCTAATACATATATGGTTCGCAGCGGACTTTTAAAGCAAATGCTTTATTGCTCATTTGTTCCGTTAAATTTTTGTAAATCCCGTATTTTTCAGACTAATTATGCATTTGTCCCGTAAGGCCGGAAAAAAAATCTGGCAACACTAATGTGTATGTATGTATTTATATATACATATGGACATAATTACACCCTGACCTGACCGTACCAGACCTGTGATTGAAATGAAACGCAAAAACCAAAGTAAATATCTCTATTTTTATTTTTATGCCACACATTTTTATTGCCACCACGGTTGTGGCACATCGCATTGATGCAACGTTGAAGTTCAATTGTGTGTGGTGAGACACGATTAACCTTCTTGATCGTTGTTGCATTCCACTTTACATGCCACTTAGCGCTTGCAACATTGTTGCTATGTAACCATCTTCTGTTCTGTGCAAATATTTACGAATATATATATTTGTGCTTATTTGAATATATCTATACACACATATTAGTTTCAAGTACTCTTTTTGTTTAATAAATAAAAAAAAAAATAGGAGTTTAGAAACCTCCCCAACACTTGTTTGCGTCGTGTAATGAGTGTGAGTAGCGTGTTAGTGCATAATGCAATGAATGGGCAAGTTGTACTTGCTGTGATGTCATCATCGTCGCCGCAGTCATGCAATAGTCATAAAATAGCAATCGTGAAGCAAATGAAATAAGTATTTGTCCGGCATCGCATAACCATCACTTACAGGCACTAACATTCATGCAAACATACATATTTACTTCCATTCATAATTCGTTTACATTCCTGTGGTGGACTGACTGTGAACTGCGAACTGTGAAAATGTGTGTGTGTGTGTTTGGCCTTTTGTGATATTGACAACCGGTAGTGGCAAATTGTAAAGAGCACTTGAATAACATAAAATATTTGATGTAGAAAAAGGCACGGAGATTGACTATGTGCAAGTATGTATGTGTGTAGGAGATGGCTGCCTTGTCGCATTGCTTCTTTCGTTTAAGTGATTCTGGATGCTGGAATAACATTTTCAACAATTATTTTTACAAATTGCAAATTAAAATTTTAGTTTCATTCTTAAATAAGTAGTATAAAGTTATATACACATACCCTGCAGCAAATCAAACTGGTTCAGAACTATGTTTTCAACTGTCTTTTTAACCGACTTCCAAAAAAGGAGGAGGTTATCAGTTCGTCGGAATATTTTTTTTTTTTTTTTTTTTTTTTTATGTATGTTACCGCATAACTTTGGACCACGTCAACCGATTTCGATAATTCATCGGAAAGGTAGTGTCTCAGAGGTGGTCCCATACTAATCTGCTTAAGATCCGATCAGCGGATCATGAGATATATATATATATATTTTTTTTTATATGGGAGTTGAAGTCGGTTTTTTTTTTGCTAAAAATTACTAGTTAACATGGCGATATCCCACGAAGTGGCAGTTGCCCCTCTGTAGAACTTTTGAACTCGCTCTGAACTGGTCCCACTTTGGACAGATCTGGCACAATAAGTTTTTATGAGAAAAAATTTTGATTATTCGTTTTTTCTTTACTTTTACAGATCGCATTTTATTTTGTTTTTTATTTTAACTTTATTTTATTTACAATAATTGTTCAATTTTTAAGCGACACACAACAATCTAAATTTATTATTCAGAGGAAAACACATATTTTCGGGCCTCAACCAAACTGTACCTAAACGTTAGTATCCATTCGTGAAAGTCAAATATCAAAGGGATTTCGTTCCACCACACCCCAGTTCTTTTTGTGGTGGGTAAAGTTTTCCACTTTCAATTATTTTATTTTTCTTTAAGAAAAACTTTTGTTTTACACTTTTATTCATTTCTTAGAAGTTGATTGCCTAGAAATTTTTTTTTCATAGCATATGTATGTACATGCATACCCTCTTGAGTTCTTAAGAAACCCTCTTAAAATTGTTAAAAGGAAATCTTCTTCGACATCATGGCCACTTTCAGCAGTTCTTATATGGATTTAGTGATGTGGTCCTTTGAAGCAATTAGGATGTTGATACAGTGCGTTGAAATATATAAACAGAAGCACCAGTATCTAGAACCGGACCTTCTAAATCGAATATCTAGCGAACTGAGCCGACACGTTCTACATAAGTTAAAAATAATGGCTATACGAATCATGATATAAGAAGTTTTTCTATTCTAAAAACGAACATTGGCTTGCAAATCGCTTTACGGTGTCCACTATCAGAGATTGAGGAAATCACACAATCAACACCTTCGAAGCAGTCAAAAATTTTACCTTATCTTAAAATTCATATTTGAGCTATATGAAAAGTTTGCGTGATTATTGTGCGATATTGCCAATTTTTTATATCTTCCATTCTTGGTCTTCTACCAACTCGATGAGGATCACAGTAATGTCTGCGTTCTCATTGATGTACACCAGAGTTCAAATATAGCTGCTCTTTGTAAATGAATAGCTTTTTAACGTTTTTTTCCTTACATATTTGTATATAAATAAGGGTGAATTCCAAAACGTCAAAATACAAAGCATCAGTATATTTTATTTCTAAACCTCAGCAGAAGGTAATGCCAAATGTGCGCAACCCGTTTATGTTTTCCTTCTTTTATGTTTGCAAAAGACATACAACTTTCGAGGGATTTTTTTTTTGAAAAGCACTACACCTTTTCCAACAATATTTAAAAAAACCTCAAATGTATTTCAGAAAACCTCAAATGTATTTCAGAAAAGCACAAATGTATTTCAGAAAAGCATAACTCTATTCTAAAAATATTTTTCTGAAATACATTTGGGCTTTTCTGAAAATAAATTGAACTTTTCTGATATACATTTGAGCTTTTCTGAAATACATTGAATTTTTCTGAAATTCATTTGGCCATTTCTGAAATTCATTTGGCCTTTTCTGATATACATTTGTGTTTTTCTGAAATACTGTTGGAAAAGGTGTAGAGATGCATCGAAACTTTTTGTTATATATATTAAAAACTATGCTTTGATGATTCAACTATTATCACTTAAAGATGCCTTAAGTTTATTGTTAGGTATGTGTATTTTCATAAATATGTCAGTTTCTTATCTTTATTAATATTTTTATTGTCATTTTTTCAGGTAATTATTCCAACCAACTAACAAAAGTGTTGTTTTAATATTCATTTTAAATATAAGACATTTTGAGCTTGCTCCCACAATGACCACGAATTTGATCGAATCTCACGCCTTTGGCAGAAAGACCGGCTAGCGGACGGTTCACAAACAACTTTGCTCATTAACAGTTGTGGTCGGTCTATCGAGCAGCAGTATTTTGCATTTTACGGTGTTTGATATATTGACAAATCAAAAAAAAAGGTAACTAAAAACCGACCAAACTAGATTTGCCGGCCACAAATCGCTGCATGCGCTTGGCAGCATCTTTATTCTTTTGCATACATATGTACATACCCTGCAGTGAAAAATTATCAATTGTTAAAACTGACCAACTTATAGTTAGCTTTTTGGCGAGATTTAGATTAATACCTCACTTTTAATTAGCTATGACAAAACCAACTTAAAGTGAATTGTAAAGTCGTGCAGGAGTCATCCAGACGCAATCGGGAGTTGGTTTTCTTTACAAGTTTCTATTAAATATCCTCATACAAAAATTACTTTCAATACACTTTTTTTTCTGAACTTCGCAGATTCTTTTTCATATTCAGGACAAATAAAAGGAAGATCGAAATTTTATACCATCATTTTGAATTTATGTCTGACGGTGTTCGAATATGGGGCCACCCAGAGCAGAATATGTAAACAAATATGAAATGTAATAAAATAAAGTAAATAAATAAGTAAATAAAAAAGTAAAAAAAAAACAATATTTTATTCATATTTTATGTCCAAAAGGACTTAGTTACAAGTTAGTTGACATGTAATGCAGAGGTATCCAGGTCTGACTTTTTTGTGGCCATCGCCCCACAAAAGTATTTAGCTTTTTTCAAACAAAATACACAGTTAATAGTTAGCACTAGTGTTCGCGTAAACAGACTAAAGTTAGGTATAAGCTAACGTCACTCCCTGCAGGGTACATACATGTTCGTTGAGGCTTTTACCGCCTTTGGCTTGGTTAATAAAGAAGACTACATGTGCGCGTGTAAGTCGGTATTTATCTAATTTTATCTAAATGTACGAATAAATGTTTGTATGCATATTCTATAAATGTAGAAATAAAAATAAATTTCTTTTTTTCATAAACATCTATTGAAAAATCTAAAAATGTCAAGCGAAATTATAATGCTAATAAAAAAGGCGGAAACCTGTTAAAGTTAGACAAAGCGGCGAATAATTGGGTGAGTTTTTTTTCGCTGTTACTTAAGAGTAATTATTTGTTTTTTATTCAACCAGCAAATATTCTTGCGGAATTTACTGTGTGGTAATGGATTAAAATTTACATATACCTAGAGTGCTAATTAAAGCTTTCAATTATTGCACTTTGTTTTCTTAACTCTTAAAGGGGGGGGGGGTTGGCAGCGGATGCTGTGAAAGTTAAGCAAATAATTTTTTTTTTTTTGAGAATATAAATCAATATTTGACTTAACATTTACTTACTTGTATTATTTTGTTTGGTCTAAACGACTTAAAAATCGTTTTTTTTCAGATTTTAAAAACGGATCTTCATATCTAATCGGTACTGTACTTATAATTGAATCCGTGAAAACAAGTTTAGTTTGCATAAATTCACTTTCATGAGCCAATAAACGAAAACGAAACAGTTAAGTATAGAACACTGAAGCACGAATATTTTAATAAATTAATTGGTTATGAATAAAGAGTTTATTAGGGATCAAGCTATGGTGCTAAAAAGTTTCATTCAATTTTAAAGTATAGTAGTCAAAAACTATTCGAAAAATTTTAAGTATACGGTGGTGCAAAATTTTTCCCTTGTTTTTTATATTGCAATCGGCAAAAATTTAATCGTGCCGCCAGCGTTTTAAAATTTTCCATTTATTTTTTATAAGGGGAAAATAAACGTTTCTGTACAGTTGCACTAAATAATTTCAAAATAAAAAAATATGGGTCTTCTTATTTTCCATTTTCTATAATTCTAGGGGACAAGTGCAACAAGAAAATTCCAAAAAGTGGATTTTCTTCTGTATGTTTGTAGCACCATAATGTATGTAGGTATATTAGAGTGCGTAGCCAAAATTAGTGGCGGTTTTTCCACCGGGTTTATGAAATTTATTAAATTTTAAGTCTTCCACCAAAATATTTCGGAAAAATATTAAAATTACGTTAGCTAGACCGATTTCAAAATATCTCCAAAACTGTTATTTTTTTGACTCCGTTGATAACATTTGTATGCGGACCTTTTAAGTTTAAACTCTTCTGTTATCTGAAAATATTAAAAAAAACTAATTTTAAGTCTTATTTAATATTCTGCCGAAATATTTTAAATTTCCGATGAAAAAACGGTACCGCTTTTTTTGTATGGAGAGTGATGCACCCTAATGTATATGTATGAGATTTTCTTTATATATATTCATGCATACTTTGTATGTGTGGATGAATATGCGCTTTATAAATTTTTTCTAATTTATTTATTGCTTAGAGTACATTGCGCTAGCTTACATTTATTAACTTCATTTTATTTTTAAATTTACAGCAGACTAAAAGAAACGTCCCGAAAATCATTTTCTTGGAATATTTTGCAAAACTTTGAATGTTATGTTTCGCGTTTTTCATTTATCCTTTATTAAAAAAAAATCTGGTTTTTTGTAAGTTCCGTAGACAATTTTGCGACACATATGCGACACAATAAGTTATCACAAAAGTAAGGGTATGTTCAGAAATGCATCAAGCCAAAGCAAAAAGTTGTTTCTAAGCTATAATTGACAACTGGAATTTAGTTGCGTTAATAAGGCATTTCCATAAACAATAGTTTAGAAGTAAAATATACTGATATTTTGACTTGATGACTTTCTGAACACACCCTAATTTATTGTTGCGGCAAAATATCTCTTCTTGGTCTAATAATGTTTGCAATTTCAGCTGAGGCACCGAGGGCTGTCCGCAAGGCGTATTTTGGCTGCATGTTCGCCAATGGAAAAATGGACCAGTCAGTGACCCTTTATGGTGGCAGTTAACCTGAATATAACATTTCTAGGTGCCCTTAAGAAGTTCCTCTGTCTTTGATTTGGCCTATAATCCTCGCAGTTTTGCAGGTTTGAAGGTTTCTCCAATGTGTATTAGCCATGCGCGAAAATTGGAGATACAGTTCCCTTGGATGAGTCCGAGTGGATAGTTTATTGTCTCTTTTTCGGATTCATTAAAAGAAGTCCCGACCGTAGCCAATTCGTTAGCCCTCTCATATATGTACATGTATGCTCCTATGCTCGCGAATTTGAAATGGCTTACACTTTGTTACCGGTGAGGCAAGTGCCAGAAGTGCCTTCGAAGTTTTTCTCTAATGCGTTTACACAGCATAAATATTATGGAATAAAGTTATATAAACTATAATATACTACCCTGCCCACCTTTTTTTCGTACACTTCACACTTTTATTTCATACAATCTTGAAGCAGAAATAATTCAAAGTGTATGAAGTTGTAAATACATATCTGGCTAGTGTTCAGACAGTATTTTCAAATACAAATCTCTTTAAATCCCATCAGTAAGTACTATATGTATGTATATGCCGTGAAAATTTCTGTGAATTTAATAGGATATTTTTTCTATTTTAAGCGCTTGACAAGCATGTGGTTTTTAATCGCTGATAAAACATCTTTTAGGAAATTCCTGCTAAGCAAATTGAAAAACTCTAAATCAAAGCGATCAAACCGCAAATGTATATCAATCTGCTAGATCATAAAAATTATGCTAATTCACAGTTGCTCGTGCAAATGTTGAAAAATAAAAACAAGTTGCATTATATTTGCCTAATTAATATACATATTTATGTATACAGTGGCGGGAAAATAAATAGGTACGCGACATTTTAACAAGTTTTGGCTACTTTTATTTGTTTAATGTCTATTGTGTTCTATGAAAGTATAGCTCACTATGTAACCAAAACGAAGTAAGTGCGAATTTCACACTTTTTGCAAAAATTAAGAAAAGTCGTTAAAGTTTCATCAAAATTTCGAAATTTTAAATAATAATAAAAAATTGTATGCAATTTTGTAATGAATTAGATATCAATGCAATAAAGGTTTGTTTTATGGAACTCTTTTAGCCCATAAATATCAAATTGATGTTGCCAAATTTTTTCAGACATTTTTCACCATCGCTATTATTTTTATGCGAACTTCTATTATACCTACCGAACTTTTTTTGTTTTCCGTTCGTGAAATATACAAGGTTTCATGAAGTTACTATCATACTCGTTTTACAAATTCTCCCATTTTTCGTTTAGGACCAAGTGAAAAAAAAATTGAAATTTTACACTACCCATTGCCGTAGTCGTGTATGGAGGGGGTAAGGCGCAGAAATAGAAAAGTATGCATTTTTTTTCAACAACTGTACAACAGCGGAGTTCCGAAAAAAGTTTCTCATAAAAACTATTTGCCTTTGGTAAGGCATATTAAGCCGTAGGTCACCTCATTTTCATGACAAAATTAAGACGGGCACACGTCAAATTGGCGAAGCTCAACGAAATGCTTAGCGGAAATGTGAAGTTTAAGTTTAAGCGGGGATTTTAGCATTATAGGTGTACGTGGGCTATTTCTCTGTCCACAGCTGTATTTATACTTATGTGTAGGGAGGTGCGATACCGATACGATATTCAATATATCAATATCATTGGTCAGTATATCGGTTAATTTATATCGATAAGGGGAGTTGCGATACGATATGGATAGAATATTTTGCTTCGATATCTGAAATATCGGAAATGTTACTTTTTGTTTTCTGGGATTTTGGGTTGAAAATAAAATTTGCAGTAAATAAGAAAAACATTGCGAATTTTTGTGAAGCGCTTTAGCGTATTACTTCATAAAGCCCAGCTTTTTCTGCAAGGGGAGGTGCGGGGGACAATATAATCTTATCTCTTGAAACTAAGAGTGGATTTACGATATTCTGCCAGATGCATTTTCAGAATAAGGCCTTGTAGATATAAAACAAGGAACAATATAATTTTCTGAATAACAAATTTACGTTGGAACGTCTTTTTTGCACCTGACACCAAAAAGTGTTTTCTTCTAATCTACAAGCCAATACTTCTCGCCATTTCTTAGATAGTACTAGACCACATATCAAATGATTTAGCTCCTTCGATATCACTGCCACTGCTTACTTCCTTATAGATGTCTTCTAATGATGGATCACGGATGGAAAAAATGTTGGAATACGTAGTTCCACTGAAGGCGTTAACGGTCTTCTAGCCGATTGAAAATACCCTTAAATTCAAAACTTCACCCAAGAAAAAAAGTTGTAAACAAAAGCACACCTAATAATTAGACTGTTGATGTTTATGCAGAAAACGAAGCCCAAAGATATGTATGTACCGCACACCTATAAACAAAATGTATACAAATTTATATGTCTTGCTTATACTAGTTTAATGGTAAAAATTTTTAGGCTTTCTGCATAAACATTCGTAGTCCATTAGCGATATCGCGGCGCCAAAAAAATTTCTTCAAATTGTTGGCCTGTGTATTTTTATTGACTATTTAATTTTCATATTTCCGATATTCAATAAATCGATATTATTTTAGCAGATTAATCGGTATCGGATATAGATACGCATCCCTACTTATATGAAAATTAAATTACCAATACACATACATTTAGATTTACAAGCGTTCCGCATTCTGCAAAGACACTCATGAGGAGGAGTGGAAGATAAACAAGAATTGACGAAAGCAAAAGTGTTCGATGTTAGAGCCTTGTTAATTAGAAAATTATGGAAAGACTTATTAAAGCCGTTTGATTGCATCAATATTCTAAATTAAGAAAAAATTTATTGATTTTGTGGAATGTTTTTAAATATTCCGTACCAATTTTTAATTTATTATGCAGTTCTTGAAATGTATTCAATTTTTATGAAATGCCATCTACACTTAGAAAAAGAACAAAAATTGTACACTTAAATAAATACGGAATTCTTATTTCAATATAGTTTTGCGAGACCATAGGCGAATTCTACTTTTATGATAATTGATATTTTTGAAAAGTTTCAGATTTAAAATATTTAAACATTTTAATAACGAAAAAATTGATTCGCAGTCGGACATGTTTTTAGAATTTTTTTCTCTAAGTGTAATTACACTGCGTAAACATGTGTTTCTGGTAACTGTGATGTTTTGTAACTGTGAATAGTGGTGATCAAACTTTTGACCTTCAGATTATTTCGTGACCAAAGTGGCTTTAGCAAACATATGGGACGTTGCTTAACATAAACAAATATGTCCGCGTGTACGTATGCTACACTAATTGCCTAAATCAACATCTTTCTAAAGACCAATTTGTAGAGTTATTAATCGGTAAAGCTTTACGGCGGCAATAAGAAAGAAAGAAAAAATTTAATTAATCAAAAAAATTTGAATAAAGCCAGGGCTGTGCAAACCGGATAACTAAAGGCTTGCTTAGAGAACCACATAGGCACGTAAATAAATATATTTATATTTAGCGGTGGTTTGGCATAAACTATTCCGACAGGCACAATAGAAAAATCAATTCCAAGATGATGAGCTCGAGCTGACATTCGGTACTAACAATTACCATTTACATTTTTTCCATACATACATATGTAGGTATGTCTACTAAGTCACATAAATAATGTACTGCGAAAGAAGTAAAAAGTATTGTGAGTAGCTAATTTCTAATTAATCAATTTTCGTTTCTTCTCTTATTGTCTGTAGGAAGGCATGAAATTGCGTAATTTTCCTTAAGCTGACATTTTGACATTGCTAAAGTGACAACAGTAAGTGCTTAGGCGTTTCGGAGTGTGACACAGCAATTATTTATTTACATACACATTTGTACAGTGACTTAACAAGTGTTCACGCGTTAATTTTTTTTTTAATATTCACGATTTTTTTTCAAGTTTAATTTTTTATTATTTTTCTGTAAAAATATTGTCCAAGATTCAGCTGAACGATACAAATCAAAGTTTCAAACTGTATACAAAATTTAGGTAAATTTAAAAAATTTTCATCAAAATTTCGATCTCTTTAATCTCCAGTGTCAGGAAATCCAAGATTCAAGCGGCGCTGATTTTTAATAAATGGTTTTTCCTGATGGATTTTTTACATTATTTTTTTTTTTGAATCTGCGGGGTCTTCAGCCGGTTGAAACTTGCTCCTCATTAGACTAAAATTGTGTGGGATATAAAATTGCATACCTTAAAATAATAAAAAAAAATTAACTTGAAAAACGCTGTGAATATTTAAAAAAATCAACACATGAACACTTCTTGGTGTCACTGTATACGGCGTTTGACAGCAAACGAAAAAACTTGGCAATAATGAAGGTAAAAGCGATGCTATTTATCTTAAGTGGTTTATGAATGAAGTGGTTTACAGTGTGTTAGTCGCGTAAAGATACTGATGAGAATTATATCTTTGGATAGTATGGTATAGCGTTGTTTTTGAAAAGACCGTTTAAAAATAATGTGCGAAAATGATGACGGTCGATGAAGCTTCACAAAGTATTAAGGAATGCCTAAATAATGCCAGGTTTGAAGTGATCACATCTGGCCATGAAAAAGGCCGCTGCTACCTTCCAAGATACAGTAAATTTCCAGATAATTGCTAAGAGAAATTTTTTTCAACATGAAGCTTGGCAACTTGGTTTCACCAGTTACTGAATTTTAGTGGTATGAAAAAAATTTTTTGGGGAAAAGTTAAATATATTTTCAAAATTTCTTAGAATTACACGTAGAATCCTCCTATGCTATAAGCCTATAGTCGAAAAAATTCTCCAAAAAATCAAATTTACCCGCCCTAATGTACATATATATATACAAGTGAATTTAAATGAATGCTTGTAAAACTGAAGTAGATAAAGAATTAGAATAACGTTATTCTTTCTTAAAATGCTTCTATTTATAAAGAGTTTTTTTTTTTACCTAAGTATGAAATTAACTATAAGTTTGAATGTTTCACTTTAAATATGTCATACCTCTGATTTTTCTATTTGTAAATTTTAACTTTATGTCAGTCATGTTTATTAAATAGTTTTATCGAATATTTAATAGTAAATTTATTTCATTGCATCAACTCCACTGTGCGGTAACTCGTTTGCAAAGCAGCATGGGGTATGTCTATGTACATGTGTGTGTGTGTGTGTCGTTTTAAAAGAGGGTAAATAGCTCAACGAACTAAGCAGTCAGTAGGTTAAATGATTTTCTTTTTGCATATTTTCTTTATGCAAATGTGTGCAAACCACTGCATCGTATTACCCTTTCACTTTCGTTCAGCTCATGCACTTTATTAGCCTTCAGGTGAATGAGGGTGCGAAGTTTAATGTTGCAGTTGCAGTTTTGAAAATAGAAATCAAAATTAACTGATATATGATGACGAATTTGGAAAAGTAACTGCAAAAATCTGTGACTAGGTATTTTTGGTTGTGAATGATAACTCATTTTGTTTGTTCATATGTACAATATGTATCTACATTAGGGTGGTCCAAAAATGCATGTAAAAAAGTAAAGTCGGAATTTGTATGCTCTCACCCCCTAGGATATCGAAAAAATATACCCCTATTTTTTACTTTTGAAATCAAAAAATATTTAGAGGTCGCTCAAAGCGCCAAAAATTTCCATGTATTTTATATGGGGGAAAAACCACCTTTCGTTGAAATAGTATAGAATAGTTGAAAATTAAAATCTATCGAAAAACTCTGTTTATCTGCAGAAGATTCCCAGTAATAATACTCAATTGTTTATTTAACCATTTTTTTCGCAACCACAATTTATAGGTCTGCTAAAAACCCTCAAATACCCCGAAAAATGTAAAACAGGGACCACTAAAAAAGTGTTAGTGTTAAAAAATGGTTAAATAAATAATTGGGTATTATTATTGTAAGACTCCTGAAGAGAACCAGAGTTTTCCGAACGAAAAATATTGATTTTCAAGAATTCTATACCATTTCACTTTGAGCGCTTTGAGCGACCTCTAAATATTTTTTGGTTTCAAAATAAAAAATATGGGTATACTTTTTTCCACATAGAACAATCCTAGGGGGTGAGAGAATTACAATTCCGACTTTACTGTTTTTGGACCACCCTAATCTACATACATATTAAGTAAGCATTCTTTAATACCAAAAACTAAATAAAAATTTTTCTATTTATACATAGATCTAGTGGCACCGCATGTGAATTAGAGTACGTACATATGTTTCAATATCCATAACCAGTAAATTAAATATTTTTAATGTACGGTTAATTGTTTTATTTACCTTATCTTACTCTTCTCAACCAGTAAATGTGGTGCCTTTTCCTTTCCGCTTTACATGCTAATGGTAAATGTAAGTTTGTTTTTACAAAATTTAACGTACAGCTCAGATAATTTTTGAACTTTTTGGTTAAAAGTTCATTAACAAAATTCCTTCTAAGCTAAATCACATTTCTACCATCGACTACAAGTTCTCTGTCTCTACACATGCATGTGCTTACTAATGTGTGTATGTATGTATCATGTAGATCGTCAGTATGATCAGCGTTGCCGCATTAGCATTTTTAACCAAAATTGGTAATTTTTTTCTTTATTTATCAATTTTGGTAATTTAGTAATTAATTTTTCAATTTGGTAACTTTTTCGATTCGGTCAAATAGGTCAATATAGGTTCTGATTCCACATTACTAAGTGGCCCGTAGGCGTTTCCGATTCCCATTAATTTTTCGACGTACCCGGCCACCATACATATCAGTAGAATTCTCTGTCTCTCTGTCACTCTGTCGATGTGTGAGTCGAACGCTCTACTTCAAGCGTTGAATTTCTTATATATTTTCTTGTCATTTGTTTACATACAGTTTTCGAAAAAATTATAGCCGCACCATATTTTGACGAGTTTTGGTTATTTTTTATAAAAATATATACTTTGTTCAATATTTAAAAAGAATTCAACAAAATTTCGTAAAAATTTTAGGTGAATGAAGCGCTGATTGCATGAAAAGCTTGGTATCTTCGGATATACATATGTACAGACATATCGAGCCCTAATACGTATGTTTGTACAATTCTGCACATACAGTAAGTTTGGTAATTTTTTGTTGAATTTGGTAACTTTTCCGGCGATTTTGGTAAAAAATAAAAAAGTGTTGTGGCAACACTGAGTATGATCAAAGAAATTTGCCTGAACTTAAAAAGCTCTTGCACGTGGCTTCATGCTTTTATTGCATAAATTCAGGCGCAATGCAATATTTTGTTGCAATTTACTTTTTCAGTGCACCCTGCGCTAGTTTTATTCATACACAATTATAAATAATTATCAGTTACCATTTAAATTTTAATGACTACGAAGTGTGCATCTAAGTATGTATCAGAAATTGTCATATATTTAGGGGATTCACAATACGTCTCAAGCGTCGTAAAGTCTTAAGCATAGTGCAAGTGTACGCATACAAAGGAAAGACGCAAAATGGTAATAAATGTCGAGCTCTTAATTAATATTTTTTCTATCAGCTGAGCCTATTTGTAAGGTTGTGCTTTACTCCTTTACTCGTAATATAGATCCAAAAGTTACGTATACGCCAGGACGGTGAGAGCAAAATATATATGTTGTATAGGTACATTGTACTACAAACTGAATATACCCATGGAGAGCGGATGAGGAATGATGAAGTAATGTTTTTGTCAAAATTAGGAAGGGAAGCTCCAAGAAAAAAAAAAAGATTCTACTGAAAAACAAACCTACAATACATATGGAAAATATGTATGTATCAACCATTTCCGCCAAATTATGACTGCAATGAAAAACTGTTTTCTAATTATTTTATTTTTTCTTTATTCCGGTAATTTTCATATACCCTACAAGCCAAAGACCTTAAAATCGTAACAAAACCTTTGTATGCTACGCTTTCTTTACATATCTTCAAAGAAAATGATTTGAAGTGGTTGACATGAGCTCGTAAAGAAAATTCTGGACAATTTCTTAAAGAAAATTTGGACATAATTCAGAAAAATCGTCACATCGTAGTATTATATGAAAAATTTTAAGTCAGACAAAAACGCTATTTCTGCTAGTTTTTCATAATTTTTGAAAAGAAGGAAAGCTGGAAGCATGGACAATGACAACATCCGATGAGGCGGCTTCGAGAGGCGGTATTCGAGAGAAATATTTTGCGGAAGATTTATGGGCCTTTACGCGTTGGCGACGGCGCCCAGTGTATCATTTCCATTTGTTAAGCTCTGTTTTTTTTTTTGTAAAAAAAAAATGCCACGATAATTTCCATGTATTTTTTATAGGAAACCCCAATTTTCGTAGAAATGGTATAGAATTCTTTAAAATTAATATTTTCGATTAAAAAATTCTGCTTCTTTTTAGGAGGCTTCCAACAAAAATATCCAATTGTTTATTTAACTACTTTTTATTTATAACTATTTTGTATAGGTCTCCTAAAAACCCCAAAAAAATCGCTAGTATTAAAAGATGATTAAAAACAATTGGATACCAATGTTGAAAGTCTCCTGAAGAGCAACAGTGTTTTCCCATCGAAAAAGCTGTGTTTTTAAATTAATACTATTTCTACGAAGAAGTGTTTTCCCCATAAAATACATGGACAAATTCATCAGCTTTGAGGCAGCTCCAAATATAATTTTTTTAAACAAAAAAAAAATTATGTGTTCTTTGTTTTAATTTAAAAAAAGTCTAGGGGGTGAGAGCTTAACATTTAATTTTTGTTTTTGAACCACCCTAGTCTGGATGCATTGTGACCAAATGAATTTTATCAATTAAAGTTGCGCATTGCAGCAAGTAGTAAATTTGTGTTATCTTTTCAATATTTTTAAGCGTTGTACTAGAAATTTGTTTGTTCAAATTTTTTTTTGCCGCACTCTGTCGTGTAACCACATCAACGAAATTGGTGTCATTTTGAATATTTTTACCTCAAACGAAAATAGATTTCTCGAAAATCTTCCTCTGCCTTTTCATTAAATAAAAATAATTATTAAATTCTTTGTTTGCGCGGCACATTTTCTTATTAAACACAAATATTTATGTACAGGAAAATAATACAAATATCAATCAAAATCCATCACTTATTAATTGATTAATTAAATTATATTTATACAATTAAGTAGCCATTTGGGCGTACAAATTTGTTAATTAATACGTTGCACCAAAAAAGAAAAACTACCTCACAATAATTTCAGATATTAATTTCATAGAGTTAGGTTATGCAATTTCTATAGAAACTTTATATTTGTAGAATTTCGACAGAGTTTTCCATACGTTCGGCATAAGTTTCCCACAATATGAAATCAGCGAAAACTTTTGCAATTCAAATGCATAACCGAAAGTCGTTGAAAGATGAGAATCAAAATTAAATAATTGTAACAGCTAAGAAAAAATGATTAAAAAGTACACAAAATCCATAGTAGTTAAAGCGAGTAAATAATCTTATAAACACGCCGAATAAGAAGTAGCTAATTCTATGAGAGATTAAAGAATTACAATGTGAAAACAAAAAAAAAAAAGCGGAAAAAAATTTGGGAAGGTCGTGAAGAATTAAGTCTAAACACACTAATAAAGTGGTAGAGCAAACGAGCCGCTAATCCGCGCTTCCCAAGCTACTCATAAACAAGCAGCACACAAAGGCAAGAGCAATAGTACGTCCAATATGAATAAGTAATCGTACTTGTATTCACACTAATTTACACTTGTTGGATGCTGTTTGGTGAAGGGGAAGCGCACCAGTATCTACCACTAAGCCGTGCATGTGGCAGTTGTTAAAAGCAAAAGACTACAACAATAAAAAACTGCAGTCGTACCTTATTAATCATATTTGTGCAGCGCTTGGCCACCAATGCTGCCACAACTGGCAACAGCTTTGTATGATTTGACTGAGTGCTTGACTTACGGTAACTACCTACATATGTAACTACATATGTATGACTAGGTACTCGTAACAGCATTGACTTCGCCAGCTAAATGATTTTACTTTCAATGATGTGTTAGTAAATGGCTAGGAGAACTACAAAAGAGTAAAAAAGCTAGTTCATTGGTGCAGTGCGGAAGATGTGATAACTATTTTTTATTTTTTTTTAATAAGGACGTTTAAAAATCGTAAATCGCATATGATAAATAGTTCTAAATAAAAGTAGAAAAATATAAAAGTACTAATGCAGCTATACATATTTATTAAAATTAAGGCTTCTAAATAACATAGTGGTAGTTTTATAAATTAGGACCCGACATTTTAGCAAGGTTTGGCTATTTTTCCTTAGTTTAATGTTTATTATTTTTTCTGAAAGTAAATCTCTTTTCCTAAGAAAAGAAGAATGGATAAGGATTGAGCCAAGAGCTTGTGTGAGCAAATCCAATTTTTGGCAGCCAATGTCAGTTACGCGGTTTCGCAGAATGACGATACGCGGTTTTGTACTTTAAACGAAGATATGTACATGCAAACATACTGGTCTCCCCTCTCACTGTGTTATTCAAATACCAAATTTCTAACTTTGTGCAAAAAACTATAAAAATTAATTCTGCAATGTTTCACCAAAATTTTAAACTCTTTAATTAGAATTTTTAGAAAAAAATTGGTTTGCAGTTTTGTACCTCATTAAAATTGAGTATAATAAAGTGCTGCTCAGGTGCTTCTCTTTAAAAAAAAATGGTCAAACATACTTGTAGTTTGTATGAAAAAAAATGACCAACATCTTAGCGACTTCGAAATTGCACTTTGTTTTACTAAAATTTCCTACAAATTTGGGATTTTACTACAAGGATGCTATGTCAGGGCCAATACATCTACGATCATTGAAGACGACTTCAAGATCTGTAAGTGGAAAAAATTTACAAAAATATTTTTTTTTTTGTTCCGTATTCGGTTCCCAAAAATATGGTCACTGTAGGTATAAGGCATTATCCCGCGTATTGTGTGAAAGGTTAAAGGCCACCTTCTACGAACTTATTTCGTTTTATTAGTGTGAAATTAGACCTGGTAAATCAATCAAAAGATAGTATTCACCATGGGTCCACAAAAAAAAAAGGGAAGGAGGCACATCAACTATTTGTCGATTTCAAATCCTCTTTCGGACGCACGAATATGAGTTGCATATACGCTACAAAGCCTGAATTAGGTATCCCCGCGAAACTAATACGGCTGCAGTGGATTTTGTTTTTACCTTACTAAATTCACCTTAAGGAGAGAAGGAAATAGAACCTTTCGGAAATTTTTTTTTTTTAAATGATTCGTAACCCTAATTTTTATGGTCAATCCAAATATCTGAAATTGCTGATTTTAACAGTTTATAGAGTATTTTTAGTTCATCGTCTGGTTTACATAAGTATATGCATACATGTAAGTGTTATAAGCGCCGTAGCAATGAATTCGAAATATATGCACCTCATTTTGGTTGTAAAAGTTTTTTTCAGCACTTAAATTTATAAAATTCGTTATTCTTATTAAAATTGCGGAAAATATAAAAGCAACTTTTCGTCAATAAATGCTCATCTTTAAACAAAAACTTAGCTCTTAATTTTAGCTGCTATTAGAATTATTTAGCTCTTTTTTTGACCGATTTAGTTTCACGCGAAATTTTTTT
>NW_023458561.1:42940236-42943785 GCF_013731165.1 Rhagoletis pomonella | reverse complement strand
TTTTTTTCTGGCCACACTGTATGGCTGAGTAAAATTACGTTAAGTTACACCGTCAAAGAGAAGGTACCATTTTTTGGTAGAAACGAAAATGCCATAAGAAATTGACCAAAAATTTTCATCTTACATACATATTTTTTTACAGCATAATGAACCATATTTTTGCTATGATGAAGGAAGTGCAAAAAGCCCACCACCATCTTAGTAGGCATGAAGTAAGAATTATTAAATTTTTTCTACTGGCTAATGCATGGGGTATAGTCGTTGTGCTGTGTATGCAGTTACAGTTACACGGCTATACCCAATTCCGACTCTTGCGTCCTCGTTCGCGCACTCTGGGCAACGTGAGCAACCCATGCGCGAGATGCGGTAACCAATCCGAGTGGAGCCTTGGGTCACGGCAGAAAGAGAGGGAGCTTCGGTGGGGCCACTCCGACTTATTCGGTTTAAGGGCTCACTGAAGTCTGCAGCGTCTGTTCACCAGTAGGTGCGGCTGCAAGCGGGTGTCTGCTTGGAGCAAGCGGCTCGCTATATAAACGTGTATTTGGTTGCGAAACCACCCCCGTCCCAGCAATAGGTTGGGCGCTGGGTTTGGGATCCGCCACGTAACATCCCCAGTGAAGATGCGAAACAATGCCTCGGATGAGACCGCCCCTTATTATGACGGCCACGGCAAATGTTTGAAGGACTACGATCGGCCAAAATCGCGTAGGCGGTTACAGCGCCAAATAAGAAGAAGAAGAGGAATGCATAGTAATGAAACACTTATCTAACAGAGTTCTTAATTCTGATCAGTGCAGGTTGTGCCACTAGGACCACCGAATCTGGAGCCAGATAAATGATATTCAGCCAATGGAGCTCGTAAAGTTTATTATCAATCTTATTATGGATCAAAGAAGTCCCGTAGGCAACCAGAGGTTTGTTATAATAGATCGTTTCTCGGGCGTGGTGATCTGCTCCCTCTTCTAAGTCTAATCGAATCTAATCTAACTGCGATCTGGTCAGAATTATCTGGTCTAATCTAATTCTCAAATTAAAAGGCGTTGCAAATTTTAGAAATTTTTTTTTCTTATAAACTCCAAACCATTCTACAAGTTCGCACAATATTTTTGTTTGCACTCAGCTTTTTACTCACTCTTCAGGCACGACTTCATGATACTAAGCTCATTGAAAATCATAAAAAAGAAAAACAAAAATTTGCATGCAAATGAGCCGACTTCGAATATTTGAAAAGTTTCAAGGAGTTTTACCATCTCTATACAAAAGTCAAGCAAAATCACTTACAAGCATATGTAATTGTCTGCTTCATTATGCTAAAAACAATACTGTTTCGTGATTATTAGTGTAAACAGATTAGCAGCGATTATTATTGAACTATGCGGGCGATGTTAAGTGCTGATCTTGGCTTGGTGGTAGTAGTGTTGCAGCTCAGTGTTGCCACGGTCCAATTTTATTTCCTACCAAAATTTCCTACCAAAACCAACGAAAACCTAACAAAAATTTTTTTAAGGTTTTTAATATTTTTTTTCAATATCAAGTTATCCCTTTCGTTGCCTTCAAACCCTTCATGTCCCGGAACCCACCACAGCGTTCGCTATTTTGGGCTCTCATGTAGTTCAAAAGAGTTTTACAGCTACCCACAAACCTTGATGCCGTTTTAAAAGAGTCTAAGGCCTTTAAACCGGCTTGATTTCTACGGAGACTTCCGCCTGGAATGTCGTTAGATATGTGCCCATTGGCAGACTTTATTGGAATCTTCGTCCAAGAACGTCTCCAAAGTATAAGTATAAGTAAGGTATACCATACTTGGGACCCTTCGTTAATCATAGTTATTATTGCCTTCCAGCAGTCCCTTTCAGGAATTCTGGACCTGTAGGTTTTGTAGAAGGATAAGGATCCAGGAATGACTTGAGAACCTCCAAGTGAACACAAGATCTCCAACTAGTGCGTATAGCTCCTGTTCTGGCAACGCGGACCAGTCGGTATAAGACGCACTTGAAGCCTTGTTTGTATCATTCGAGAGATGTGAGTTCCAACTGAGCCTTTTGCTCAAAGTTATCCCTAGATATTTCGCTCTTCTGAGAACTCAATTTCTGTCCCTGCCAAGGTGGATCTAGTCAAGTTCATTTTCTTTCTTTTGGTAAATGGGACAATGGTGGACTTCAGAGGGTTTATTGACAAGCCCTTTTCAAGGTTGATAAAATGTTTTGAGATACATATTTATTTTAAATTTTTCGCAAATAACTATTATTGCCATAAAACCTACCATAATCCAATCTAGCCTACCAACCTACCAAATGGAAATAAACCTACCAGTTTTGGTAGGAGAAGCCCATGTGTGGCAACACTGGTGCAGCCGTAGAAGCAACATCTTCAGAAGTGGCTTTGGCTTTTCGACAACAACCAGTGGGTGAATGGGATGTTCTATGTACCATCGTAAATCACCGATTCACTAATATGTATCTGCAACAATAGTCGCCAGCAGCAAAGAGCAACATTAAAATTACTTCTAAAAGCTTTAAGCAATATTCGTATCAGCGTTATAGGCAAACACTAAAAATTATAGACATGCAATCTAAGTATGTATATGTAAGTTCTGTTGTGCATTAAATATCAAACGTATGCGTGGCAAATAAATACATTCACAATTGCATAGATTTGTTTTTGCATCAAGCACCACAAGCGATTGACAGCTATGGCAACAACGGCAGCCACCTCGTTTATCATTCTTCGAACTGTTGGCTGTCAATAAAACAATTCCATTTACAAGCTTACCAGTGAGCCTTTTGTTAGCGATTTGAATCAAGAATTAATTTTTTACAAATAAAATAATGTTAGTGACAAAACTGGTTCGAAAAATTCCACGATGGTAATTTTGATGTCAAAGATGCTTCTAGGTTGGGAAGGTCCACCGAGGTTGATGATGAGGACGTTGGACGTTCCCACGACAGTCGGGTCTACGTAACCGGAACGACCCAGATTTGCCGTAAGACAATATCGAATAATAGTCGAGCGTATGAGATCAGCTAAATTCCTTCTGGTGGTTGGAGGAGTTTTGAAACATAGAAATTTAAAAAAAGAGAGATGAGAAAACCACCCTGTGGAAGCCACGGTTTAATTTCTGCGGTTTCAAAGTTTACGTTTGCTGACCATTAAAATAGTTCCTTTGGGTCTTTGTGGGAGAAAGCAGCGCTCTAGCAGCATTGAGTGACACAAGCTTTCGGAAAACCCAGCGTTGCCGGGACGGTTCTCTGGCAGAGTGGCTACAGTTAAGGCCACGAGTTATCAGGATGCTTATGGCGTTAAGTTCTGTGGTAGTACTGTACACTATACGAAAGCAAGAATGATAGTCTTTCTGGCATCGTATAGCTTCTATATTTGTTTCCAAGCCTTGGAGCTATGCACTATTTGCTGTGGCTTCAATTTCATTTGGAAATCTTACTCGTTCCATTTGCCAGCGCAACGGCGGCCACAGAATGCAATTTTTATTTGAACGCCCTACTCACTACCTGAAATAAAATAATAATATAAATAATGTAAAAGAAACACAAA
>NW_023458561.1:42935252-42940136 GCF_013731165.1 Rhagoletis pomonella | reverse complement strand
AATTTTTTTCTGGCCACACTGTATGGCTGAGTAAAATTACGTTAAGTCCGAGTGGAGCCTTGGCTGACGGCACAACGAGAGGGAGCTTCGGTGGGGCCACTCCGACTTATTCGGTTTAGGGGCTCACTGAAGTCTGCAGCGTCTGTTCACCAGTAGGTGCGGCTGCAAGCGGGTGTCTGCTTGGAGCAAGCGGCTCGCTATATAAACGTGTATTTGGTTGCGAAACCACCCCCGTCCCAGCAATGGATTGTGCGCTGGGTTTGGCATCCGCCACGTAAAATCCCCAGTGAAGAAGCGAAACAATGCCTCGGATGAGACCGCCCCTTATTATGACGGCCACGGCAAATGTTTGAAGGACTACGATCGGCCAAAATCGCGTAGGCGGTTACAGCGCCAAATAAGAAGAAGAAGAAGAATGCATAGTAATGAAACACTTATCTAACAGAGTTGTTAATTCTGATCAGTGCAGGTTGTGCCACTAGGACCACCGAATCTGGAGCCAGATGAATGATATTCAGCCAATGGAGCTCGCAAAGTTTATTATCAATCTTATTATGGATCAAAGAAGTCCCGTAGGCAACCAGAGGTTTGTTATAATAGATCGTTTCTCGGGTGTGGTGACCTGCTGTCTAATCGAATCTAATCTAACTGCGATCTGATCGCATCGGCATTGTAAATTTTGGTAAACAATTTTTTTCTTATAAACTCCAAACCCTTCTACAAGTTCGCACAATATTTTTGTTTGCACTCAGCTTTTTACTCACTCTTCAGGCACGACTTCATGATACTCAGCTCATTGAAAATCATAAAAAAGAAAAACAAAAATTTGCATGCAAATGAGCCGACTTCGAATATTTGAAAAGTTTCAAGGAGTTTTACCATCTCTATACAAAAGTCAAACAAAATCACTTACAAGCATATGTAATTGTCTGCTTCATTATGCTAAAAACAATACTGTTTCGTGATTATTAGTGTAAACAGATTAGCAGCGATTATTATTGAACTATGCGGGCGATATTAAGTGCTGGTCTTGGCTTGGTGGTAGTAGTGTTGCAGCTCAGTGTTGCCATGGACCAATTTTATTTCCTACCAAAATTTCTTACCAAAACCAACGAAAACCTAACAAAATTTTTTTTAAGGTTTTTAATATTTTTTTTCAATATCAAGTTATCCCTTTCGTTGCTTTCAAACCCTTCATGTCCCGGAACCCACCACAGCGTTCGCTATTTTGGGCTCTCATGTAGTTCAAAAGAGTTTTACAGCTGCCCACAAGCCTTGATGCCGTTTTAAAAGACTCTAAGTGCTTTAAACCGGCTTGACTTCTACGAAGACTTCCGCCTGGACTGTCGTTAGATATGTGCCCATTGGCAGACTTTATTGGAATCTTCGTCCAAGAACGCCTCCAAAGTACTTCCGCTGTCCATCTTCGATCTGTCGGTATACCATACTTGGGACCCTTCGTTAATCATCATGAACCAAAAAGACAAGATCACGCGGGCAGGAGAGTAGCCCGTTAGAATCGCATTAAGAAAAAAAGTTGAACGATTTTGACATTAGCCGTTTATTTACATTTCTTCGTTGTTTACAATTTGGTGGTGGCTTTTTACTGCAATTTTCTTCATTTTCGCTTGTGACAACGTGTGTACACATAAGATAAAAAATAATTTAACACAACGGCATGATTTTTAGAAGAATTTGCATAATAAAAATGATTTTTCATGCGTTCAACAATTTCGCGGTTTTCTCCGTTCTCTTCGTTGTTTACTTCTTACAGCAAAAATGGCGTCGAGATTTCGGCAGCTAGAAAATAACTTTTTTCGTTCTTTCCGTCCCGCGTGATCTTGTGTCTTTCGTTCATGGTTAATCATAGTTATAATCGCGTCCCAGCAGTCCCTTTCAGGAATTCTGGACCTGTAGGTTTTGTAGAAGGATAATTCGGGATCCAGGAATGACTTGAGAACCTCCAAGTGAACACAAGATCTCCAACTAGTGCGTATAGCTCCTGTTATGGCAACGCGGACCAGTCGGTATAAGACGCACTTGAAGCCTTGTTTGTATCATTCGAGAGATGTGAGTTCCAACTGAGCCTTTTGTTCAAAGTTATCCCTAGATACTTCGCTCTTCTGAGAACTCAATTTCTGTCCCTGCCAAGGTGGATCTAGTCAAGATCACTTTCTTTCTTTTGGTAAATGGGACAATGGTGGACTTCAGAGGGTTTATTGACAAGCCCTTTTCAAGGTTGATAAAATGTTTTGAGATACATATTTATTTTCAATTTTTCGCAAATAACTATTATTGTCGTAAAACCTACGGAAATCCAATCTATTTAGCCTAGCAGCCTACCAAATAGAAATAAACCTAACAGTTTAGGTAGGGAAAGCCCACGTGTGGCAACACTGGTGCAGCTGTAGAAGCAACATCTTCAGAAGTGGCTTTGGCTTTTCGACAACAACCAGTGGGTGAATGGGATATTCTATGTAGCATCGTAAATCACCGATTCACTAATATGTATCTGCAACAATAGTCGACAGCAGCAAGAGCAACATTAAAATTACTTCTAAAAGCTTTAAGCAATATTCGTATCAGCATTATAGGCAAACACTAAAAATTATAGACATGCAATCTATATGCGAGTTCTGCTGTGCATTAAATATCACAAACGTATGCGTGGCAAATAAATACATTCAAAATTGCATGGATTTGTTTTTGCATCAAGCACCACAAGCGATTGACAGCTATGGCAACAACGGCAGCCACCTCGTTTATCATTCTTCGAACTGTTGGCTGTCAATAAAACAATTCCATTTACAAGCTTCCCAGTTAACGATTTGAATCAAAAATTAATTATTTTACAAATAAAAGACCGTTAGTGACAAAACTGGTTCGAAAAAATCCACGCTGGTAATTTTGATGTCAAAGATGCTTCTAGGTTGGGAAGATCCACCGAGGTTGATGATGAGGACGTAGGCGAAAAAGTAAAATATTCACAACTTTATTGATGCGCGTAGATATGGTGCTGTGACGTGAAGAAAACCATCCTTTTCCGTAAGAATGATAACACAGGCCAACAAAAATGGGAACAATGTTTGTGCGGCAAATGTTAAAGCTGCTTTTGATAGACTGTTTTGTGCTGATTACGAATCAGTAAGTGTAAATTTTCCATCAGCTCCAGATTGTGCGAAAAATGATCTCAAATGGTCAAAAAATCTCGTTTTTTTGAAATATTTTAGAAGTCCTATCAAAGAACGAAAGGTGATAGAACCTTCTACTTAGGCTTAAATTAAAGCCACAACTCTCGACTACTGTCTCTAAATATACCATTCCTTCACCTTGACCCCAACGTCTCTCATCCCTACGTCGATAGCAGCCGACCAGTAATTATTTGCTTAGCGTGATGTTTTGCGCCCTTATTGCGATCATCTGGCCCTCACTGAAAATGGTATTTTGTCGATATCAGAAGACATCGTGAAGCTGTCCGGAGTGCTGTATTGTACTTTTGAGCACAAGCCATCTACGTAATTGCCGTAAGACAATACCGAATAATAGACGAGCGTATGAGATCAGCTAAATTCCTTCTGGTGGTTGGAGGAGTTTTGAAACATAGAAATTTAAAAAAAGAGAGATGAGAAAACCACCCTGTGGAAGCCACGGTTTAATTTCTGCGGTTTCAAAGTTTACGGTTGCTGACCATTAAAATAGTTGCTTTGGGTCTTTGTGGGAGAAAGCAGCGCTCTAGAAGCATTGAGTGACACAAGCTTTCGGAAAACCCAGCGTTGCCGGGACGGTTCTCTGGCAGAGTGGCTACAGTTAAGGCCACGAGTTATCAGGATGCTTATGGCGTTAAGTTCTGTGGTAGTACTGTACACTATACGAAATCACATGATTTGCTAGGGACATATATTAAGGGTAGTTCGAGAGTAGAAAGTAGATGCTCGAATGTTGTCATTGCTTGGGAAAGGAGTGTTATCTGGCGATAAGGCTCCACTTTGTTCACAGATTTTCCCAGCACAAGTAGTGTAATCATCTCCCTGCATTCCACAAGTATGGAACTATGCGAGTACTTATCGAAGATTGAAGATGTATTCCACCACCGGTGAACTTAATTTATTCAGCAAAAGCAAGCATATTCCGTCGAGATCTTTGGGCGTTTGAAGGCTTTTGCCTTCCCGGGGTTAAGCTAAATGCTAGTGCAAGTAATAGGGGTGATTTTTATTTGAATGTTTGGCCTTCTTAACCACCAAAGGATGTGATCCAACGAGGCGCGGTCACCGAATGATGTCTCTACTCTGTCATCGCGTTTCGCCGGGTTTCACGCGGATATTAGAGCTGACTAAAGCTTATCCACACCAGAGGTTAAATTACAAAAAAATATACATTTGATCCTTCCAAATTAAGATCTCTAATACCGGGATCCCCGAAATTGACCTAGCCAAGTTGGCCACTGCCATTTTCTAGGGGATTTTCGCTAGACTTCCGGATGGAAGGAAGGGTTCTGCTGCAGAAGAGACCAGCCTACCCTACTGACATTAGCCATCATGCACGTCTTTTGGGGTCAGAAAAAATTCTCTCTGGCCTTCACCGAGTTAAAAGCTTTAATATATCAACTCATAAATAAACTTATGTATATTGTATCAGTCTTATGGTTCACTTGGCACAAACTTTGTCATTTAAGTTTCGTTTATTTTCGCATCTTCCTTTGACAATTGAACCAAAAAATAATTGTGTCGACTATAAACTGTATACAAAAAGGTACAAAGTACATACAAGCGAGAACATACAGACGCATAGAACAATATAAGTACCACACAAAAAAAAAACAAAAAAAAAGTAAATTGTCGTAAAGTGAATGTCATAATTGTGTCGCACCACTTCCATATACATACA
>NW_023458561.1:42923190-42935152 GCF_013731165.1 Rhagoletis pomonella | reverse complement strand
GTAAAGTGAATGTCATAATTGTGTCGCACCACTTCCATATACATACATATATAAGTATTTATTTATTCAAAGGCACTGGATGCGCTCATCATTCAAAGTCATTATTTATTTGACTTGTCGCTACATAAAAGAGCCAGCCAAGGTTGCCAACTAAGGCGAAAGAAAGACGAATAAAAAACTCAACAATTTGCAAGCATATTTAATTAATTGGTATCATTGATTGGTTGGTGATATATACCACGTATCTATATATGTAGGTGCCTGCTTGCCACACACTCGCTAGATGGGTTATTGATTTACTATTTCAACAATGCAAGATGCTTATGGCGTTTGCGTTTCTACAAAAAAATGTTGCCTTCTCCTTGCCCTCTTCTTGGCATTTGTGCGTAGAGGGCAAAGAGAAGGTAACCTTTTTTTGCTAGAAACGAAAATGCCATTAGATACGAGTGCTGCCCGTTGAAGTGTGCGTACGCGTGATGCGCATGCGTACGTTTACCTACTAAGTTGCATTTGTTTGGCCTTTATTGAGATTAAAATTTTTGCAGCCAAATAAGTGAGCTGCGAGTATTGATTATTTGAAAGTCGTTCGATTGCTTTGCTGTTTAAATACTTTGCTTTTATTTTAAATGGTAATATAAAATAAATTTTTTTTGTTTAGAATTTTTATGGCCGTTTCTTACTTGATAATTCGATAATAAATACATGAATACATATGTAAATGTGTAGATAAACACTTATGATTGTAAGAACAAATATTTATGCAAGTGTACCTTGTCTAAAATTAAAGCTCAAGGTTATGACTTTGCTGATTTGTGTCTGCTGGGCGGCATTGAATTCGCCATAATGGTGCGTTTCGCATTGAGTGCGCAAATTTATGAAGAGCAATTGACTAACTGTGTTATAGTGTGAAGTGTTTACAAATGCTGCTGAAAAATAGTAGCACGTGCATTTTAAAGTGACAGAACAAGGATTTTTAATATGTATCTTAAAAAGCGCGGCAACTTAATTTGATTTAAATGCTTAAGTATTGTTTTTGGTATTTCACATGTCCACAAATCTTTATGCTTATATGTTTTTGTTATTACCTTCGCCATGGTAAACTCACTGTACAATTATTCTTTTTATGAGCACAGTTGTTTTATATTGTCTTAAGGTAAAAAAAATTCTTTAAAATAGCTTTGATCAGAAATCTTAAAAAGTTTAGGATTAGTTATATCAGTCATGCCATTTTGGAAATGTGATTGACTATAAATTCCAGCAATTCACAAGAAATTGATGCACCTAAGTCCTACTTATATACTATGCTAAAATATTGGGATCGTTGTAAAGACGATTGAATACCCTTTCTTCTGATATGCATATTTGTACACTTCGTATATAAAAATTTGAGAAAAAACACATTTAAATGAAAAAATACCTTTTTTTTATAAAAAAAAATATTAAAAAAAAAAATATTACTAACCGAGTTTTAAAAAATTGTGATCGTTGTAAAGGCGATTAAATCCCCTTTCTTCTTCCTTTTAAGTGTTTTTTTTCCTAATTTTTAGATACGTAGTATGCAAATATGCATATTAGACGAATTGGGGGTTTGATCGCCTTAACAACGATGCCAATTTTTTAAAAATCGGGGGGTATTTTTTTTGTTTAAAATATTTTTTGATAAAAAAGTTAAAAGTTTCTTTTTAAGTGTTATTTCTCAAATTTTTAGTCACGAGGTATACAAATATGCATATCAGAAGAAAGGGGGTTAAATCACCTTTACAGCTTTACTTTTAAAAATCAGTTCAAAATTTTCTGAAATATTAAGTTTTTAATTTTTCGAAGATCTGACCTTTGACCCGTTATAGCACCTGTAATATAAGTTTTTCACAAAAAAGTTATATACCGTATAAATAAGAGAAAAAGGCGGACCACGTCTGTATTTTTACTTATTTTTCTTTTTACATGCAATAATTAAAAATGATTTTTTACCAAAGGTCCAATTTCGAACTTCAAAAGCCTACATCTCGATTTCGGAGGCTATCTTCGAAAAAACGAGAAATTACTTATTTTACTTATGACTCATTCTCGTAAAAAAGGTTGGTTTTGGTCCAATACCCAGCCGAGTGCTGTACAGTGTAATTGCTCGTTTAATGTAATAAATAAGTTAAGATTTAGGCACTTTTGATTTTATGTTAAACAGCTCCAATACATTTCACTACCATAATGCTCCATATGAAGGATATATGCTTACATGCATGTATACATTACCGCAAACGAATCGCTAAAAGGTTAAACCACAAACCACGAAATGAATTTTAGTTTTTCTCACTTGCGCCAAGGTGTGCAAATACAAAATACTATCGCAAATAAATACTCACAGAACAATGTCCTCGATCGGGGCGTCGCAGCAAATGCTGTGCATTTCCATCAAAACTCAAAATTAACGCTCAACAGCCCAGCTGTGGGGCGAGCACAAGGCATAACTGAAATACCGTAGTTTCCTATTTCCGTATGCGCCACACATAATGCTGAGAGATATGTATGTATTGAAGCTAGTATATACTCATATATATATATGCATATTAGGGCGAGCCAATTTTTTCACTATGCGCGGCTCTACGTGTAATTCTAAGAAAATTTGCCGATAAAACCATGCGTATAAAATCAACTTGGAGTTTGTCTAATTGCGAAAATAGGTTTCGAAGAAACTGCGAACATTTTCCCTGTTACGCCTTTTTGTGAAATTTTTAAGAAAACGACAAGTGAAGAAGGTGCATTCCTCATACCCAAAAAAAAACCGTTATAGCTTGTTTCTATACAAAATTTGAGCACTTCTTTTCGATACTACAGCAAAATGCTAAGAAACCTATTTTAGCAATTTGACAAACTCCAAATTGATTTTAGACCCATTGTTTCTTCGAAAAATTTGCTTATAATTACACGTAGAATCCTTCTGTGCTATACGCTCATAGTCCAAAAAATCTCGCATACAAATTGACCCGACCTAATGCATGTACATACATATATACACATGTATTGCTATGGTTGAAAAGCGTAAAAATATTTCAAATACCAAGCATAATGTGTCAAAACGCTTAAAGCCAAATGCTAACACACGCAATCAAGCAGACGTATTGACCGCAGCTACCGGTTGACCAACTGATCGACACACTGATCGAATCGCCAATCATTAACAGTCATTGTCAGCAAATTGTGCGAATTTTCCAGTTTTTTTGTTAGTTTTTTTTTTTTTTTTTTGTATGGATATTTGCTTGGCGCAAATGTTTATGTGCGTGCGTATTAATGGCCTTTGGTATGTAGTTTGTTGCAAGTGCCAGGCAACGCATAAACTTATTTATATGCACGCACATATGTACATATGTAGTTTTATAAATGTGAAATACGTAATTACAAAAAAAAAAGTATTACAACAATGCATTTTTTTACAAACATACTTACATGCACTTGCACTTGGTGTAGTGCCGATGGAGCGGCATTTTCAGCGTCAACACGCTTGTGCCAAACCACAAAATTTCACGATCACTGACAAACCGCATTCATCGGCTGCTGCATAGCCACTCGCACGCAGTAACAGCAGGCAATTGCGGTGGCAGTGGTGATTATGTATATGGTTGCGTGGTGGCTGTCGCTGATTTTACTCCTATGTATGTACATATATGAGTCAGCTGCACTCTGCCAGGGGCAATTAGCCGCTCGGAGTTGGCTTAGCGGAGCCAGCCAGTCGTCGCATGTGCAACTAATTGAAAGTTGCAAGTATTCATATATGAGCATATGTAATCATCTGGAAAATACATATTTATATGTTGCGTATTTATACATACTACACGTTAGTGTGTGTAAGTGTGTTAGTTTACATACGGGCATATGCAATCGAATCAATAAAATATCTATAAAAATAAACTTGCTTACTTTTGGAAGATCCTCATTTACGTTGACTTAATTACAGGCTTAATTGGCGATCATATACAAAAATGTTTTAGCTGCTAATTGTAGCTTGGATGTTAGCCTTAACCCAATACGCACAGGAAGTTGCCTAATCGTAAATTCGTAAAAGTTAGTTTGATTTGATGAGTTGATGTCAAGGACTACTTGAGAGGAAAAGCTTATGTTTTTGTATTAAACCAGTTACCAGTTTGGAAAACATCTGCTAGATTTGAATACGCAATGCCATCTAGTAGCGGCAGACAGCTAATTGCTAAATGCAGTGATTCCTAAAGTAGTCCAGGTGGAACCCAGGGGTCCACGGGAGACTCGATTGGGGTATACATTATAAAGGCCAATTGCAGACTAAAAATAAACGGATGTTGGTATAATACTGAGTGAGGCGAGACGTTAGAGATATGCCCGAATTCTGAGCAGAATCGACTTCAGATATATCCGTCCCACTCCTTGCCAGCCCGTCGGATAAGGAGTGTTCCGGAATGGTCCTGTGTCCAGGCACCCATACAGCAGTCGAGGAGCAGATTGTGACCGTCTGAATGGCCCTTGTCTAACGCCGTCAGCGTATGGCGCCCTATGGCGGTCTCTCTGAATGGCTTCGCGGTGGACCAGGCCATGGAGGAACGATTGGATGGGCAGAAAGCCCTTTGCCTCTTAGAACCACTCGAGGTATCGTCCTGAGATCACTGCCTCTTGGAGGCTAGGTCCTTCGTTGGGTTTGCATGAGCGGGTGGCTTGCCCTTCCCGACTTTCCCGGATGATCGCTTGTCGCTGTTCGGTTAAAAAAAACCCCATCTTTACGCTAAAAATAATATTCCATATGTTATTCACAGTTAGAAGCCATCAGTTTGCCACATTCCATCTAAATTCATCCAGCCGTTTTTGAGTACAGAGAGGTCTCACTTGGTGTCGGTTATTCATTTCTTCAAGTATTAAATCCCCCTGTATGGCTGGAAAAGTTCTAACTTAAAAAAATAAAACTTTATTCCATATTTGCAGGCCAAGCTCTTTAGTTTGAACGGTGTAGGTCTGACGATCTTCACAAAAAATGCCCTCGCGTATTATTTATCTGTGAAGCTGTACTCTGTTTGACACTCACGCTTTATATTTGATATAACATGTGTATACATTAACTAAATTCGAATTTTCAAACAACATTTTTTAACACAATTTCATTTAACATCATCATTTGATAATTCTTTTAACTTACTCTTAAAACACCTCAAAAATATTTTAAACGTTCAAATAAATTTTTTCCTAAAACTCTTTCGTTTGACACCCATATTTTTATATTTCATTTAACTTGCGTATAAATTAATTAGATAAAAATTTTAAATAGGTGGCAACACTGCTGAAAATATTTTCAAGCTAGTGAATACCTACAGCGAGTAAAATAATAGCAGTAAAATTCAAAATGATGCTGCGGGTAATTTGTGTTTATTTATTTATTGTTAATAATTTTCAATTCAAAAATGGGTCGATCTGTATCAGAAACCGCATAAATAAAAATTTCAAAGCTTGCACAAAGTTCACAATTCCTTTAAATCGAATTGAATTTGATCTTGTAAACAGTAGGAGGGTTACATATAGTTTAGAAAAAAAAAATTCAAAACCAAAAAATTCATTTAACTTTTTAAGCAGTTTTATTTTAACTTTTTTAACTATTAACTAATTTTAATTTCGTTTTTTAGCTGGTGGCAACACTCTTCGGAAAAATAAAACTGGTTTACTTATCTACGGATCTAATCAAACGAACGGAGCAGAGAGGATGGAGAAAAAATTTATATGAATAGATTTGACATCAAATTTTCACCTACTTGCACGTAGCCGTTACTAACTTACAATCAGAGACATAACTATTATAACAGAAAAGAATAAAAGTCAATCAATAATCATTATATTAAGATACATATTTTTCGTGTCATCTATAATTATTATTCAAGGACTTATATTATAAGAGTCCTTTCATAATAATTATCATTGAGATAAATATTTTTAAGTCTTCAAAGACTTTTATTTTAAGACTTATATTATATATTAAAAGTCTTTACATAGTAATTATGAGCGCGAAAATTTTGTTAAGTCTTCGAAGACGGGACGTGTTCAGCAGGATTTCAGGCTTAGTTGGGGCCCAGTTCAAGGCGAGGTGGGGGCCAGTTCGGGACTAGTTAGGGTGCAGTTTGGGGTAGTTGGGGCTTGGTTTGGAACCCGTTCGGGCCTATATACAAAATTTTCTCGCACCCATAATTATTGTCAAAAGACTTTTATAATATAAGACTAAAAATAAAAGTCTTTAAGGACTTAAAAGATTTATCTCGCGGATAATTATTATAAAAAAATACTTCTATTATATAAGTCTTAAAATAACAGTTATCGATGACTTAAACAAAATTTTCTCGCACCCATAATTATTATCAAAAGACTTTTATAATTCTTACGAAAATTTGGATGACTTTTTTAAAACTCCACCATGAAATAATTATTTATGCTGGAGCTCTGCTTACAATAGATTGCATTCAAAGAAAAAATTGTTGAAACCTTAAAAAAATTTAATTAAACCCGCGATGACATTTATATACATAAGTAATTACCAAACTTATGTATACAAAAATATATGTAAGTAATGAAAAGAGTCAATAAAAATGAGTTTTCGTAAAAGGTAAATATACTTCTATTTCTATCAACGTCAGTCGCTGTTGTCCATCATAAATCTTTTAATGCTAATTGAAAAAAGTAGTGGAAGTAGTTAATCTTTCTATGTATGTATATGCCTATACATGTTTGTGTGTATATAAAAGTAGGACACAAACATGTATGCACTGCATTTGACAACTTGAGAAATTTGGAAATCATTAATGAATCTAATATCTTTTGGCGCTAAATATTGAGATTATCTAATATTGCAAGAGATCTCAGAAATAAATTGCATATTTACATACATTATTTATATACGAGTATGCACAAGTACCTATAAAAATCATAGATTTAAATAGGAATACTAATTAAATGTTAAATTACCGGTAATGCTCGTATCTAATTAATGCCGAGCTTAGTTCAGATATGATTTATCATGTGAGATTAGCTTAAAGCATAGATAATCACGTACATACCGCATGCCTATACAAACGTACTTATGTATTTGTGTGCGTTTATAATTTGACACGCGATTTTTTTAAAATATCAAAAACCGCTGAACGTTACCAGTTGACAACGGAAAATGTAAAAAATAGAATAAAATTTTTTGGAAAACACAATAAAATTCGAATCGTTTATAATTTCGTAGCAACAATAAGGCATGCCAGCTTTTAGATATGTATGTATGTTCGTGTGTGCAAATATAGAAAATATAGCAACAAATATTGTGCAGCCCAACAAAATAGCCTAACAGTTATATGTATGCCCGGCAGCGCTATATTTTGGCCTCCTCCCGCACTCGGGCTAATTTATTTTCTCATCTCACTCACACATAAAGAAAACAAAAAAAAAAAAAACTCTGTTCCTCAAAGCTTAAATTTTTTGTCTACTTTATTTAGAATATTTTTTTGGTTTTTACAAGTAAACAAAGATAATTCGTATTAATAAAAAAACTAAAATTGAAAACTAAAAAATTAGCGCCACTGTATGTTTTTGTGTACATACATATGTATGTTTACTTATTTGAGTGAAATGTCCTACCATTCATCACCAAATATCTGTCTAAAAGTAGATACGGATTAAATGTATTATTTTCAGCTGTTGACAAATTTTAAGCAGGGGATTACATATGTACATATATGTTTGGCAAATAATCGATACCGACAAATGCCATTGTGCCTAAATTATGCCATTAATGTACGGACAGTGGCCGTCTTCCTACAAAATGTTACTTGGCATATTTTATTTCTATACCAAAACAAGGTACACTGGCGAGCTTAAGTCACTTAAAATCGGTGGAACAAGTTGCATAAAGAAACAGTAATAAAAATTTGGCTCACCAGTGTCACAAGTATAATTATAGTAATATATGCCTAGCCTCGATCCGAATATTCAATACATATAGTGCTTATCCTAACTTTGCGACACTCACATATTGACAAGATTTTACCATTTTTCTTAATATTTTTTAGTTTCAATTGTTTTTTATAAAAATATAGTTTACTTTGTAAAAAAAACCAAATAAATCCTAGTTAAAATTTTTGTAGAACATTAAAAAAAAAATCAACAAACTTTCGTAAAAATTTCGAGCTACTTAATGCGACTTTTTAGAAATATTTTGAGTATGCAGTTTTGTAGCCCATTCAAGGTTAGTATAGTAAATGCTTTAAAAGTAGGTCTCACTAAGCGTTAATTTTTGAAAATTTTCTCCATATAAACAAATCGTCGAGCATGCATTTTTATGGAAGCATATTTTTTGGAAGAAAATGCCTGACTTTATTATACTAAAATACTCGAAATTTTTACGAAAGTTTGTTGATTCTTTTTTTTTTTTAATGTTGCTCAAAGATTGTAACTTGGATTTTCATGGTTTTTGTTAAAGAGTATACCATATTTTTATAAGCAAATATGTAATTAAAGTTAAAAAATATATATAACAAGTAAGAAAGTCTAAGTTCGGGTGGAGCCGAACATTAAATACCCGGCGCAAGTATTAAATACATGTTTTTTCACCTTTCCGAAAGCTACCGCTAGATGGTAAGCCAGGGTGTATCAATTTTAAGTAAATTCGCGTCCTTCAATTTCGAAATATTGAATTTTCAAGCATTTCTGAAATTTACCGTTATATGAAAAGCGGCCGTAATTTTAGTCCGATTTCAATAATTTTCAACGTTTTGCTTCTATGTGGCAAGCACAATAACCACACCGAGTTTGGTACAAATTGGTAGAACGGTTTCCGATATACATATATGTAGTCATAAGTGGGCGGTGCCACGCCCATTTTCCAAAATTTTACCATAAACGTTTTTCTTGGTAAAGAATTGTCGCAAGCATAAATTTTGAATAATTATCTTTAATATTTACTGATTTATCGAAGATTTTGTATTTCTATAAATTACCGTTATATGGGATGTGGGCGTGGTTATCGTCCGATTTTTTAAATTTTCGGCCATTTAATATGCTGTATCAAGGCCAACAACTGTGCCAAGTTTGAAAGAAATTGGTGCAGCGGTTACCAAGATATACACATGTAACCATAAGTGTGCGTGGCTACGCCCATTTTCCAAAAATTTATAATATTCTTATTTTTTGTCTGAAAATTATTGTAAATATCAATTTTGAGTGAATTAGCTTTAGTAGTTACTAAAATATCGCAGTTTTCGTATTTCTGGAAATTACCGTTATATGGGAAGTGGGCGTGGTTACAGTCCGATTTCGCCCATTTTCAATACCAACCTACCTTGGATTAACGGAAACCTACATACTAAATTTCGTTGAGATATCTAAATTTTTGCTCGAGTTATCGTACACGGACGAACGGACAGACGGACAGACGGACGGACAGACAGACCTGGCTTAATCGATTTCTCTATTCATTCTGAGCATTTATGTATACATTTGTCTATATCTATCTCGATTCGTTTTGGCTTTTACAAACAACCGTTATGTGAACAAAATTAATATACCCTTGTGCACAATGTGCGCTCGGGTATAAAAATTGTCAGGTCTCGTCAATATGTAAGTGTCGTTAAGTTAAGATAAGTGCTATATTTCCAAGGCCTTTTGGCCTATGTAACTCGATGTTGTATCTATCTCAGATCGATTTAATAACTCGTATGACTGAACAATTATATGTAGATGCACTTCGAATCGCTTTGTTTTTTAATAGGAATCTCTATTTTTCCTTGAAGAGTACAAAAAAGAGCAGCTCATGCCGCATAAGGAGAAAGAAAGTGGCATTGGAAAAGTAATTCGTACATATTTTTTTCACAGTGTATGTCATGTTTTAAATATTTATATCAACTCGATTTCGTTAAACTTAGCAAACCACTACAAAATATCTTGGAATATACATACGTACATATGTAGAATGAAGCAAAGAATCCACCAATCTTACAGTATTTTTCACAATTTACACAGTATTTCAGTTGTTGGTTTTTGCTGCTGTGAAATAATTTTCATTGTTTGGATAATTTTCAGATGTGTTTGTGTGAGGATGCTAAATACCAAAGCTGATTTTATTTACGCTGTTGTTGTTTGATACATTCTGCTTTATAAAATTCATCGAGTCATAGTTTTTGTATTTATTGCCATTGTTGTTATTGTGGCATTTTATTGCTCTATTTTCTATAAACCGATGAAAGCTACCACTTATGCTGCTCGCCTGCTTGTTGTTGCTATCATTTGGAAATTTCTATGGCGCGCTAAATGGTTTATATTTGTATGTAAAAATGTGTGGATCCTTTGTAGGCGTGTGGGAAAATGTGTATACATATGTATGTATGTATACCTACAAATACACATACATTCTATATTATAGTTTTATTCGGCCAGAGTGTGGGTGGTTGTGTCAGTTATTGTTGCCTATCATTAGCTTTCTATTTAGGTGCAGTGGGAGGGGGAGAGAGTGGGCAACCGAGCGCCAGAATTTTATCAGCAGCAAAGTTAAACGACTCGCTTCACTACATTCTATGCTATAGGTAGTATTTTCTAGTACTAGCTGTTGTTGCTGCCACTTTGTGAACTAAATGATTTTGATCTTTTTGGAACATTTTGTAGTCAAAACTAATTTGTTGAACTAATTTCAGTTGAGCATCGCACGCTGAAGAGTCCAATTGTACGGCTGTGAGGTATCACAAAAGTCAGTTCCAACAAGCAAATCGCAAGAAAAAAAAAACAAAAAAAAAACCACTTCCAACTCAACAACGCTAACAACAAACACACAGCAAATATGAGTGATTTATTGATTGTGAGTGAAAGCAAAATGAAAATATTTTTTTTTTTTATTACTTATTTAGTTTATTAATTACTTAATTAAAATGCGAAAAAATCATAAATAATGAATAAAATTTAATTCGCACATTTATTCTATTATTATTATTATATTTTTGCGCGAAGAAAAACTCATGCATGTATTGGTATGTTGCACTCATGCGTGTTGTTAATATTCGTGTGAATTTTAAAAACAATTATAAAATTCTATGAAAATAATAAAAATAAAATTTAAAATGGGAAGAATGCATAGACAAAATGCAAAAAGAAAAAATGGAAAGATATCAGCAAGAGTTCCATGCAAATGTGAGCTTGCGAATTGTATTGCAATCATTCTGTTTTCGAATTTGGTCTGAACTGCAACACACAGAATTTCTAGCTAAACATCATGGTATGCTGAAAATTTCAATAAGCATCAAATTTGCAAATTAAATGCAAGCAGTTAAAAGTTTATGAATATTTTCCTCCTATTTTTCAAATTAAGTGTTAACCAATTGCTTGCGCGATTCAGTTTGCTAAACAAAAGAATTTTCCCTATATCCTTTCACAGGATGAGGATCTGACTCCCGAGCAAATTGCTGTGTTGCAAAAGGCCTTCAACAGTTTCGATCATCAAAAATGCGGCAGCATCTCAACTGAAATGGTCGCTGATATTCTGCGTCTTATGGGTCAGCCCTTCGACAAGAAGATCTTGGAAGAACTGATCGAAGAGGTCGATGAAGATAGTGAGTAGTGTATAAAAAAAAAAAAAATATCAGAGTGCATATTAAAATATATATAATTTTTCTTTCTTTTTCTTCTTCTCAATGCAATTTAGAGTCTGGTCGTTTGGAATTCGAGGAATTCGTTCAACTCGCAGCCAAATTCATTGTTGAGGAGGACGATGAAGCCATGCAAAAGGAGTTACGTGAAGCCTTCCGGCTCTATGACAAACAAGGCAATGGCTACATTCCCACCTCTTGCCTGCGTGAAATTCTCCGCGAATTGGATGATCAGCTGACCAATGAGGAGTTGGACATCATGATTGAGGAAATCGATTCCGATGGTTCCGGTACCGTCGATTTCGATGGTAAGTAAATAATTTTTGTGAAAAGCAGGGAATGTGTAAAAGCTT
>NW_023458561.1:42921078-42923090 GCF_013731165.1 Rhagoletis pomonella | reverse complement strand
ATTTCAATGCTGGCGTTAAGCCAAGAGATAAGTGATTGGAAAACAAACAAAAAAAATCTTCAAACGAACTCGGCAAAGCAAACAATTAAAATCACTTTTTTTTTTGAGCATTTAAAACAATCTAAAATCAAAATTTAAAAAAGTATATGGCTAATTATTCAAATATTTTTCTTAAACTGAAGGTCTCACTGAAGTGACAGCAAATAAATTGCCGTCAACGTTTTTGCGTCATGAACTAATATCAGCAGGAAAGCGCAACTACCCAGAACTAAAAAAGGTTATGTTAGAGTTCAAGTATATATTTGTAAAAGAGAAGTAAAATGTAAAATAGTACTAAAAGTCAGAACTACAAAACTGTAGTTTCGCAAATTGGCGTTATTTTTTTAAGGAAAGTAGAATATCTGAATGTAAGGCAAATATTTCCACCACGCAGGGCAGAGTTCTTCATTTTGAGTGACTTTTGTGAATGAGTGCCAAGATCACTGCTAAACGTATCGTCACTTAATATTTTTATCTTCGGGAGGCTCTTGATGCCTAAGAGAAATTGGAGCTGGTATGATACTGTGTGGAGTGAGGCAGAGATTCATACTTGAATGTCGTTTCAATGCCAGAGTATAGTACGCCACCGTATGCCTTTGCTGAGGAGATACTGCAATGTCGAGTTAGCTGAGGCTTAGTGCTGTCTTAACCACAATAATCATGTAGCGTCAGGATCTGGATTCCATAAATAAATAAAGTAACAAGACTCGGTATTTCAAGTCCGTCCACAAGGCCGTGGACTGCGTTGCCGAAAATAGGTGGAGAAACAGAAGTTTACGTGTCTGTGGTGACAGCCCAGCTGCACTCAAGGCATTGGGCATCCCCCTAATTACTTTCAAACTAGTTTGGCATTGCAAGTATCTACTAATTTATGCTGGAATATATAACTTCTTTTACTCTGGGTGGCAGGTCCAGATGTTACTCGGTGCGCAACCAGCTAAAGGATTTCCACCTTCGGCGATTGAAGCCACCATTACAAACTGGGTGAATACTTCGCTCTGTAATGACCGGGAGGCTTCGAGGGGCTACAGGTAGGCAAAGCCCATGATGGCCTCAATCTCTGAGGGTTTTGCTGGTCACTTCTCGTCGCATAAACACCTGACAACTCCATTTGCCCTTCCTGTTTTGAAAAGGATGTGACGGTCGAACGCTTGAGAGGCAAAGACCTGAGCTCTTTAACACCCAACCGTATGCTCCGAGTCTCATCGCGGCAATTTCTGCAGAAATAATTCATTGCTTTTGTTATCGCTGCAATAGTATAATAGCCAGAGTGTAGAGATCTACTGATTTTTATACGATCTTCTGTCTGTTTGATATTTGACATAATGATCTTTTTTGGGCCAGAAGTTACTTCCAATGGCTATGGTATATTCATCTATTTCTCTAATATGTCCGCTTAAAAGTGATTTCATATAGTTGCCGTCATCTTTATAGCCATCTTAGAGCCGTAGCTCATTATCACATATGATGCCTTGCTACCTTCTGTGTTGCTAGCCCGTAGAATCCGGAAAATAGTGACGCTAATATGGCCCATGGCGGCGCTACATTTCCATATACGAAATTGATTTAGGCCGTACTGTTTAATATACGACTAGTTACTGATATTCACATTCTTTGAATAGAGGCCATATTTTACCATCAATGTTAATGGATATACCACCATCTGTCACCATTATTCTCTGGTCGGAAGGCATATTTAAATCTTTCTTTTTAAACCCCTAAACAGCAGTCACAGCTGGCTACTAAGTCACCTATTTTGTTGCAGTACTACAAACATCTGATTATTTAAAAAAAAAAAAAAAGATCAAGGGATATGAGGTTAACTAATGCTTCCACATTAATATTAGCCACCTTCGATTAGTCACATCTCTGTTCGCTAGGTTTAAGTTCTGCAACAACACTCACTTTTACAGTAAATTTAAGACCAAGCTTTTACACATTCCCTGCTTTTCACAAAAATTATTTACTTACCA
>NW_023458561.1:42918857-42920978 GCF_013731165.1 Rhagoletis pomonella | reverse complement strand
TGGTAAGTAAATAATTTTTGTGAAAAGCAGGGAATGTGTAAAAGCTTAGTCTTAAATTTACTGTAAAAGTGAGTGTTGTTGCAGAACTTAAACTTAACGAACAGAGATGTGACTAATCGAAGGTGGCTAATATTACTGTGGAAGCATTAGTTAACCTCATATCCCTTGATCTTTTTGTTTTTTTTTTTTAAATAATCAGATGTTTGTAGTACTGGAAGAAAATAGGCGACTTAGTAGCCAGCTCTGACTGTTGTTTAGGGGTTTAAAAAGAAAGATTTAAATATGCCTTCCGACCAGAGAATAATGGTGTCAGATGGTGGTATATCCATTAACATTGATGGTAAAATATGGCCTCTATTCAAAGAACGTGAAGATGAGTAAGTGTTTTTGGCTGCCAAACCACTACACAGTACTCAAAGCTGAGATTTATGCTACATATAAAGAAAGCAACTACATAGTCGTATATTAAACAGTACTGATGCAGCCGTAAAAACGCTATTTTCGTCAATATTCAAGCGGATTTGAGAGCAATAGGATACAAAGTACTGAAATAAATTCGGTATTTGGAAATGTAGCGCCGCCGAGATAGCTACACAGAAGGTAGCAAGGCATCATATGTGATAATGAGCTACGGCTCTAAGATGGCTACAAAGATGACGGCAACTGTATGAAATCACTTTTAAGCGGACATATTAGAGAAATAGATGAATACACCATAGCCATTAGAAGTAACTTTTGGCCCAAAAAAGGCCATTATGTGGCCTTAAATATCAAACAGACAGAAGATCGTATAAAAATCAGTAGATCTCTACACTCTGGCTATTGTACTATTGCAGCGATAACAAAAGCAATGAATTATTTCTGCAGAAATTGCCGCGATGAGACTCGGAGCATACGGTTGGGTGTTAAAGAGCTCAGGTGTTTGCCGCTCAAGCGTTCGACCGTCACATCCTTTTCAAAACAGGAAGGGCAAATGAAGTTGTCAGGTGTTTATGCGACGAGAAGTGACCAGCAAAACCCTCAGAGATTGAGGCCATCATGGGCTTTGCCCACTCGCAGCTCCTCGAAGCCTCCCGGTCATTACAGAGCGAAGTATTCACCCAGTTTGTAATGGTTGTTTCACTCGTCGAAGGTGGAAATCCTTTAGCTGGCTGCGCACCGAGTAACATCTGGACCTGCCACCCAGAGTAAAAGAAGTTATATATTCCAACATAAATTAGTAGATACTTGCAATGCCAAACTAGTTTGAAAGTAATTAGGGGGATGCCCAATGCCTTGAGTGCAGCTGGGCTGTCACCACAGACACGTAAACTGCTGTTTCTCCACCTATTTTCGGCAACGCAGTCCACGGCCTTGTGGACTTGAAATACCGAGTCTTGTTACTTTATTTATTTATGGAATCCAGATCCTGACGCTACATGATTATTGTGGTTAAGACAGCACTAAGCCTCAGCTAACTCGACATTGCAGTATCTCCTCAGCAAAGGCATACGGTGGCGTACTATACTGTGGCATTGAACCGACATTAAAGTGTGAATCTCTGCCTCACTCCACACTGTATCATACCAGCACCAATTTCTCTTAAGCATCAAGAGCCTCCCGAAGATAAAAATATTAAGTGGCGATACGTTTAGCAGTGATTTTGGCACTCATTCACAAGAGTCACTCAAAATGAAGAACTCTGCCCTGCGTGGTGGAAATATTTTTGTCTTACATTCAGATATTCTATTTTTCCTTAAAAAAATAACGGTAATTTGCGAAACTATAGTTTTTTAGTTCTGACTTTTAGTACTATTTTACATTTTACTTCTCTTTTACAAATATATACTTGAACTCTAACGTAACCTTTTTTAGTTATGGGTAGTCGCGCTTTCATGCTGATATTAGTTCATGACGCAAAAACGTTGACGGCAATTTATTTGCTGTCACTTCAGTGAGACCTTCAGCTTAAGAAAAATATTTGAATAATTAGCCATATGCTTTTTTAAATTTTGATTTTGGATTGTTTTAAATGCTCAAAAAAAAGTGATTTTAATTGTTTGCTTTGCCGAGTTCGTGTGAAGATTTTTTTTGTTTTGTTTTCCAATCACTTATCTCTTGGCTTAACGCCAGCATTGAAAT
>NW_023458561.1:42828292-42918757 GCF_013731165.1 Rhagoletis pomonella | reverse complement strand
TTTGTTTTCCAATCACTTATCTCTTGGCTTAACGCCAGCATTGAAATTAAGCTGAAAATTTTCCGTTATCGAGTTTAATTTTTTGACAATTGATAAATATTTTTGCACTGGCGCAGAAAAACAAATTGTGAAGAATAATAACAAGCTATTTATTATTTATGTTTCGAATGTTGTTTGCTGAAATACTTTAGCCAAAATGGACGAAGTTTAAGGAGAAAAAACGGATAATACTAATTTATGTGAGGGTTTTCAAGGAAATAATAATTTAATTTGGGTTGAAGGAAAACTTGATTCGGCGGTGTGCCAATTGATGGAAACGAATTTTATGTTTATATAACTTTACTGAATATGGCGACACCTTTGGAATAATACTTAGGGCATTCCCTTAAAATTTTAAAATCTGGAAAATGAAAAATATGTTTCATTTTAATTTCAATAGAACAACCAAAGCTTAAGATCTTTCTATATAGTCAAGTCTTATTTTGTGCAGTTCACGGAAGTGTTCATACCAAAAATATATATTCTTGATCAGATACTGTCCCATTGAGATATCTGCCTATAGATAATTAATACACCATACTCACATTTGGGGTATTCACAACGGTTTCGTAAGTGTGGTATCATTGTATGTTGTAAACTTTAAACACTTAAGAAATATATTAAGGGAGTTCGCAAAGTACCATCAAAGTCATATTATGATTTTTTGTAGTGCTAAAAAATAGTTGGTTGACATTTCAAGTTCTCTAAACATTTATTTAAGCTCTTAAAGTTTACGACATACAACAATACGACACTTACGACACCGTTGTGAATCGCTCAATTGTTCCAGACATCTGTATGGAAGATGTTGCGATGAAATCTCACAACACTTTTTCACCTAAGCTCTCCTGCCTTCGCTAGACCGAGGCCGAAATACTCGTTTCTAGATCGCCTTCGGGCAGTTATCACCTAGTGGATCCCCATTTCTAAAACGGTTAAAAAGGAGAGCAGCGTGGAGAGACTATAACTGCCATATATGTACGTACGCTTGCAAATAATATATAGAGAAAAAATTGTGCTTGAAGCTCTCAATGTTCAGTGTATGTACGCAGCCGTTGTACGTGTAATTTCGTTATACGGCATTACTATCTAGTGGCCGTTCGTACATAAATCTATAACCAGGAATAAGCTACTCAAGATTCACAGAGTGGCTTGGACGATGATTGCAATGGCTTTACTCTCAACGCCGATAAAACCCCTGGAGACCTTTATTCATTTTTCACTGGAGACTTTGTATATGAAAAACTAAAAGAAAGGCGAAAATGATGGATGTTTTTCGTTGCAAACTTTAAGTGCTACAAAGAATATTCTTTGGCTCTTTGGCTCTGAGGAATTATGTCAACGCAAGGATACACTGTAGGAGCGATAGGGTAGCCAGATTAAAAAAAAGTAAAACTAAAACAAAAAAACAAAAACCATTTTTGTCGTCTCAAATTTCAAGTTCGATCTCTGTGCGCTGTAGAAAAAATAGAGAATGTAAAGCATTATCTATGTATGTTTGTACATATGTATGTCACTGCTCCGCATTGGCGACATTCATTACTTTACCACTTTCTCATGTGTCTGGCTGAATTTATAATTCGTTGCTAATAGATATTTAAAAAATTTTAAACAAATATTTATACACGGTAACAAAAAACAAAAATAGACTACATACATATAATATAGAACAACAATGCAATGCGTTAACAAAAATACATACACACATACATAAATCGAATGGAGAAACCAACAGTAATAAAATCATTCGTATAAAGATTATAAAAAAATATGTACATATGTTTGTAAGCGCATGAATTAAAAATTATTTTTATGCTGCCGAAATTTCACATTCATGCTATGTGTGTACATATGTACCTGAGTATGCATATAAATATATTAAGATTTACATACAAACAAACGCATGCAATAACATACATACCTACATTTAGTTAGTTGAAGCTACGAATGATTGCGTGGGCGGAATCTGTTGCTGCTGTCCACAATAAAAAAGTATAAATACATTCAAGTTGTTTTAGTTCCATTTCTCCACACATGCAGCAATGCATACATATGTAGATACAAAACATAAAATGTGTCTGCTATTTATTGCTTAAGGATAATCCATTTTCTACAAAATTTAATACTGAATAATAAACTACTATAAATTCTTATAATCATTCTCTATAATTTTCTTATTCTCTTTGCAGAATTCATGGAAATGATGACTGGCGAATAAATATTTATTCTAATATTTAGCTATATATTAGAAACATTTGATTTTATTTTTGTACAGAAGTTATGGCTGTGTATTAGATGCATGCCCACAAACCAGAACAGCGAAATGTGGCATTTCACAGCTAACAAAAAAAAAAACGTCATCTGCTGAATGTGAAAATGATTGTGAAAATATCAGCAAAATAAATTCTTATAATTTTTTTGTATAATTTTATATTTTATTTTATTTAAAATTTCCTTCTCGTTTCCTCTTCGAACCCAATGGCCCACTCAAGATAGGCATCCTGGAAGCTATCTCTAGCATCTATCCAGTTGACCCTGGCGAGTGTTCACTCAAGCGCTTATGAGTAATGTTTTCAAAGCCTAGCCGGACGCAGAGACGGAAGTCATCGCAACCGCATCCGCCACCACCAACGTAATGGTTACAGATGTGGAACGTACTTGGACGTGATATGAAAAGTGTTAAGCACAAACACATATTTTTAATACCCGCGACTTCATCCTTCTGCCTGGTGGCTGTGATTATTCGTTGAGGTTAAAAAAGCTATTACAATGATTAAAAAAAAAAGAGTCGATTTAGAAACGTGAGCAAAATTTTAGTACAGGGCCATAATTCAAACGGCAACAGCAAGTAGCTGTCACTTGGCAGATGTGCGCATGCATTTGAGGCAATAGTCAATATGATGATGGGATATGTAAAAATATTTTACACAAGCATGCTTGCAAATTCTTATACTTTTTACGAGTATTAACAAATATTTGCAATTTTATGACTTACGAGCATGCTATTGACAGCTGGTAAGCATTTTGCAAAAAAAAAATTATACATGCTTAGATAGAATATAAGATAAAAACAATTAACCCTTTAAGCATCTGAATGAAGCGCCTGTGAATGCTCAAAATAAAAATAGCAAAAAAAATATGAAAATCCTGACAAGTTATTAAATAATGAAAATGACAACCATAAAAATGGAAAATTTTCACGTAAAACAACTAAATTTTCAAATGTTGTGTAAGCAATCGTAAACATATCACTTATTTGCAACAGCGATTACAGAGAATTTGGCGGATTTGTATGCATGTACTTACATACATATGCTGCGCATAGCCACTCATACGTATATGTATATTAGGGTGGGCCAAAATAAGTAAAGTCGGAATTTTTCTCCTCTCACCCACTAGCATTCTTCTATATCGAAAAAATATGCCCCAATTTTTTTATTTTGAAATAAAAAAATATTTAGAGGTCGCTCAAAGCACTCAAAGATTTCAACGTATTTTATATGAAAAAAAAAATTGTTTTGTAGAAATGGTATAGAAATCTGGAAAATAAAAATTTTTCGATCGAAACACTCTGGTTCTTTTCAGGAGGCTTCCAATAACAATACCGTACTATTTATATAAACATTTTTTTAATACTAAAGATTTTTTATTAATCCCCCCACCCCCATTGCGTTTTGGCGGACCTGTAAATTATATATAGTTTCCATGAAAAAATATTTAAGTAAATAATTGGGTATTATTATTGGGAATCTCTACGAAATTTTTTTTTCACATATAAAACTCATGGAAATCTTTGGGCGCTTTGAGCGACATCTAAATATTTTTAGATTTCAATATAGAATTAATTAATAATTTTGGACCACCCTAATGTACATACATACTATATGCCGCATTAGTTCCATTTTCAACATTTCTCAGGGTTCGGGAATGCACATAAATCTGATCAGCGGATTCTCGTCAATTCAAAAGTGGGTGAGTGAGTTAGCGAATATGGTAAAAAGATGTTTTCAATGAGATTGCGCGATTGTGAGGCGAATGTGGCAAATTATTTATTTACTATTTCTTTATTTTTTTTTTTCAACTACATAAATAAATACATACATACTACATGTATGTTTGTACATAACAATACTGGCGCTGCAGCATCTTCGTTTGATAATATTTCTTGCTTAACAGTTTAGTAAAAATTACGATCTTTTGCAATCACTTGTGATGCCGCCGAAGGTAATCAGCGAACATCAGCCAACCGCCAACACGAAAAGCCAGAGCATCATTGCAACATGCCGTATACTTACTTATTGTGGTGCATTGTCGATTTTGGCTGCAAGTGAGGAATATGTAGCTATACATATGTATGTACATAAGTATGAAGGGTAGAGGGGCATCATTGATGAATGTTATCAGTAATCGACAGCGGAAATGATCGCAATTTGTAGCACTGCAATCGATGGATAACTGAGTCTTCTGCTTGCTTGCATCTTTATGTTGCATATTGAGTATTTTTGTTTACATACTTTCATTTTTTTCCATGCTTGTTTATGTGTGATTATTTACCGCACACAAAAGTCGCCTTACATTGGGTTTTCGTTTGCAACTCGCACGTACATTCATACCTACATATGTACGTACAGGCAAACATATATTAACATAATTACGTAATGTTACAAAGGGACGTTTGCAATCGATAGATATATAAATTTGATTGAATATAAAAATTAACCTTAGTGCCGCGAAATTAAAGAGAATTGATGTGCCGTTTATTGTTGTCATAATATCGTAATCGTAAACCCTTAGATATCATTACGTTGCACTTGTTGTTGTTGTTCTTGTGCGAAAATTCACAGTAGCGCTTATATTTTAGATAAATGGTTTTAGAGGCGACACACTTTCAAAAATCTAAAAATCAGCTAATTACCCTTTGTGCTGTTAAATATTTATTTTTTTTTTTGTTTACTTTACACAATGATTGAGATGAGACTTAGTGGCAGGCCAAATTTCGGTAGAAACCTTCTTGTTTTCGAATTCTGTGCAGCCTTCTATTGGCAATTACGTAAACCAAGGACGGCCTAGTGAAGGCCATTCCTTAGTTCAGTCGAAATAGGAAAATCTGATGATTTTTTGCATAGCAGTAAATTATTTTTAATAATGCGAAGCTAATAGTAAAATCCAATACAAATTTGCTCCACCTAATAAGACTTTTTAACAGTGGGCTAAAGTCTTCACTTTTTGGTTTCAATATCTGCGGATGAAAAAAGCAAAATAAGTGCAAAATATTTCAAGTGAGTAATGAGATTGACAAAAAAGTAAAGGCTGTAAAAAGTTAATATACTGTTAAAAAATAAGGATAAGGGTAATCAAAAATTTTTTTTAATAAAAAGTTAAGAAATTAATTGTTCCTTATTCTGAAAATGATTAACTAAAACATTGGAATTATTCTGGATTCCAAGTTGAATTGGAAAAGAATTTAGAGGAGAAAGCCAAGAAATCTCTAGCAGCATATTACATGTGCAAAAGGACCTTTAGAAAGAAATGAGGACTATGACCGTACGGCACCTATGTACACCACAGTCATCAGGCCAATTGCAACCCACGGGTCCTTGGTACAAAGGAAATAACAGGAAAATAATAGGAAAAGTGCAAGGACTCTCATGCCTTGCCACATCGGGGACAGTGAGTAAGCGCACCTCAGGAAGGGCTAAAAATGATATTTAATTTGCAATCGCTGCATGGTACGGCCGCAAAGAGCGCTGTTCGGGCACGCAGAAATACTGAAAGAAATAAAAAGGTGCCGGATAAATGGAATTAAAGCTGGCATAGACCCCAGCACTGATTACATTACGCCTGTTTGGGACTTCAATACGATGATGCCCATTAGGTTCCCGAGCAAAGAAGAATGGGATGCAGGACTGCCAGCAGCAGAGGAGGTCTATCAATCCACAGTGACTGTTCAAAGATAAAACAAGGAACAAGTCGGGCAGCACTGAAGGCAATGGGATCTAAAATAATGAAATCGGCATCGGTATGGTAATGTCGCACCACGCTGGCTTCAATGAGCCGTATCAACGTCGCTCATTGCGGGGCTCCCGGACATAGCAATATTGATGACTGGAATACCATAAAATTATTAAGGCTCACGCTTTTTCAATAGTCTGGGCAAGGTAGCGGAGGTGGAACTATTGGATCTCCTTGGCTTCATAATGGATAGTACTTGGTTCAGTAGAATAATGACTTAAAGCTACTCTTTCGATTAAAGCTACGTGCAAGGAGGAGACACTTACTTTAAGAGGGCACTCACAATGGACGCCCTCCTCATGAACATTTTTTTTTGTCGCTGCCCCATAAACACCGTTATGGGCATTTTTAAATGGCGCTGGTTGCCTTCTCAGTGTACAAAAACTAAGGAGAGGGTAATAAAAAGGCAACATTTTTTTTAAAAAAGAAAGAGCCATAAGTCGCTATCGATTTATCGTACGCACCCTCAGCTACAGTATTCGTATGTGTTCCTATATTTATCAAAATCCTCTTCACGTTGACTGCATTAGGTTTTATTGAAGAGCTTTCGAGAAACTAGTAATGACTTACACCTTAAAGTAAATTAACTTCTAAAGCCAAATTTGTTTTGCTTCGCCACCTCCTCTCTGCATACTTACCTACATACTTACATACATACATATATGTATGTATATATAATCACGTGTGGAACACTCAAATATGACACCATTTCTGACAATATAGTTAAATTGAAAATGTTCCATCACGAAGCAATTTTTTTCATTTTAATTCCTTTGCGTGCAGTGTCCGTTAAAGTGGCGTTGGCGTTTTCCTTTGACATGGCGCTCAAACATAAAAAATGTTAAATTACTCGACATGTTCGTTTACAGTTTTATGCCTGTAAACGCTGTTAACTGACTTTTTCTTTGTGCGATACTTAAAAACATATAAATACTAGTGATACGGCGGCATTTATAAACAAATTTTTAGCGATGAGCTGTTTAAGAACAAAGTTCGCATTTATTTTAATTTATAACAATGTATTTTCAACCGGAATTTTCTCAAACTACTAAGATGGCTGCAACTGATCGAATTTTTAGCTTTTTCATTGCATTTCGACATGAGAATTTTTTAAAGTAATAGATACGTAAAAAATAAAAATGTTAAATATTAACTTTCAATACTATTATTAAGTTTTGTACCACGATTTGGTTTTTTTTAGGAAAAATGGAGTAAGCAACAAAGTCTAAGCGGTAGGAGTTATAGTTGCTATTTCGAAGATAATCACATCTCCTCAACCAGACTTATTTCTCTAGACTTCAGCGGGAATATTAACTTTGTTGTTGTTTAGGTTAGATGACAGGCGCAATCGACGGTGTTTAAGAAAAAAAATTATTTTGTCGGAACTAATTTTTCTGTCAGTGGGGATAAATATAATAAGCCAACCTGCTTGATGACCAGTTGTTTTTAATATATCTGTGGTCAGGCATTGCTTTTAATTTGTATAATTCTGCTGAAATTCACAAGGCCGCATTCACACAGGAAGCGGGGCCCAGCCTAGGAGGCCGTTCCGAGCTTTCAAATTAATATAGCTTTTACAGTGGGATTTTGGTGCTGAATGCAAGTCAGTTTTTGATTTTCAACTTTCTTTTTGATTTTTCAACTTCTTGAATCTGATGCGAACAAAAAATCAAAATAATTAAACGAATATCTATTTTTGAGTAAGCAATTGAAACAAATTGAAGAACTATTTTAGCCGATTTTTATTGAATGTCTGTTTTGTGATATCTTTACGGGCGATTCCATGCAAAAACCTCCACTCTACTTCGATCAGTGTGAACACCAGCAGCACTGCTCCGTTTTTCCTTCCTTCGCTCGGGGCCACTCGGCAGTCTGTGTGAACGTACCTTAAGGGTGCCGATCGGCGCCAAGCGAAGAACCTCATACCACAAAAGAGAGAGAGAGAGAGAGAGAGAGAGATACCACAAAACGTACCGCCAATGAAAAGCGACAAATGTATCTACTCAATTTTATAGGACGTTATTGAAAAGTTTTTTTGAGATAGGGCATTTTCGAACTGGCTGCCGAGATACGAGTAGGTCGATCTTCTACTCAGTAGTCGATATATAAATTTCACAAATATTCAAAAAAATTTCATCAAAATTTTCAACTTTTTATTCAGAATTTTTATAAAATTTTCAAGTATGCAATTTTGTAGCTCATTCGATTTTAGTCTAATGAAGTGCAAGTTTCAACCAGCTAACTGCTTTTTTGGACTGCTTTTGCGGCTCTTTTATATAAAGAGTGCAACTTATAAAAACTGGTGCTGATTTTTTTCTGAAATTTTTTTATGCATTTTATTTCATAAGAAATTCATGCTTATATGGAAAAAAGTGCAAGATACACTAGGCGACAAATGAAATTGTACACCTGCAATGCAAACTTCATCCTTTCTTTAATATTTCCTGAGAAGTTCCACTTATTCCGCGCATAGTGACTGCCCGCAGTCAATTTTTCTGAAATAGCTCTCCCGTTTGTGCTAAGCGGAACTTGATATACTAAAATTTTCATGTCATCACTGCAAAATAGATTTATCTATGAACTAAGTGCCATAAAACTCAAAATAAAAATGGTAATTAACTATAAATCATTTCACGCCAATAATTTTTTTCTTTATTTGGTTAATACAAAAATATTCTTACTGATGTTCGAAAAATAACACTAACAACCGTGTCGGATTTATTAGTTATGGTACTTCGGCAACAGTTTACCGCGCGAGGCAAGCAATTCAGCGGCACCCCCAAATTAAATGTTGTATTAATTTTTTGCTTATCAGTTGGTTATTAATGAAATTACATATTAATTTATTGCAATTAAGGTTTTTTTTTTGAAGCTGGCTCTAACGTTGTGTGTTCATGAATAAATGTTCTCACTTCAGCGACTGAGTGTTGTGCTGCAACAACGATTAGCATCAAATGCAATGGATGATTCAACGGCGCATGAGCAACAGCTGAGCAAAGCTAAGCTTAAGTCATTACTACTTAAATACATTTATACAATATGTTGATGTTCGATATATTTATAGCAACGTGTTTGGACTTATTTATTTTTGGTTTTTTAATTTGATAGTTTTTTATTCTCTTTTTTTTTTTTAAGCAAAGTAATCGAAATTAAATGCATACAATGTTGCTTAGAACAATAGTAGAATGATTAATGCTAAGCGTTCCCGGTAATAACATACGCTGGCCCCTTTTTTACTTTATACTGAACCGATGTGTTAAAAATCTTTCTGAAATGCATTCCTTGCACAAGTTTTTTTTTTGTTTTTAAATTTATGTAAATCTACTGCAAATCTCTAAACAATTTACACTTTTCGTTTTCCCTTATAAAAATCTTTTTGTGAGTGTTTGCATTTTCGCGACTGAATCTCAGCGCTTCCAAACTAAGTAGCATATTTTTAAAGCGATTACTTAACAACTAACGAACTTGTTAAGTATCTATTCAGTTTTTGTTAGAATACGGTAGCAATTATAATTGATTTGTATGAGTATTAGACGGTCATTAATCAAGTAACTAGAAAACAATAATTTCTTCATCATTAAAGACTTTTTGTCATTAAAAAAGTAAAATATTTTCTTAAAAAAAATATAAATTTAAATTAAAAACTAAATTTAGTATGCTTGGATACCTAAAAAATTCATAGAAATTAATAGTCATTTCCTCGAGTTTAAGTGCACGTTAAGCGAGTTAAGTGCCTTAGCTACGGTTGTGTAATGGTTTTAATTTTTATCATAAAATACATTTTATTATATGTAGTAGTTAAACTAATGTGACCAACTATTTAATAGCTCAAAGAAGTACAGCTGAGATTGGGTTGGGTTAAAGTGCTTGCCCTAGGCAAGGGACACACTTGGACAACTAAGAGATTGTCCTTTGTCATACCACGAAAAAGCTGAACTGATAGCCTTAATTAGTTGGCAAAGTGCCGCGAGCCGATTACCAATTCGAATTTCGATCCCTGAGAGCTCAGTGTTAGTTCAGAAGTGCGAGCCGAAATGCTCCCATCTTGGCTTGCCGAAGGTTGGATAGTCTAAAAGAAAGTGTGGAGATGATTCCACCTTACCTTCCTCTTGCCAGCTGACACCAAATGGATCAGTTGAAATTCCTAGTCTTACCGCGTGAATACCAATCGCACAATGGCCTGTCAGAACCTCCATCACTAGCCCTTGAGAGGTAACGTGTTTTTCGGCACCTTTATGAGGTAACGATGGGCCAATTGTGTCTTGCGCTTCAAAAAGCATTTCAAAGTGCCCTATAAAAACATTTGCTCTTGCAGAGCAACGTATTATTTTCCTTTTTTATGTCACAAAAGGAGCATTGCTTTCGTTCATCCATTTTATTAGGTATTCAGTAGAGTATGCAATTTTAATATCGCGAAAACGATGTACGCTTGTTATTCTAGCGCTCGCCGAGCTAACACTAGGCCCAACCATCCTAGAGTGTACCGCAGTAGGACAGAGGCGTCTCTAGTTACTTCTTAGCTGGGGATAACGTTTTAAGGGCGCCTTTCGGACGCCGGTCATTAGCCACGCAGTTTCCCGCGATTTCACCTGAACTATCCTTACTAAGAAGTACTCCGAAGCAATTGATATGAGAGGTGAGACACTCCTTTACCGATTTCGAGAGCACTATCAAAACCTTTAGGAGTAAGTCTACCACTTCCTTGATGACAGCTATTTCCACCTGAAAGACACTGCAGAAGTCCGGAAGCCTAAACATTGCGACAAATTGTCTGTTGTTTTACAAGTTTAGCCTTATCTAGTGAGTTCCACCAGACAAGGGCTCCGTGAAACAAGATCGGCTTAAATCTGGTTTCATAGAGCTAATGAATTATTCTAGGCGAGAGACTTCACCTTTTACAGATAGCTCCCCTACACAAGTACAAGGCAACCGACGCCTTTCCTCAATGTTAGGCTCCCACGACAGCTTACTATCCAGGATCAAGCCTAAGCAATTGGTCCTGTCTGAGAGCCGCAGACGAACGCCCTCACTCGAGGGAAGGGCCACAACGGGTATATTGTCCTTCATGTCAAACAATACCAGTTCTGTCTTACCGTTGATCTCTCAGCTAGTTACCTAGTTCTGGTAAACTTGGGCCAGATCAAAGAGGATGTCTAGAAATCCTCCCTTAATTAAAAGTTCCACATCGTCTGCATAGGCGATCACCCGACAGCGCACTTTTGCAGTTCCTCTAGCAGGTCATTTAAAACCGATATCCAGAGCAGGAAGAGAGTGCACTACCTTACGGAGTGTCACTATTGGCTCTGCCCTGAGCACCTGCCCTTCCCCACGCCGTTCTGTCACGAAGTAAGCTGTAAATAAGCCCTATTAGGTGGTGGAATGTTGAGCTCTAGAAAGCCAGTGATAGATGATGAATCGCGTTTCTTATGCACAGGTCTATCAGTCTCTCCGGCGGTTTTAGCAAAAACGAAGACAGACTGATAGGCCTAAAATCTCTAGGGGAAACATGGGAGCCTTTTCCGGTCTTCGGGATAAGCGCAACACTGACTACCCTCCAAGCCTTGGGGATGTACCTGGTCCTCACGCAGTTCGCATAATTAGAAGCCAACCAATTGCAGACTTGAAGGATTTTAACGAATTTATCGCCCAGGCAATATGAAGATCGTCCAGGAGATCGGAGGAGTACAAAATATCGCAAAAAAGTAATGTACTACCGAAAGAAGTACGGTTGGTCACATTAAGCTAAACCCAACACACAGCCTGAATTTAAAGGATCTTTAAAAAACAATAAATGCAAAAAAAAAACTATTGGTCACACCTGCAGTTAACTCACTATGAGAAACTGCTATAAAAAGCGAAATTTTTTTAAAAATTTTATTTTTGATGCTGAAATGCTTCTATCAGCTCTATGAACAAAATGTCGCTTACATCTTTTTGTCGGTTACGCCTCGATATGATCTATTGGTAAGATAAAAATAACTTATTTCATTTTTTCTTTTTAAAAATTCAATATTTTCTGTTTTTAGTTTAATTTTCTTTTAATTTTTAGATTCTATTGTCCAAAAAAGAAAGGTATATATTTTTTAATTTCTATTGATTTTTAGGAACTTTTTTTTTTTAAATATAACTTGGTTTTCTTTCGGTCGTTTAAATTTCTTTTAGTATTTAGTTTTTAATGTTTAAAAAGGAAAATATATGTATTTTGCTATTTGATTTAATTTTTGAATCATATTTTATTTTTTTCTTTATTTAAACTAAATTTAACTTTTATTTTTGGACTTTGTTTTAAAAGTAAAAATATTTTATGTAATTTATAAATATATATTATACATAATTTTAAAGTAATATTTTCTTCATTTTTGATTTAATTTTTTTCTTTTTCTAATTTAATTTTTAAATATTATTATTTTGAGAAGACGAAAATTTAATTTTAATTTAATTGAACTATATTTTTTTTAGTTTTTTTCGCCTTACTTCAATTGTTTCTTTTTTAAATTAAATTTTCTTTTATTTATTAATTTTGATTGTTTTAAAAAGTTAACTATATATAGGTTTCTTCAAATTAATATAATTAACATATCGTCACTACACAAAAGGCGGGTAAAAAAATTTTGCGAAAAAAGATGCTTATGAAAAACTGCGGCGAAGTATGCTAAGAGTCTTAGACGCCGAAGTTTTTTTATGCGTCTTTTTTCGCCGTCAACTATTGAGCTCGCGCCTCTTTATTCGTGTCTAGTGACGATATAGACCTCCTCTTTACCAGATCTTTCAACTAGTCTTTCGAAAGACAGTAAAGAGCAACTAATTACCTTGCCAGAACTGTATTATGAAAAACTTTTGTCTTTCGAAAAACTGTGGTTGGTTGAAAGACAGTTGCCAGAATTGCCCGGTTAGCCAAATTAGCTTTAGCATTTGCAGTTTCATTCTATTTCCGCATACACCCAAACTCTTAAGCGATATTTTCTTTACACGTTAAGCATACGTCGTCTTTTCAATGAAAGATCCGCTCTGATATACATTAATATTTATGTCAAAACGTAACCTTACTGTTACACGAACATAAATAAAAGCTTTATTTTCAAAAATTATTGCATTCACATCAATTCTAATTAAAATTAATGACCAATAGCGGTGCGTTTTCAAAAGTGTTAAAAGGTAAACGGTTTTTCAAAAAATACATCCGCCTTAAAATATTTAAAGTGAATGTCTACCTTTGAACTACGGCGAATTAATCGTGAAAAACACACAGCCACAGTCAATGACACCAGCGAGAGTTGCATCATATCTGTCAATACTTAAAATTTAAGTACTCACTCGAACACCTACTATGAATAACATACTTTTATGTACGTTTGGAGGTATGCATGTATGAGCGAGTATGTATGTATGTACATAGATGACATATGCGATATATGATAGCTAAAGAATTGCTACAATTCTATGGCGCTATTGTGACACTGAAGTCATGCAAATAATACTGAAAATATTACAATACTTAGCACATTTGCATTATTTTCTATATTTACTAATTGCGCGCACTCGTAAAATATCAAAGAATGATGAAAATCTAAGAATTTGCAATTCAAAAACCATAAAATATTCTGCAAACATAAATTACTATATGCTTATAAGTACCCTGCAGAAAAAAATTAACAATTGATGCAAAATAATCCACTTGTAGTTAGCTACAAAAAGTTAACTAGAAACTAGTTGACAAGTAATGCAGGAGTAATGCAGGAGATTGTTTGTTTTTAACGCGTTTCTATTTAAATATCCTGCACTTCGCAAATACTTTTTCGAATTGAGGACAAGTAAAAGGAAGGAAACTTCATATTATAATTCTGAAGTTATGTGTGTTATGTGTTAGCTTATAGTTAGACACATTTCCTGCAGGGTATGTATGATTGTGCTTAGTGATTAAGCGCTTTGCATCGCATCGCATCGCATTGAGTTGATGACAGAAGAGTGAATAGTTAGTTGATTGCAACAGAATTATTGCACCCAAACAAGCGGTCATACAGTCAGACAAGTGGATAGGCTAGTGTCACTCTATAAACATTGTAAAGACGTTTGTAAATATTAATGTAAAAACACTCAATCATACACACATGAATATGTTCGTGCGTATGTGTGTTTGTATGTATGTATGTATATTAGTAAGCACGTGCGGCATGCGGTTTGTGGCGTGCGCTCGGTGGGCGCTGCAACTGTTGCAATCCATTGGTGATGATCTATCAAAATGGCATAACTGCAAACACATATGGACATACATACATACATACTTACAAGTTGAAATACAAATAGATCAGCAAAAAACAAAACCAACAGCGGTTGTTTTGGATTGGTTTTCATTGCCTGTTTTTTTGCTGTTTTTTTCTTGTTTGCACTTTTTTATGCTAAACATTTTATTTGCTTCTTTCTGCCTTAACTTTGCAACAATTCATGTTTTTAACTTTTGTTGCCTTTATTGGTGGCATTAAAATTTTAATTGCTCTAAAGTTGAGCGCTAAACGGTAAGCGCGCCATTGATTTTTCACAATCGAAGTGTTTTTGATTTGCTTTGATGAATACGTAGCGTGCAAAAAATTATAAATAAATATGTAAGTACTATGTATATTTGAAATATAGTAATAGAAATAATGCATATTGCAAATAGAAAACAAAAGAAGCGAAAATACAAGCAAACACTTGCATACAATACAGTGGTAAATTGTCAAACGAAATATTTGACAGAGATGAGTTCGTTGCCGCTGGGTTATTTATGTATGTAGGTATTGAATAGGTATGTAGGTATGTACATTAGACCGTATCACAAAAAAGGTACAATTTGTTGCAAGCGATTTTGAATACTTACTAGGCGGGTGTTTGAGCAAAGTAAATTTTTTTGGCACCCTGTACAAATTTCCAAATCGGTTTTTTTGATGCCCGATTTCTATAAATGATACACCGTTGTACCAGATATTAAAAAAGCCTACCTCTCATATCAAACTAAATTTTTCTTTTTCAGAAAACGGCAACCTGTACGCAATATTATCTATTACCCCTCTTCAAAAAAATGTTAACCAATTTTCATTAAACAACGGCTAACAACTTGAAATTATGTAACATTTCACATGCAAAGAGGTGGCAACCCTCCTACATATAGTTAAGAAATAAAGCACTTTCAAAACCATTTGGTTGATACTCCTTTTGTAATAATTGGTTAAACTTTTAAAATAATTTTAATAGAATTTTTCAGCTGGTGGCAACACTTTTCGAAAAAGTAAAACCTTTTTTAGATCTACAGAGCAAGCGCTTTGTATCAGATTAGAACGGACATTGCAAATCTGATGACCTGAAAATGACAAAAAGTCACTTCGAATATTATATACACCCTGTATGCCTAATAAAAAGGCCAAACGTTCAAAATCCAATGTAACTTCCAGAATATTTATCTATTTTTTTCTACTTTGGTGGCATTTGTCATGGAATAAGAGAACTTGCTTAACTACGTCCAGCCTAATGTGATATCTATGTACGCTTGCGTCTGTACTTTTTTCAAAGTGATGCGCCAGCACTAGCAACAAAACATCTAAAACGTCAATCGTGCATATTGGCTGCGCGCCTTTCCAAAATGTTCTAAATACATTTGTGATTGTATTCGAACTTCAAAGCATTTCTGAGCATTTATGCGAATATGAATAGAGTAAAAATACATACAGCACAGCTTTTCATTGACATTAAATATTTTAAATTGCCAAACACTTATTGTGTTTTGTCTTTTTTTTTACCACAGCGTGGTCTATTCATGCACGCATTCATTTCAATTTTAAACGTTAAGTGTATGCATATATGTATTATTTATTTTGACGACATCATGGTAGCATACAACAATAGGGATTTTTAATGCTTTTAAGCCCAGTCTAAGGAGGAACTATTCAAAGCCTTTGCTTGAGAATATTTATAAAATAAAGTTCTTACCGCAGCAAGCCATTAAAGTTGCATTGAAACATGTATGTATCTTATCAACTCCTCGCCGCCGCACAGTGTGCTTTTTGAACACTCCATGCGAGTTCACCGCATTTGTTAAAAAAAGAAGTTGTATTTTTTATTACCCTAACTATTACACTAAAAAAAATTTAATACCTCAATTTAAAAATAACAAGCACAAATTCTAGTGCTATTTAAGATCTGTAATTTGAGGCCTGGTAGAAATTTTTAGGCTCTCGGAGAGCCAAGTTATAACAATTTTAAAACCAACTTAAAATCTGCTATTTAATGTTAAGTCGCATGGAGTGTTCAAAAAGCACACTGGGCGCCGTACTTGATTAGCTCAGCTGGCAGGCCGTCAGCTCCAGCAAATTAATTGTTTTTTCAGCCGTGTAATCGCTATTCGTACCTCGTCATAGTCAGGCGGTGTAACATTGACTCCATCAATATCGACTTGGGCTAGGGTCATCTTCTCCACTAGTTTTACTGCTGCTGCCACTTAATAGTGTAGAAAAGTTTGCCCTCCATAATTTAAGTACGTTCCGGACATCGGGCACTAGGTCATCATTGTTGTTTTTACAGGAGTTTGCTCTCTCTCTGGTAAAATTTTCGGGCACTTTTACTGTCGGTTAGCATTTCAAGCTCTTCGCACTCCCGTTTTTCGGTCTCTCTCTTCTTATTGCGGCAAAAACGCCCCGCTTCCCTCTTCAGCTCCCTATATCGATCCCACATAGGCATTATCTTTTTCTCTGCAGCTTCGTGATATTCCTGAACAAACCAGTTGTTGTTTCGGGTTCGCTAAAATCCGACTACTAATTCGCCGCGGCGGTAAGTAATATAAGGTAATGTGGCTCCACTGCTCGCATATGTCGTTTTGTTGAAGAGGTCTCTCTGAGAGCAGATGTGAGAGTCGTGTGGCGAATGCATTGGCTATCTGTTTTGACTGCAGCTTTTCGACGTTAAGTTTTCCTTGCATTGTTGGACGCACATTGCATTTATTGAACGGCGGGGATGCCAGCTTTCCTCTTTATGAGGACATCAACCAGCCGGGCAGAGAAAACTTCCCTATTAAGGGTTTGGACATTCGAGGTGCATGCTCTCAAATAGTCCTAAAACGTTACCATGGTCGTAATCAAAAATGGGGATCTCATCCGAAATTCTTCACTGGAAGTGGTGTTGACGTGGAGGGTCCCAAACCTAGCGCGCAACTAATTGGTGGGAGAGGCGTGGTTTCTAAACCGAATAAACGTTTATATGGCAAGCCACTTGCTCCTGCTGCTGAACAGACGCAGCAGACTGGTAGAAAATAGGTGGAGAGCCAAGTTGCACTAATGGCATTGGGCAGCCTTCTAACCACATACTTCCAGATTGGTCCCGGCAATGCAACTGTGGATAAAATAGTGTTGGAAAACATAACAAACTGGTTTTACTCTTTGTGTCAGATAACCCAGGACTTAAAGGTAATGAGAAATCTGATCATTTTGCTAGAGAATGCACATACCAGGTATTTCTTGGTTCGCTTGAAGTTACAGCACTCCCACTTTCGGCTATCGGAGCCTTTGTAAGAAAGTAGTAGAACTTTTCACTCAAAATTTGACTGGCAGGCTGCAGGTGGGCAAAACTAGGGTTGCCCTCAACATCAAAAGGTCTTGCTAAGTATTTGCTTTCATTGATCAGTTGGTAAATGTAGACAACTTTTGGGACTGCTGACTGGTTACTTCTCGTGGCAACACCATTGCTGTTCCTCTCTTGAAGACGATTGCACGGCGCTATGCTTTTTGAGCTTCTGTACGCTTACTTATCCACACAAATGCATTTATATAAACTGCCGTTTATCCAGAACCTAACTTCTTTATTTGCTTCTAATTTTGCTGCTTAGGATATTTTAGATAATTATACACTTGTATGTATATGTATGTATCCATGCATTTTTCTTCTTGTTCTTACTCTTCCGCCCCCTTTATAATTTTGTCACCTACTTTTAAAAATCGATCAACTGTGAAATTCGATCAACAACAACTTGTTGCACATTGCTTCGCAATACATAGCGCACCAATGCGCACGTCCACTGCAATTTTGGCCCCATTCAAACCAGGCAAAGGAATTCAGAAAAAGTATGGGTAAAAACCAATTGGGAATTACAGCTTTGGCATGAGGTGGCTGTCATTGATTGGAATTTGTGATTTATCAAATGTCAGCCAAAAGAAAAGGCCAAAATTGTTAAGAAGCACACAATCGCTATCGGAGCGCATTTAAATTACAGTTTCTCATGCAAAGATCGAGAGCATTTTCGTTTGCATCAAAGTACGTACATATGTATGTATGTATGTATGTAAACATGTATTTATGTAGTTGCATAAGATGCACATTTCTCTGAATTATGACGCTTTAAACGTTTTTAAATCAATTTCTTATAATTAAAAGTCTTTGGATTGGAAAACTCAGCATCGCAAAGTGATTAAGTAGATTTTATAATTCATTTTTTTTACATGCAATAAGTGATTAAATCGATGCCATCATTGGGCATTGCAAAAGTTGAAAAAGTGAATGCGATGATAATATTCAAAAACAAAAAAAAAAATTAGGAAATTTAATTCAGCTATTATTAAAGCCAGTAAGTTGATTGCCTAAGCTGTAATTGAATAACATATTAAGAAATCAAGACGTGAAACTTCTACGAATTGGAGAACTTTCAATTGGATTTAAAGTTTTTAAATGCTCAGTTTTGCAAATCTAAGCTAATTTCAACCTACTTATGAAACTGAACAGACTATCAACCGATTATGTAATGGTAAATTAAGAATGCGCTTGTCTAAAAAAAGAACGAATTATATTTTTTAAGTTAAAATTTGTAGGCAGATATGTAAATACTAACTTCTTCAAATTTCAGATTTAAATGTGTACATATGTTTGTAGGGATTTTTTAAGTGTCGAAAATCCAGGGATTATTTGCCAAGAATCCAAAGATTTTCGGGAATTTTAACTTGCCACGGTGGCAGTAATAGAAACTGCTTTTGTTGACCAGGGATGGCTATATTTCTTTTTTTTTATCTAATATTTAATATTTTTTATGACTTTGAAAATTGAATAATATGAGTAACTCAGAAAATGGTTTAAAAAAGAGAAAATTCTGTAGAGAAAGAGCAGATTAAATTTGTTGGTGCATAAGGTACTAAATATGTCCTTAAAAATTAAAAATTTATCCTTGAATATCGCTGAAATTTTGCAATATTTAAATATTTAAAAAAATTATATATTAAGGACTAATATAAACTCGAAAACGTCCTCGAGTATAGTCCTTCTACCTTTATTAGCTTAAAAAAGAAAATTAATTAGAAGAGCATTTTCAATACCTATTCGTCCTTGTAAACCCAAAAATCCTACAGAATTATCTATTTCATTTGGTAGCCATTTTTATTCTACTTTGCGCTGAGTTTTTTAACTAATTTTTAGAATTTATCACATCTTTGAAATTACAAAGTTCTAATAAAAAAAAAATTCTAAAACTGAAAACGCAGCTTTACTATATTTGGGCTATTGTATCGTGAGTATATTGATTGCTTGATGTGTTTTGAAATCTTTTTGTGTCAACTTGTCTCAATCTTTTTACTCAGAATTTTTAGAAAAATTCTAGGTACGCAATTTTATAAGTATAGCCCATTAAATTACAGAAGGACAAAGTGCATGTTTAAAGTGACTAAAAGTAACTTTGATTTTCGTTTGTATTTTGTATGCTCAAATATGATGACATTTTATTTTATTATATTATACATTGTTCATAAATGAGTTAATTTCTTCTTTTGTATGCTGATCAATTCAATTTTTAAAAATCATATGTTTTGAGTCATATATTTTTGAGAAAACTACATCGTAGTGATTTGAAAATATCAAAATTATATTTTTTAAACAGAAAAACCCAGTGTCAAATCCTGAAACTTATCTGCCTTTGTAACATGCGTGGCATACTGTTAATTGATTTCACCATATTGAAAAAAATTGGTGACAACCATCCATCAAGGAATTTTTCAACATTTTTCGTTTCGTCAATATTTTAACTATATTTACTTAAACTTTAGTATACAAATTACATACACTGGTTTATAGCAAAAATGTTCTGTGGATGCCACTATCCAATCCCTATGTAGAATTGCTCGGTGATTCCGAAAATGGAGTTAATTTTTGTGCTCTTGATACGTTTTCAAGATATTTTAAATTTACCGTTATTCTGCTAAAAGCAAAATTGTTTCCTTTTAATCACGTATATCTGACGAACCAATTTAACAATCATAAAATGACATACCTCAAATCAAAGCTAACAAAATTCTCTATAAACCGTATATATATCACTATCCGATAGGAATTATAGTTTCTGACAAATTAATTAATCATGCCATTTTTTTTTAATGAAAGAAATGAAAGTTATTCATACCTGAGTAACACGCTTTTCTGCTCATATTTCATGCAAAAAATCTTTGCGCATTTTCATTTGACCACTTATTATTTCTTATATATCCATCGATTTTCTTCAGTAGTAACTTGATTTTTGTTTGTAATAGAACAGGCTTTAGCACCGATGCAAAAATTTGGCACAGAATATGTTATTTTTTTTTAATTTCTCTTCTGTTAAAGTTTCATTTTTTCATTAAAAAATAACAAAAACTGGAATGATTAATTAATTTCTCCGAAACTAGAGAGAATTTCATTAGCTTTGATTGGCGTATCTCCTTTTAAGTTTGTTAAATTGGTTCGAAAGATATACGTGATTAATAGGAACCACTTTTTGTTTTGAGCTGAATAACGGTAAATTGAAAGTATCTCGAAAACGTATCCATAGAAAAAAAATTAACTACATAGAAATTAGATAGTGGCGTCTGGAGGACAAAAACCAAACTAAAATTTCTGATCCAGTGTTAATATCAGTAGCTACCCATTTGAAAAATATCTGGATCAAAGAGCTTGTAAATTTTATTTTCATTCTACTAAAGCTTTTTCAAACATTTTTCGTCTGGCACCCACATTTAATTTATAGTACATAACTACCCAATAATCATTGTGCTTCGTTAACAATTCGAAAATGATTAGAAAATTAACATTTTTCTCAAGTCTCACCGTCGATAAAGAATGTGGATTCGATTCGAGAACTAGTCCATTCTCCATGGGAAACGGAACCTTCGTTATCCAATGTTTTTTTCCTTCGTTATGAATTGGAAATCCAGCGCATTATCGAATTGAAATTTTAATGAGAGAGAGTGATTATATTATATTTCCCTTAGAAAATGAGCTGGATTTCACTTCCGATCTTTTTACTATGGTTTTCAGTTTTTTCGAACCCATCTCGAATGTATTTCCAATGCACTATGAACATTGAAAAACTAAGGCTGTTTATGAATTCGTTCTCAGTTCGATATTTATATTAGACTAGCCGGCCTCGCCACGCGCTTAATGTGTTCAAAGTATCTCGACTTTCCTTTATACTATATACAGAAGATAGTAATTTTTAAATAGGTGGCAACCCTATTCAAAAAATTAAAGCTTTTCAACATGCGAAGGCCAGGCCCTTTCATTTGGTATCTCATTTTGTAACATTCGCCAACGGACGGCGAAAATTTTTTAACTTTTTAATAGTTGCCAACCTTACTCAGAAAAATAATACATTATTGCACATGTCGAGGCTAAGCCTTTTCGTTTGACAGTGATGGGGCAGAACTTATGCATACGCTTCTTATGATTGAATATAGTAATTTTTTACAGGTGGCAACCCTATTAAAAAAAATATTAGTGCTTTTCTAGAGGCCAATCCCTTTTATTTGACACCTCATCTTTTGTAATCCAACGAACGGTAAGATCCGCACCGTTTTTAGACAGGTGGCAACCCTATTAAATTTCTAAGTAAAAAAAGATTCCTATTCTGTCGATTAAGAAGATATCTTGTCAAAATCCGTGCAGTAGTTTTTGAGATTACCGCGTACAAAAAATCTCGACTTTCCTTTATACTATGTATAGAAATTGCAGGTAGTTTTCGAACGTTCGCCAAAATGTTTATAGGGTAGAAATAAAGAAAAAAATTTGTTTATATGTATCTTTTGTTGGTTGTTGATTTTATAAAAAATAAGCGGAAAAAATTAAAATTAAATATTTTGCATACATTATGAAAGAATCTCTATGCCAATACTTTTGTGTTGGACCGTATGCATGTATGTATGTATGTATGAAGATAAAGCTTTTGGTTTTACTAATTTCGCCAAGTCATTTTCGTAATATCTCTCCTCCTTAACAAATTATGTAATTGCAGCCGTCGGGAAACATACATACGTATGTACCTATTAAGCTCATCAATATTTTTATTGATTTATTTTTCAATCACAAGTTGAAATGGCATTTAAAACTCCATATTTATGTGCATTTAACAAAAGCTTACTTAAATTTTTATTAGCTTTTTCTAACGCCTTGATTGTGTTTATTTTTTTGGAAAATTTTAAAACATGACTTTGCTAAAAGAATTAAGCAATTTACAAAGTTTTGTGGTTTAAATCCTGTAATGCACAGCAGCTAATGAGTAGCCTAGAATTGCAAAATTATACACGAAATAAAGGAGGAGAAATATTTTGCAAGCGCTTAGTAAAGTGAACTAACATAAATTATAAAAATTTACAAATGTATGCACAATTACAGTTAAGTTTTTTATAATCAGCACTAAGAGCGCTACCAAAAAAAAAAAAACAAACCAACAAGTAGCATCTATTTAATTCTGCACATTTGCAAATCGATTTAAAATGTATATGAACATAAACTAGTTCCAAGTAGTATGTACTTTCTTTTGTTACAGCTTTCGCAATGTGCGATTTCGCACGCGACTAAGTGGGTTAGTATGCTTGCAGCAGGTTCGAAAATTGCCACCTACTTCTATTGCACATCATTTAGTGCGCCATCAACATTGCGCCATTCAACCAAATCTATTGCTGGAAAATGATGTTTGGCAGATTTGAAGATCTACATTTTTAAGTAAATTTTGCTTGTGCTGTTTTAACGCTTTGTAGACAAAAGGTAACAACTTTTAATTTATTGTCATCCGCCCCTTAAATTAAACAAAAAAAAAAACAATAAATATTGAAAGAAAATCAAAAATAAACTGATGAGCAGTTTAAAGAAATTCACAACCGGAGTCTGCATACATATGTAAAGATGTAAACATTATGAGCTCATTGTATTTTCCAGCTGACACGACCGGGTTTCGGGTTTGAGCATCAATCGCTGCTTGCTGTAAGCTGCACGATCACTTGCCAGTTGCCACCACCGACGACACTGCTGAGAGTATTGCGTTAACAAGCTCAACTTTTGACTACTACATAGTTGTTGTTCCTGGCTTTGGTTTTTTTTTGATCGGTGTCGAATGCTTCAACAATGCTCGTCTGCAATTAAATTCGTATAAAATTTATTGGATTTCCCATTAACAAAATTGTTTATGCGAATTGGCAAATTCTAATGCGCTGCTTGAGCGAACGCATCTATCAGTGAACGAATAGCCGCCGCCTTTCCTTCACCCGCGCGTGTGTGTGAGTGTTAGTCAGGCTATTGCGGATGCTGCAATTTAGTCGCTAAATTATGACGAAGAAGAGCAAAGCAATGAGGTGTGCTTGAAGAGAATCAACTTGTGTGTGCCAAACTCAAATTTCATGCAGATTAGAATGTAGGCACTGCGATACTGATTGACAGCAAATTTATTAGCTCAAATGAAAGAGTAAGTGCATCGAGAAGTTGCGATGGCGAAATGGTTTTAGTCAAAGCGATTCTTTGAAAATTTTCATTAGATAGGAAAATTATTATTTTTTAAATGCAGTGATATTTTTAGCATAGCAGTAGATGAGATGGAATCGAGCAGTAAAGGAAGAGATTTTTTTTCGCTTAGCCTCTCCGCGTTAACCGCATATTGAGAAAATGTATTAACCATAATAATATATTGGCGCTTAGACTTTTTCTAAGTGTTTGGCCGATTTCCTCCCCCTTTTTTAATGAGGGTGGAGAGCCCCGCTTTCGAACAGCAAATGGTTTTTATGAGAAGCTGCTAGAAACACATTTTCTAATTTAGTTTTTATCTGGACCAGTGATAGAAACCAGGTTGTACGGAGTGATAGTAAGATGGAATAAGTTCAGTAGAAAGGGGCAGGATAATAAGATTACAAATATAACAAAGGCTAACTTCAGTTGAAATAGCTTGGAAGCAGATTATTTCTTATACATAAAGAGTTAAAGTTGCGTTCCTTGCCCGCGTACAAACCACTTTGGTGGCCTTGTGAGCGCTAAATGCACTTATTTCCACCTGTGAGGTCTCTGCAAAGCTTCTTAAAAATGCTTTACAAAGCTCCTCTTGGGTTTGGCAGAAATCTTGATCCAGCTCAGCGGGCTGATGATTAAGTGTTTCGAGAAGTTCAGGGAATTTTGGCGGTCACGCAGGTGTTGCTAATAAGACGTCCATAAGATGGAATCGTTTCAAAATAATTTTTTAGAAGAAACACGGGTGTGTTTTGTTCTGAGCCTGGCGTAGAGATGACTGTATTGAGGGTCCATGACATGCCCTTCTTCTCAGACCATGCTTATACAGGATTTACTATTTCTGCTAGAAAATCCCCGAGTGATAATTACTTTAGGAACCCCAGACTCACAAACTGTGCCCTTTTTTAGGAACATGGAGAACCTGGAGGGGGTGATCGATCGTCTGAATTATATATATTAAATGAAGTTTTTTAAACAGACCTGTCCCCTAAGGAGGGCCAAGAGAAGGGAAAATCCGCTTTGGTAGAGCCTTGAATATGGTACTCCTAGGAAACAGGTGAGGGCAACGTTTAGCCTGGCTAAGAGTGTGGACTCTAACGTGTGCTAGCGCAAGTACAGGAATCTCCTAAATATCGACAAAAAAGCCATACGTATTGAGAAAATAAACTCATAGCGGAGTTTATGAAGTGGAATCGAGAGCTCCGCTGATATAGCAAGGCTTAGGAAGGTTCTGTCCGAGGGTTGTGTAACCCATGGACTAGTGGACTCGAGGTGGCGTGTAATCGCTCGATATATTGTTAAAAACTCACTTCCCTTCGGTCGAGGATCTAGGTGGACTACATGGCGCTGCATCATCTACTGCCAGAGGAGGCAGCTTTGCATGAGAACTGTTGATAGCATCCCGGGTGGAGTGGTGCATTGGGCTCCTTTTCGCAGTATAAATCGCTGGGTTTGGACGGTATATTTCCTGCCATATTTCAGAAGGCAGTTTGGAAGACCAGAGTCTGGCTGTGTGAAATATTTGAAGGCTGCTTAAAGCTGACCTACATTCCAACATCATGGATGACTTCCAGGGTGGTCTTCTTACCAAAAGTAGGCAGAAGTGGCCACGCAACTCCAAGGACTATAGGCTCATTAGCCTAACTTCGTCTCTTCAAAAGACTCTGGAGTGGTTAATAGATGTATACATCCAACAAAAAGTAGCGGGGGCACATATATACTATCAAAGGCACAACACGTCTACACTAAGGGAAAATCGGTAGATACCGCCCTACATAGTGTTGCTAGGTGCAGTGGCGCTTCGGCGAGGTGGGGTAGGCATGAGGCCACCAAACCGGTTTAAAGAGGTACACCGTAAGGGAGCGTATTATCGCCACTACTTTGGTCGCTGATAGACAACAGGATACCTGCCGAATTTAGGGCATATGTGGATTATGTTTCTGTCAAAGTAAGCGGTAAGTATCTGTCCACACACTCAGCTCACTTATGAGCCAAGCACTAAGAATACGGATCTGGTACTCTTCATCAGGTGGCTTATTTTACTATCACCCCTTCGGCTGGCTCACAGACCTAAGTGCAGTAGACGTTCATAAATAAGTTCTCGCGTTTTATTCACTTAGCCAACTGGTTCTACTTCTAGGTTCTCAAACTGTACCACGATGGGTCCACTGACCTCTCCAATATTGTTAGATGCACTTTTAAGAGTAGGTTAATAAAATTATAATATTTTTGATTGGAAACTTATTATTTTATCGACAGTCAAACTTTGTAGAGCTACGTAAATTGTTTTTTTTTTTCCAAAAAATGCCACAGATATTAAGGCAGGTCTTATAAACTACAGGTCGGTATGGACGAAATATGCCAGATAAATTTAACTTGTAGCATTTTCCAGCTAAAAGGCTTCTCTCTCCAGACAGGGTCCTGAAAAGGGGACCAAGGTACTAAGTTGCTCAAAACAATATCCTGGAAAAATTCCGACCAATGAGTAAGGCGAAAAAGCGACTGTTGCTTTAGTTGAAAACCTACGGAACTACTTGCCGTTCTAACCAAATTTGTTTATCGGCAATTTTTTGCCGGAAACTACTTTCTATGTCTAAGTCAATATTTTGGACATGCAATTAATGCTTCTGAATATCTCCCAACCAAATTCAACTCGATTATTTGTATTTCCATAAACGCCCCCCAGTTTGATTTTACAGTAGGTGCTAGTAGCCGTTACGAGTATGTATGTATGTATGTATATATATAATTACAATCGTTGCACGTTGATGACGTTGGGAGCGATGACTGAGCCACAAGTAGCAACAGCTATTGCCGTAGGTTCTCATCCGCCTGAGCTCTATGTAAGTAAGTATTATGTGCAACTGAGGCGGCTCACGGGTAAGATGTGTTTGATGTGCATAGTAGTTGGTTTTTTTCTTAAAGTTAACAACTAACTGGCCAACTTGCTCTTACCAACTATTGCTCATCTCATGCCGAGTTATGCTCATCGCAACCCTTGGTTGCTAAGTAACTGCTACGAATTGATGATGCTGCCGCTATGTACTCGTACTTCTACTACATACTGTTGCTTTTGTTGTGCTGTGCAAACAAAAATTTCAAACTCACTGCTATTGTTGTTCTTTGTACAATAATGGAGGCCGGTGTTAGAGCCAAAAAATTTGCAAATACAGCACGCTGTGAGACAAGCGTGTTAGTGGTGATGTTGGCAACACTGTTCGTGGTGTTGTGCTGTTGTGCTGTGTTGTTGCGCCGGCGCATTGTGATTCTTCTTCTCGCATCGGCATGAATATATCTACATACATATGATTTTACATAGATGCATGTGAGTTTGTGTTTTAGATTGTGTTTTGTGTTTGCGAGTGCATTTGCAAATATTCAATTTGGCGCCAAACATTCAATACATGAAACAAGTATAAAAGGCGGAGAACTTTTGTTACAGGCAGCATATCATTGCGAACAATAGATCGGAGTCAAAGTGTGCGGCTCCAAACGAAATTTTTTTCACTAGCCTACAGAGGATATGAGGAAGTAGTAGTAGTGGCAGGAGTAGAACAGGATCATCGTACCGAAGGAATTTACATATACCTAAACAGTGTAATTTTGTGACAAATAAAGTGCGAAGAAATACAAAAATACTAGTTCCAAGTGCAGCAGTTGAAGTGCACTGTACAATTGGTGTGTTGAATTGCATGAATATTTGGAAAAAAGGACTTTAATTAATAGTTTGTTTCGGTTTCTGTTATTTACACAGTGTTCAACTGTCAATCTTTGTGTGAAAAGATTTGCCATTACCACAGGAGGATATCAATAAAAAATAAGCTGAGAATGAGAGTGGTGAGTATGAAAGTTGGCATAAGATCAAGTCAAGATAAATTCAAAAAGGTCGAGGTGACAATAAGATTTAGCGCTCTTTGTTGCTGAATATAGATTTCATTAAACAATTAAGCAAATTTAAATACCAAAAATTGTTCAATACGCTTTCAAAAATTTTGTTGCATGTTTGACACTTAGTGAGCGTGTCGAAATCACGTCTACCTTGTTGAATAAGTCTTGCTTAAGATGCTGTAAATGTGAAGATGTTAAACATTGAAAAAGATATCGTATAAAGATTTTGTATAATCTTACAATTTCGAAAAGTTCGTTCAATCCAAATTCATAAGTCTAACTTTTGTTAACCATCGAGTAATGTTGAGCTCTGAAGTAAAATATTACAATTATGATATGAATAACATAAACACTTTGGCTCCAACGTGTTTTTTAAATATTTGGCTCAGCTTTACCTATCAATAGTTTGAGCTACGCGTTTTAAGAGCGTGTCAGACGTGGCAAGGCAAGATACAGTGGTCGAACAAATTATAGCCGCACCACATTTTGACAACTTTTAACATATTTTATTGTTTTTCTATATGTATATTTTTGGTTATTTTTCTGTCGAAACATAGCTAATTAAAAAAAAAAAACGGTGTTAATCCAGCTCTCATGTGTGTAATATTAAAAAAAAAATCAACAAACTTTCGTAAAATTTTCTAGATATTTTAATTAGATTTCTTAGAAAGATTCTGAGTATGCAGTTTTATACCCCATTGAGTTCTATAATAGTAACAAGTTTCATATGGCTAAAAATTACTGTTGACTTTTTAGAATTTTTTTATATAGAAGAAAATCGTTATATGGAAGAAAACCGTAACATAATCGTAAAAAAAAATCTAGAAAACTTGTACTTTATTATAGTAAAATTCAATTTGCTATAAAACTGCACTCTGATTTCTTCTAGGAAATCTTATTAAAAAGCTCGAAATTTTTACGAACGGTTTTTTTGAAATTTTTTCAATATTGAACAAAGTTTTAAACCTGGATTTCCACGGGTTTAGTTAAAGAACAAACTATAGTTTTACAAAAAATAACCTAAATTAAATAACAAAAAAAAATAAATATGTGTTAAAACTTGTCAAAATTTGGTAGGGCTTTAATTTTTTCAACCACTGTATGTAATTCGAAATCAAATTGAAAAAATTTCAGAAAGCAGTTGTCTGACTAGTCACATAAACATTGTTGAATGCAATTGTTATAGAGCCATAACTACCAAAAACAAATTCTAAGATATCCGTAAAATTTTTTGTTAAAATAAATAGCCTAATTTGTGACAACATTGTTTTTCCTTGCAATTAGGGGAACGGAGGGTATTGTGGATTCAGCGGCTAATGGGTACCGCTTATTTAAAAAAAAAAAAAACCTTCAGTGATTTAAAATACCAATTCAAGCACAAACGAACTCTGTAAGGGGAAACCAATAAATATACAAAAAATAAAAAAATAAAATCAGTCAAATATTGTGTTTGAAAACATATTATAGTATGCATTGGATTTTGACCCCTTTCCATGAAAGGATTGCGTGCACTTTATGAAACGTACGTTTTATTTCAAGTCCTATATTCGCAAAAAACGCGAATATCATCTTGCATGTGCTTTTCTCAATATTCATCGGAATCTGGATGGTCTATACCTCGGTGAATTGCATTTGACTTTTCTAGCGCTGGATTATGTCCACAATTAAGCACAATATGCTGAATACTCTAAATACAATGGCTTTACATAAAAATCCCACCAATTACTACATAATTTTCTCGGGGGCTACCTGATGTCACTAGTTTATAAGAACAGCAAACCGGAAACTTTGGCCGCCTTCGAAGAATGAATTGTGCGATAAAAAAAAACAACAAAAAGACTGACTCTATGAAAAGTTTTTAGGCTAAAGAGCAAAACAGACGAAAAACGAAGAAAATTCCATAGAGATTCCTGATTGATTTTGTCTGAAAATTCTTATTAATTTTAATAATAAGAGAATCTTTTAAAAGCTATGTAGAAAATTGCTTGATTGCATCATTTACAAAAAAAAAAAAACTTTTTAATTTTATGAAATACATATCTTTTTGAATTCATTGAAAAGTAGGTACTTCCTCCTAATTTTAACTGATGTCTTCAGGAAATAAATAGAATAAATAGAATATTTAGTGTGGGTAAAGGGACCACCGTAGCCGAATATGTAGAGCTGTAAACTGCCATTCTGTAGGTCCCTGGATCGAGAATAGGTTCGCAAAGACTTATTTTCATTCTTTTTTGGCTTTTAGTAGGCAACCATACACAAATAGAGCGAATTTCTTCTTGATTTAATTGAAAAGATAATCCTACAAAAAAGGTTTTTTTCTTGAAAAGAAAAAACATAGAGGTATTTTTTACTGTTATTCTATTTGATTTAGTGGTATTCGCTCTATGTATTCAACAGCTTTTGCTGCCACCTTCAAAACGTCATCTGATGCTAGCGCCGAAGTTAGGATACTTTTTCTAAACAAAAATATCAGTTTTCGCTAAATTTGGTATTGGAATTTTTTTTTTTAATAACATTTCTGCTAATCTGTTATTTTTTGATAACTAGATAGGAGATTCATACATTAAGCTAAATATTTAATTTAGCATAAACATTTGTTAACAAAAATCACTTATTTTTTATAAAGTACCCCCCCTCCCCCCCCCCCCCCCCCCATTAGTTTTTTATTGGCAAACATTTAAAGTCAGTTGTGATTTGATTAACATTCTAGTGATTTCACTTACATCTTCGTTGAGCGATTTTATCTCGAATCGACCTATCAGTCCAGCATGTCATGCAATCAATCTGATATTTCCGACTCGCTAGGCAGATGAATCACATTACGCTAATACAAACACCCGCACATAATGCTGCAAACAAACAGGTTGCCAAAATGTTGCTGCAACATGCATCTAGCAACATCAATCATCAATGCTGTAACATTCGGAAGCCGCAACGCATATTAATAGAAAATTCTCAAGCATTCGCATAAATTACGACCAACAGCCGATTTAGTACCTCCCCCAGCTACTTCTCTACGTATATGTGTATGTACATACGTAGATGAAAAGATGACGGCAGTGTAGTGAAGTTACCGTAATAGTCAAGTATGATTTGCATAAATTAAAATTCTCGTGCGATTGGCAATGCGATTGCTGTTGGCGGCTTGTCGGTTAGCTGATTTAGCGGCTTAGCAGCATTTTATGTATATTGATGAACATTTTTTTGTATGCTATTTATTTGCTGCTTTTTTAGCTTTTCCTAAAGAATCTGCTAACGAATACACGCGAGCTGCATTTCCCAATCGAATTGTATGGAATTTCCTACTGACGAAATGCACGCGCTGCTTTGAGTTAGAAAAAGAAAAAAAAAAATATTGAATAAGTAGCTGAGCGGAGAAGCAACTACTTAACTGATGGGTGGATGGCGTAAATTATGTTGGTAAATTAATTGGATGCTTTACGAGATTAATTTTAATTTGATCCGGCTATGATATGTCAATCAAAATAAAAATTGATTAAGTTGTAAAATTAATGTAAAATGCAATTATTTACAATTCGATATTTTCATATTTCCTTTAAACGATTGGTGGGAGAGTCATCCCGCCACAAAAACTTTGTTATAATCTAAATCTATGCAGTTGACTGGCAACTAAACAAAAAAAAGTTTATTGGCGAAAAATAAATTGGCCATAAAAACTAAATACATTCCCCAACTAAAAAAAAAGCTCTTATTACGCCTGTATCGAAGTGCAGCAAAAATTAGTCACGATTTGTGTGTTGCCACCGCTGGCTGCCCTAACGCTTACTTAAGCTCGCCGCTGCGCATTGCTGTCGATTTTGGTGTTGCAGATGCTATTCGAACAGCAATTGTTGCAGCTGTTTGCCAGCAATACGTAGTACCTATGAACATTTGCACTTCTGTGGCGATTCTCAGCGCTGCAAATTTTTGCTAGTGGAAATTTGATGCGCCGCTAGGCACAGGCGTTGCCCTGCTGCCCGTTGCTTTGTTGCCAACATGCAATCGATGTGCCAAATGTTGCCAGCCACATGCAAATATGCATGTAAGTACACGTAGCATACATATGTATGTATGGATATTCGTTCATGTCAAGACTATTTTATTTAGTATGCACTTTTTGTGCATCTCCAAGTTGTCATACCACTTGTTTGTTGTTGCTGCTGCTGCTGGCAAATGTCAACTATTTAAATCGCATTATTTTTTTTATTGTTATTGTTATTATTTTTATATTATTTTTCGATGCTCTCGCAGTTGCGCGCGATTGCGGGTTAGCCTATTTTCCACGAGTTCGCTCGCATTCGTGGTATGTACGAGTGTGTTGACAATGTTGCGCGATGCTCTGCTGTCAAATATGCCATGCGAGGTGTATCTAGTTGGTGTGGGATTTTTTTATGATCACAAAGTTGCAGATTTTTATGGCGGAACTGACATTTGAAGTTGATGTTGAAAAAAATATGACAGCGGATATTAAAAAAAGGTAAAAAAAAAACTAAAATTGCGCGATTCATTTCAACTGTGAAATTTAAGTAGGTGCTGGATAGTAATCGAGCAACATATAATTAGTAACTGATAAGTTTTACTCGAAAAGCTAAGCTATTGAGTCATCGCATATTTGATAATTACTGCTACTTAATTTGAATGAAATGAGCAAATTTGTTCTGCATGAAACTTCATTTAACTATGGACTACAGTGAAACCCCCCTTGGGCGGACACTCACCGTCAGTCATTTTTTGTCCGCCCAAGAGAGGTGTCCGCTCAATGGAAGGGAAGCCTATTTTAAAACTTTTTAATGTTTTAATTAATTGAATAGTCACTATTTCTTATTTGAATAAAAGATATTGATATTACATCATTCAAACAAAAATGTGCATGTCTTTATTCAAAAGTGCATATTTCATTTATGTGCTAAGTACATATTAAGTAATAACAAAATAAAAATAAATATTACGTTTCAGTCCATAAACTACATAAAAAACTGGGAAATTGTCGATTGACGTAAGTTTTATTTTTAATTTTTTTCAGAGTCAGTACCTTTTTCATCAATAGTTTTCATGTTTTTATCAGTAACCAAATCCAACCAGAAATCTAAATTTTCGGTCCATGTATTTATTATTATCTATTGTTATAAATTCATCAGAATTGGAACTGGATTCTCCAAGTGTGTATAACAATCACAAATGTGTGCATAACAATCACATTTTATGCGGGAAGTCCCCTTTTTTCATTTAGTAGTCCGCCTATGAGGAGTTCGCGTCCGCTCAACGGAGGTTTTTGTTTGATTTGTTATGAAAAGAAATCTTAATGTCCGTTGATAAGAGGTTCGCGTCCGCTCAATAGAGTTTTTTGTGTAAATTTTATGCAAAATAACTGTCCGCGTCCGGCCAAGAGAGTGTCCGCTTAAGAGAGAGTAATTTGTTCCGAAATTTATACTTAAAACTTGGTATACGAAAAAATGTCCGCCCTAGAGAGATGTCCGTCTAATAGAGGTGTCCGTTAGGAGAGGTTTCACTGTATTCGTACTATTGCTTTTGTGCTAACAGCTCAGTGCTAGGCAATTAGTGGTGTTCAAGCGAAATTTACGATTATGCTTATTATTTAATAACGAAACAGGTGGAGATGTGTTGCGAAAAAAAATCCTTTTTTTATTATTTAAGCAACAGAATTTGTCTAAAAACTTAAAGATTTTTATATTTAAATCATCGCAAAATTGTTATTTTTTAATTACTTTTTCGATCAAAAGCAACCGCTATTTTGTAATTTTAATTTTTTTCGATAAAAAATAAATATTATTTTGGATTTAAAGTTTTTCAATCAGAATAATTGGTATTTTGTAATTTTTCATTTTTTCTATTAAAAATAATCTTTATTTTGGATTTCAGTTTATTCTGTCAAATTTCATACTTTTTTTGTAAAGAAGATTTTTTCGGTCAAAAATTATCGTTGATTTTGATTTTTATTTTTCGATCAAATAAAATCGTTATTTTATGATTAAAAGCTTTTTGCAATCAAAAATAATCTATATTTTATATATATATTTTTTTTCGGTGAAGAACAATCGTTATTTTGTAATTTAAATTTTTCAGGATAAAACATAATCGGTATTTCGGATTTTAATTTATGATCTCAAATTTAAATTTATTCTATTTGGAAGTGTCGGTTTTTTCATAAAAAAAATAACCTTTTTTATTATTTTTTCGTTCAAATTAAACCGTTATTTTGAAATTCAAAATATTTTTCGATAACAAATAATCGATTTTTTTGGTACATGTTTTATTTTGTTTTTAATAAAAAAATAATAATTTTTTGGATACTTATATTTTCGGTGAAATTAAACCGTTGTTTTTAATTTTTTAGGTCAAATTAGTCCGCTGTTTTGTAATCAAAACTTTTTTTCGATATAAAAAAAAATATTTTTTTTAAGTATTTATTTTTTTGGTGAAATGCATTCGTTCTTTCGATCAAAAACAATAACATAAGTGATAAAAAAACAAAAATGCAAAAATAACGATTTTTTTGATTAAAAAAATTGCGGATAAATTTGATCGGAAAATAGGAAACCAATTTTAAGGGTTAAGCTAGGATTGTTATTACTTCGCCTGATTAAAAAAAGGCCCACAAATAACTGAAAATCTTTAAAACACGGAAATGAAAATGTAGTTACGGTTCAGTTGTAGATACTGGCCGGCCAGTAAAAGCCTCACATAGAACAAAACAACGTCCATAGATATATTTATGACCAATTTAACGTTGCCTGAGGCTATGTTAAAAATACTTTAATTCCTTTATCGAATTGTGGTAAATACTTTGATTTTTGCAAATATTTTCATTTTAATTTCAACATGTTGCATCTGACGGTATTCGAACTTGCGGCGGTCTGAAAGCATTCCAAAAAACCATCACATGAAATTTGGAAATAATACTTCTCCACATTCTTCCAACTCGCGTAGTTTAAGAAGTAGTTTGAAAATAATGCGCCAATTGTTGCGTTTCATTCCGTAACTAATTTCCGTAATTAATTAATTTAAATTAAACTCAACTTTAAATTAAATAATTCTGATATGAATATGCATGTGATATGCATATCAAAGTGGCCACATGCTGTGAAGCGTGAAATTGGCTATTCATCGAACCGTTCAAACAATGATTTACATCAGTAAGCATCAACTGGTTACAGAAACACAATTATTATCCATGACAGTTCAATTTCCGATAACTGGTGCTATTAAAAATGCAATTCAATAATTTTTTATTTTTTATTTTTTTCGAAATATAACAAATTTACTTTTGATGCGTGATTCATGTAGAATGCTTTTTCGTTTCGTGTCTACTTCGTGCCATCCATTGCATGCTGAAGAATAGATGCATAATGAAAAAACATCATCAAAAGTCGTAAAACAGTTAGCCGTGATTTTTATAGAAATCTTATTTTGAGCTTGATTTTTTTTTTTAGATAAAACAATAAGGTGTTTTAAAAGGCATGCTATCGTTACGATGACCATATTTATGTTGGATAAAATATAATTTCATTTATGCTATTTCAAATGTAAAAGTTTTCTTGGTTAAACATAAAATAAAAGAATGTTTCCAAAGGCTACGAACGCACCAGTTGCATACAGTTGTGGATAAGTAAATCACACTTCAGTATCACTTTATTATAAAAGTATGATTCTTGATCGAAAATATGACTCTGGGAAACAAAATCGCAAACGCCACTCAAAAGGGGTACTTAACGTAACCTGTTGTAATTTTTAAGTAGCCCAAACATGATTTACTAACTACTTAGTTATGCCAAAAATTCTCTCTGTAGGTATTTTGTCGGAAAAATGTTTATTGGTTTCAGTCATTTTGTTCTTAGCTTAGGTTAGGTTGATGTGGCGGTCGGGTCAAGTGACCAACACGCTTAGACCTTTCGAAGGTCCATTGTGGTACCACTGCAGAAGACGACAATCTCAGTGACTATGCTTCAGAGAACCACTTAATTGTTTTCCCCTTTTTTTCTCATACATATAAATATACTACTAAACGTAAATATAAAAAGCTTGGGCAGGCCGGTGCCCACTATCGATTAAAAATAAAATAAATCTAATATCTGGTGATACCTGATTGCTTACCGTACCGTATCTTGATTTTCGCCACATCATGTGAAAATGACTGAATAATAAATTCCAAGATATCTTAAATAAGGTTGCCACCGGTTTAAATAAATAAATTCGACTAAAGTGAATATATAAAATAAAGTTGCTTAAGGGTTGACATCGATAAACTCTACGTTGCCGTTGTCCGATTGTGTCCGAAAACACGCATACCCAGCGATGAGAATGTTTATATCTAGGTTAGCAAAAGTAAAGAGTTGCCACGTATTATAAATTAAATTCAGTAAAGTTAAATGAAAGCATTCAGTTTTGAACTTCATGTAGGAGGATTGCCATTTGTCTAAAAAAAAAATAAATCCAGCTTGAATTAAGGGAATTAGGTAATTAAAATATTGCCATTTATGGGTAACAGATGAAATAGGTTAAAGATTGAAAACATTTTCAAAGGGCCACCACCTTTTCAATAAGTTAAATTCAAAAAATTTAATAAGTTAAATTAATTGTTATTTTATGGCCAACAATGGCAATAGTTGATTTCTAACTATATTTAAGAGGGTTGCCACCTGTTTAAAAAGTCAAATTCCAGCTGAATTAGGCGAATTAGGTAATTGAAATATGCGTCAAAATATGGCTGTCAGAGGGTTGAAGTTTGGAAATATTTTGAAGAGGGTTGCCACCTGTTTGAAATGTGGAACTTAACCTAATTATGCACAAGCTAAATAAAATATATAAATACGTATTAAAAATAAAGGTATCAAACGACAAAGTAATAAGAAGTCTTTCGTTTCAATATTTAGAGTATTTTGGCGTTTTAAAATGTTTGCACTCATTTTAAAATTAAATTCAAATAAAATTATTTAATATTTTAAAAGAAGTATTAAAACGTGGGTTTCAAATAAAATTTTATTTAAAAGTCTTTATTTCTAAACTTCATGCTACAAAGTTGCCACCTATTTAATTCTTTTTAACTTGAATTTAAGAAATTAGGAAATTGTAATAAAAAAGTATCAACGATTTTGCTTGTTTTTCTCTACGGCTCAAAAAGATTTAAAATTGAAAAAAAAATAGGTGAAAATTATTAGCAAAGGCCACCTGCATGTGAAACGTATAAGTTAGCAGATTTCCAAAAAATATTTTTTTTTGTGTTTCTTACTTGCCATAAAACAAACTTAAACTTGACACTTCAAAACCATATAAATGCCACTACACACTACATTTACCGCTAAAGATAACTTAAGCTACGTTTAAATAATAACACAAGTTAAGTGCTTATCTGCTGCAGATTTCGTACTAACACACCGAAACATAATACAAATGCAGTTATTCGCAACATTGCTTATTTTTTTGCGCATTTGAAGTGTAAAAAGGTTGTATAAATAATTTTTTCATAACATGCAACCAAAAGAAAACACAAATAAATAAATTATCTTATGCACACATACATGCATATATGTATGTATGTACACACGTGCTCGTTAACTATGCGCATGCAGACCAAACATTTTGATTCAGCACTTGAATGATGTGAGTCGATGAGTCTGCCATTGCTGTAAAACAAACTTGAGTGACAAAAAAGGAAAACAAACACACGTTTGCCTGAGAGTGCACAGCTGAGGCGGCGCTGAGCAATAAATGTCAAAGAGCGTATTTTTAGAAGGTGCCTAAATGCAGAAAAAAATATATATGTAAAATTGCTAGTGTAGAAGTTTTAGAGAAGATTTAGAAAAAAGCATACAAAGAGCAAAAATATTCGAAATACCCGCCACTATAAAGAAGACACTTGGTAGCAAATGGCGCATCTATACATAAATAAATCTTCGACAGAAGATCTTGGCATAAAATTTTAAGTTTATGATGCCACAGCAAATGCAATAAAAGCACCACATTCAAGTAAATCAAAAACGTGAGAAGATGCATGAAAAAAATAAAAGAAATTCCACAGCGTGTTTTTCGCTTGCAATTTTTCCCTACAAAACAGCAAAAAAAAATATATAAAATAGCAACAAAAATAAATAAATGCAACTGCCGTAATCGCCGCCAACTATGTAGTTGTGCGAAATACATTTCTCATGCCGCCAACAGTTGCTCGGTGACTTACACGCCGTATTCGCAACCTGGGCTGGCTGGCTGGCGCGAGAAGGCGGCAGGCGCAACGTGTTTTCATTCAGGCATTCATTCATATTTCGCTGCCGGCTACTACTTAAGCATACATATGTACATACATACACCTATCTACCTGTGTATGCATTGCAATGTTGCATTGTGTTTTACACGCTTTGACGCTTACTGTTGACTTTGGTGGCATTAGTCGTGCAGTTGTTGCTGCTATTGTTGGTGCTGATGCTACAGCGCTGCCGCTTTTGTTACTGACCTACCTCCCCATTTTAAGTTAAAATTGACAATTATTTGAATCAGTTGATCGCATTGCCTCAAGTTTAGTGCAGGCAGGCAGGCAGGCAAGCGAACATTTGTACATACACATGCAGACATATGTACATATGCATGCCTATGTATGTATGCATGTTCACCTAAAAATGGGAGTGTTACTATGGAGCTAACGTTTCTAAATTGAAGATGCCTCCAAATACAACAGTAAGTAAGTAAGTGTTGTTGCTTTTGTTTGGCTGTTGTTTTTGGATTCATTGCTGTTACAAGCATAGCTTTGTCGCTTGCTGCTCCGCTACTAAGCGTTCAATTCATATTCGATGTTAACTGACCTACTCTACTCGTGCACTATGCAAGTCAACCAAGGTACATACATATGTATGTATGTATATGTATTGACATGCACACGTGAATAGTATGCACACAAGCACACAAAAACACTGGGAGGTGAATTTAAAGTGTTACGGTATGTTGAGGTTTTTTTTCTTTGCTTACTTGGATGGAGATTCCCTTCACTTTATAGCTAATAATCAGCGAAGTGGTGATGGCGCCGCTGACTGAACCATTGGCATTGTTGGTAGAAGATGTAATTGTTGGCTCAGATTTTTTTTTGTAATATTTTAATTTACATTTTCAGTTGATAAATGTGCGAGTTTGCAAATTACCTGTACTCATACATATGGGCATGTCCGTTTACGTGAAGTGTGGCCAAAGTGATTACGGTAGTGAATAATTTAAATAAATTTTGAAGTTGGCCGCTCTTAACTCTCGCTTGCAACGCTATTTCCCATCAAAATTGGTTAGATACATACATATATATGTACATGTGTGATTTTAGAACTATTAATTTTAAACAAAAAATTAGGTATTTAATATACATAGATTCATATGTACATGGCGTATGAGTAACATTATTTCCCACTCATAGTTCATACAAAAAAAATCGTTGCGCATTTTTATTTGAACACTCATTAATTTTTTATTTATTCATCGATTTTAATCACTAGTAGCTTGATTTTTTTTTGTAGCAGAAATGGAATAATGCAAATGAAATAAATTGTTACAGAATCTCTTGTTTTTGTTTTTTTTTTTTTATTTTTTCCCAGTTACAGCCGGCTTTACTAGCAAATTAAATGGAAATTGATTTTTTATTTTCTGTTGATTTCCGTATAAAATTCAAAAAATTTAAATAATTTTTCACTTAAATTGCTTTTGTGAAATTGGCTGTAAAAGTTTGAATCATTTAATCACAAAATCATCATCATCATCATCATCATCAATCATTTAATCGCAAATATCTCCAAAACTTGTCCATAGAAAAAAAATAACTCGATTTTCGGAATCAGCTAGCAATTCTAGATAGGAATTGGATAGTAGCATTCGGTGTGAATTTCTGCTGTAAACCAGTGTTATTAAATAGAGTCACAGTGGCTCGGAAATTTCGTGCCGGAGTTTTGGTTGGTCCAAGCCTTTAGTATCATATAGAACGTGATCGGTGGACAGAGTTTTTTTTAGATGGGAGTCAGTTTGCGATGGCACCGTACCAGAATGGTTGGGAAGGATCTCACTGCACCCGTTACGCAGAAAGCAGCTGAACTATATACACTGCAGAGGTATCAATATCAAATATTAACCAGCATCAAGAGATGCAGGCTTAATTAAGTTGCGATGTACATATGTATATCGACCTTGGTTGGGTATTTTTGCTCGAGAAGTTACAGGTAATTGATTCATCAGGTTGATCAATGAATACATGTAGCTAAGTAGTTGTATACGTTTGACATGCTCAGGTGCTTCAGGAACTCATTACGCATTGTTACTGTAGAGCTAAATGAATTCAAAAGAGAATTGTGCTGGTAGGCTTTTATCATCTTAAGGGAAAGACAGGTTAAACATTTTGTAAAAATAATAAGAGCGACGCACTTTAAAGATCGTAATATGAATACTCGTACCATACTAGGTTGTACATCTCTAGCCTGATAAGACATACTTTTCTACAATTCAAATGTACTTAATCAATTTTTTCTTCCTCTAAAATTTCAGCTACTCTTAACTACACTTATTGCCTTAGCGCATAGCGCACGGCTGGATAACAAATATCTCCCACCGCCAGCGAGTGCAGCTAGTGCTGGTGGTGGTCCTGGCTTGCAAGGCCCTGGTGGCAGCAATTTTGGACTTGGTGGCTTTTCGGGTGCTGGTGGTCCTAGCCGTCCCATAGGTGGCGGTGGTGCACCAGGTGGTGGCTATGGGGGTGGCGGTAGCGCACCTGGCGGTGGTTTTGGTGGCGGCGCACGCCCTGGCCCTTCTGGTCCCGCGCAACCATCCGGTCCGCCAATACCAATTTTATCCTATGTGAATGAAAACGATGGCGATGGAAATTATCGCTTCAGCTATGAAACCGGCAATGGAATTAAGGCGGAAGAGGAAGGTACCATAAAAAATAAGGGTTCGGAAAATGAAATCGCTTCGGTTATGGGTTCATATTCGTACACAAATCCGGAGGGTCAAGTTGTTGAGATTACCTACCTTGCTGATGAAAACGGTTTCCAACCATCTGGCGATGCCCTGCCTACGCCGCCACCGATTCCGGAGGAGATAGCTAAGGCTTTGGCAGCGCAAGGCATTTCAGCTGCACCTGGCGGTGGTTACACGGGCGGTCCTGGCACTGGAGGTGGTGGTGAGTTCACTTCCATAAACTTCATTGCAAAGAAAACTTTATACTTATAACATTTGGAAACTTTTATATTGTAGTATTCGGCGGTGCTGGTGGTGGCACAGGCGCTGGCGGCTATGGTGGCACTGGAGGTGGCGGCGGCTATGGCGGTACAGGACGTGGTGGAGCTGGCGGTAAGTTGGCTTGAATGAGGATAACTATGAGCATTATAGAATTAATGATTTCTTAATATTCAAGGTGGATATGGTGGTGGTACCGGAGCTGGTGGTGCTCCTGGTTTCGGTGGCGGCGCTGGAGGTCGTGGACCTGGTGGAGCGCCAGGATATGGCGGTGGTCCCGGTGCGGGTGGTGGTGCGCCAGGATATGGCGGTGGTCCCGGTGCGGGTGGTGGTGCCCCAGGTTTTGGTGGTGGTGCCGGTGCAGGTGGAGCGCCTGGATTCGGTGGTGGTGCCGGTGGTCGTGGAGGCGGAGCTGGAGGCGCTGGTGCAGGTGGATTCGGTGGTGGAGCAGGTGGTCGTGGTTCAGGGGGAATTGGTGGTGGAGCCGGTGGACGTGGTGCTGGAGGAGCTGGAGGTGGAGCTGGCGGTTATAACTATGGTGCACCAGGTGGTGGTCCTGGAGGTGGCGGTGCACCCGGTTTCGGAGGTGGTGCAGGTGGACGCGGTCCTGGCGGCGCTGGTGGACCAGGTGGTTTTGGTGGTGGTCCCGGTGCTGGAGGATCTGGTGGTCGCGGGCCAGCTGGTCAAGGTGGTGCAGGAGCTGGTGGCTACGGTGGTGGACCGGGTGCTGGTGGATCGCCTGGATTTGGCGGCGGTGCTGGCGGGCGTGGCCCAGCTGGCCCCGGAGGTCAAGGCGGTTATGGTGGTGGCGCTGGAGCAGGTGGCGCACCTGGTTTTGGAGGTGGCGCTGGCGGTCGTGGTCCAGGCGGAGCTGGTGGTCCAGGCGGTTATGGTGGTGGAGCTGGTGGTGCAGGTGGCGCGCCTGGCTATGGAGGCGGCGCTGGCGGCCGTGGCCCAGGCGGAGCTGGTGGACCAGGCGGCTTTGGTGGTGGACCAGGTGGAGCTGGTGGTGCGCCCGGCTTTGGAGGCGGTGCTAGTGGTCCTGGTGGACGTGGTGGTGCTGGCGGTTTTGGTGGTGGTCGTGGAGGAGCTGCTGGACCTGGCACGCAATATGTTCCACCAGGTCCGGGCGGTGCTCCTGGTGGTGGTTCCGGGGCTGGGCCTGGTGGAGCTCCCGGTCGACATGGGAGTGGCGAATTTAATCCCCAAACCGGCTATAATTACTAAACTGCGGTCGATGACGTTAAACCTCGGGACGATTGCCCTCCACAATACGCTAACGCTATTCCAAAAAACGCTGCCCCAAATATACCTGAATACTCACAAGTGCGCAATCGCTTAGAGATGCGTATGTATAGTTTTTTTCCGGTTCATTCAGACCAAATGTGCCGCCTTAGCGTTTATTTATTTTCGCGATTATTAATGCTTTTTTTAAATGCTCGTATATTTCATTTCATCTGTCAATTAAATTCATCCACTTGTACATTTAAATTTACTTATACTTATAAACAACTGTATTGATATTTCCTGTAAGGATGTGAATGTTATAAATGGCTAGTGAAGAAAATGGTAAAAAAAAAACAAAAATTGTTATCGAATGGTAATTTTTATGAATGATGAATCTCCCATTCTTTCACTTTATGTAAATAACTAAGTGTTTTATTTTGTTATACTTTCCTTTTTTAGTTAAATTAACTGTAATCTCTATCTCTTCTTAATTGTAATGCTTTCTATGTATGTATTTAGGAAAAACATGATGAGTAAATGAACGAATAAAACCATGTTCGAAAAATGTAAGAAACTTTTGGTTATTTTATTAATAATTTCATGGAATAGTTGTGAGTTTGTGTTCGACTCATAGGTAGCAAATCCTATGCTCGAGGGCAGGCACACTCTCGATTTTGTCCATGTCCCATCAACTTCGGCAGAAGTCTTTGGCCGGCAAGCCCATTCTACTACCATGCCTTCCTATTAAGCAATGGCCCGTTACAATACGGATCACCTGCTTTGGTAGAGAGCGTTCTAACCGAATGAGTGCGTCGGGTTTTTGCCTGTCAGAACTGGCCAGATTTTTAAAATCGTTCACCATTTGGGTTTTTCCCACCATCTTTTATTAACATGCTCGACGAAGTATGTCTTGAGCCATGTCTTGCAGCTAGAAAGCGCATGAGATGAGTTGACGTCAGACAGGGTGGTTGGATTCCTCGCAAGCTCGACCGGTCCATATTTACCTTGATTGTTTTTTTCGTCTGACACCCAAATATTCTATCGTAGTTATTGCCGAGGTCTCACAGCAATCTTGTGACTTGTTGGATCTCGGAGTATATAGTAATGGAAAATTAAGAAAAGATTCGATAAGCCAGAGTGCAGCCTCTTTTATGACCGCGAGTTCTGTTTTAAAGACACTGCAGTGGTCTGGCAGCCTAAAGCTCAGGTCTAATCAGAAGTCCTTTGAGCACATCTCACTCAATGCTCTGTGGAGTTTTCTTGTAGGCTTCAGACTGAGTCTTCTTATCAGTCCTTCCTCGAGGGAGAACTTTTTCTCGAGCTCCAGCGGTAGTGTTGGGTAATATGGGGACCTAAACGTATCGGAGTGGTTAGTTAGAATGTTGGTGTGACCTAATCTGGTGTCTTTCCACTTTGACATTGCATTTAGTCTTACTGCATTGCAGCTCGCCCGCAATTTCCCCAAAAAAGGTGTACGGATAGAATGTCGAGAAGTCTTTTCTAGGCTTTAGTGTATGTGGACGGCAGCGCAGTTGTGATTAGCATACATGACGTTCTATGAACCGTGGTAATTTAGAATTAGTGAGCGACATAGCTAGTGATGTCCACCAGACTGTGAAGCCGTGGAATAATATAGGAGGACGTGCTACTGCTATATAAATCCAGTGTGGGGTTTGAGACTCCACTCCTTGCCTATAGCCGTTTTGCAGTCATAAAGGGCGACAAAGGCCTTTTTTGCCCGCTCCACTATGTTGCGCTGAAGGTAAGTTTCTTGTCCAGAGAACGCCCACTTCACTTCATTAGAAAGCGACATTTAACGTGGGAAGTTGAAATAGGCAGGTTTTAGTTTTCCGGATAAAGCGAACCATGGTCGTTTTTGCCGGGCTGGAGCTCAGTCCACATTCTTTAGACCAGTTTCCCATGAGACTGAGGGCGTTCTGGTTTGTTCAAGACTTGTGGATATTTACACCTCGTCGCCTGGGTAAAAGATTGTCGTAAGTGCCATTTTGACGATTTTTAGTTCTAGATGCAGTTATATATTTCGAGATAAGGTCCTTCGATTGTTGTTATCAGTTTTTAGATATCTCCTTTAGTTTCCGAGATATTGGCTACAACTTTTTCGATAATTCAGTAAAAATTTAATTGGTGATGTAGTCATTTTAACTAATCAATATCTTAAAAATGGCGTCCTCCATTTTTGGATAACTCCTTTAGTTTCCAAGATATTGAGTAAAAGGTGTCGTTAATTTGGTAGAAATTTAATCACATTTTGTCGTATTTCATAAAATGTGGCTGCCAAATTGTGGACAATTGACGCTTACGACAAAATTTGACCAAAGAAAGTCCTTCATAAACTTTAAACTAATTAACAATAAACATTAAAAGTTAAATAATTTACGAATTTTGTGAACTAGTAACATTTTCAGAGACTTTGGAGAAAATCTATCTTCGCATTTTTGAGAATATGCATTCCAAACTTCAATCGCGATTTCCCACAACCTGCCGAAATTAACATACGACAATCAGACAGTGCCCTGTAAGTGCAAGAGTTGGGTGTAAGGGTATTAGATTCCTGAGGTGTGGTGAGAGTTCCCCTCCTTGAGGGGTGCCCCTTATCGTACATCTTGTGTTGTAAGTCCCACTCACCTCCGAATAGATAGTTTTTTGATTGAGAAGAAGACGGACAAAGTCCACCAGGGATAGAAACAGTCCGATTTGGAGCAGTGATGCCGTGATCGCTTCTGTGGAAGGTGATATGGTCCACTGAATCTTTCCGATAAATCTAGTAGATCGCGAGAGGCATGCTGAAAGTCTACGGATTCCGCTTCATTAGATGTTATCGATAGGCAGGGCTTACTGTTAGAAGCGCTACTAAAAAGGAGATCTGAAATTAGTTTCCTGCATTTGTTTCCAGTCAATTCATCTGCTATTTCTCTAAGCGACTGAAGATGTCGGTTCAAAATAAATCTTGAAATTTATGTATCTGTGATCGGAAAGGGATTAGTCATTTCAGACATGCCACTCACTACTCTTTTCTAGAAAGCTATCCGACACAAGAGACGTGTCTAGTACCTTTTTTTAGCGGTTACAAAAGTTGGCCTATTTGCGATATTACATATTGCTTAGCCAGTTGAGAATATGAAATAAAGTCTCCTACTCACCCCGATTGTAAGTGTGTTCGCATCGATCCCGATGACGATGGGAAACTTCCACTTTTTGGCCTCTTTCACAACGTTTCACAACCGTTTTGTTTTTGTTAAATTATTACTATTTGCGTGCATCTAAGAAATACATGTTTCCATCTCAACCATTTCCGTTGCATTTGCCAGGCCACTCCCAACCGCCGCTAAAGAAGTTTCGCTTCAATAATAAAATATTCGTATGTATTTGTACTTCTTTGCTACAGAGTGATTATATCTTTCAATTTTGAATAAATGTTAATAAATTCCTTAGCCACACTGCTCAAAAAACCTGAAAATCTGGTACATACACAATATAAATTTAGAGCCGTATTTAACAAAAGTCGCCTAACTTCGACAATTTTTATGCGATTGCAATAAATTAGATAGTACTGCTTATATTGTGGAAATTATCGATATCCAAATTTAAAAAAATAGAGGAATATGTTTTCTTTTAATTGACCCGATAAAAAGTCCCAACAAGCCAAGTTCGACAATAAATTATTATATATCATTTTAAAGGCCTATATATCCTCAGATCATATTCGATCTTTGAAATCGAATCGATCGATTCGATCTTTGAATCGAAAATCGTGCTTTCTGACCAAGTCACGACCTCTAAAAAAAATTATGAAAATAGGCAATAATATTTCTCATAAAAATGAATAAAATTAGGGGGCAGGATCTTGAAATTTCCAAAAAAACAAAAGCATTCTCGATGGGCACCCTAATGTATATACATACATATGTTCATATTGAAGGCATTCATTAAAATTTGCAAATACTTCAAATGTTGAGCTTGACTTAGGGCCTTATTCTGTATCACGAACGATAGGCAAAACAAACGATTCGTCTTCAGACGAGAACCTCTCAGATTGCGATTTTAAACTCCATCGGTCATCTTCGTCTTGCTTTTCATACATTATAGCTGAAATACAATGCCGGCGAACGGCGAACTCACCACAGCGAAATTCGCGCTGTCAAAATTAGAACACCCGCAAGCATATGAAATTGAACACAGCCAAAGCGAAATGCGAAGTTCGCTTGGCGGCGTTTCATGGCGATAGATTTATTTCTATCGCTCTGCTGGGCGATGACAGCTGTGCGTGCCAAAGGTGGCCGTATTTGTTTTGTGCTTTCAAAGTTTAAAAAGAAAACAACCTAAACACGATTTTTTTTTTGTTGTTTGAAAAATATAGTTGTGGATTCGTTAAATCTGGCTTGAAACAAATTATTTATAATAATCTTTCTTTGTTTTACATTTATATTTGTTATCATTTACTCATTTCTAAATATGGTTTAGTTTTTTCTAAATATGGTCACCCAAATTATAAAGGCGACCAAATGGGATCAGCTGTTTTCGCTACCGCTCTAATTCTGTTTAAGTGGGCGAAATAGTTGGGCGAACGGTGACCGACAGCATCGCCCAATTCGGCGAAGTTTGCCGTTCGCCGGTATTGTATTTCAAGCATTACGTTGCAATGGTCTCGGTTGCGTTTAAACCGGCTAAAATGATGCCGCCGGACTAATTTTTGAAGCATTCCTCTGCAGACGAATCGTTCGTGTTGCCTATCGTTCGTGATACAGAATAAGGCTGTTAAATACTTACGTCAAAAGAAAAACTATTTGATATTTACATACATACATAGTCACATCGGTTAAATATATGCACTTCAAAGTACGTAAGTTAGCCAATAACAATTATCCTATTTCTCTTAAAGTATCATCTTCATAAAGTCACAATTCATAATAATTTTAAAAACTACTATTAAAAATTAGATGCACAAAAGAAAATGATTTGTGTTTAAAATGCCTTTGAGGTGTTTAAAATAAATTTTTATTTGCATGCAGTTAAAAGTTAAAAAAGCAAAAAAGTCGAAAATTTATTATTAATTTTAGGAATAACTAACATTAGCCAATTAAAGTTCGGTCGATATTTCCCACACAATGCGGCGCGAAAAACCATGCACACATACATATAGGTATGTATGAGTATATATGTATGCCTTGCACATTAAACTTAAATATTTAGACGTCTCCATGCTTTGAATATAAAATACGGATAGGCACTTGTAGTAAAAAAGTATGCTGCACAAGTACATATATGTATATGCAAGCCGTTAGTATGAGTATATTGGCGTTATGTTGAACCAGCATAATTAATACCGTTGCAGCATAAAGTCGCAGTCAAGTGATGGTTCAGCGGTACAAATTGGAATGTACTAAAATTAGGGTAAGTAAAGTAAGTTAAGTGGGAATTTGAATGTTCTCACCCCCTAGGATTGTGCTATATCGAAAAAAATTATACCCCTATTTTTTTATTTAGAAATCGAAAAGTATTTAGAGGTCGTCCAAAGCGCTCAAACTTTTCCATGTACTTTGTATGGCACAAAAACAACTTTTCGTGGAAATGGTATGGCATTCTTGGAAATCAATATTTTTCGATCGGAGAACTCTAGTTCTCTTCAGCAGACTTCCAATAAAAATATCCAATTATTTATTTAACCATTTAAAACAAATGAAGATTTTTTTATTTATCCCCCCATTGTATTTCCTGGAATTTTCTAAGAGTTTTGGCGGTTCTATAAAATATAGTAACTAAGAAAAAACTGTAAAAAAAATACTTGGGTTTTATTATTGTTGAAGAGCAACAGAGTTTTCCGATCGAAAAATATTGATTTTCAAGAATTCCATACCATTTCGACGAAACGTTCGTTTTTCCTACGTAAAAATACATGGAAACTTTGAGCGCTTTGTGCGACGTCTAAATATTTTTTTATTTCAAAATAAAAAATAGCGGTACACTTTTTTCGATATAGAATAATCCTAGGGGGTGAGAGCATAAAAATTCCAACTTTACTTGCTTTACATGCATTTTTGGACCATCCTAAGTTAGATACAACTCCTCAGATGTCTAATTGAAGCAAATTTTTGCAAATTTTATAGAGTCTTAGCGTGTTGATAGATGTAGGTACATACGTACACTTGCATATAAATATTTATCTTTTATATACATACATATATACATTTAAGACATATGTCAGTTGCGTGAAAAACGGACGTTACATCTTAATATATCAAATTGAAGAATATAGTAATTGAAAACACTTAAATATGCAAAAGTGACTGTAAAAACTCTGCCGTCAAAAATGTTGTAAATTATATTTAGGCGCCTTGTTACGAATTAGAAACTTGTTCATCTCAATTAGCTCCGTTAACTCATAATTTGGTGCAATTCGATACAACAATAAAAAGCACAAAGGCAATATATTTCTTTTTGCTTTGATTTTGGCTCATGAAAGTGCAAAGTTCAAAGTTTTCATGTTTATCGCCTACTTTAGTGCACTAACAGCACTCTTTTCAAAATACTTAACAACAAGAAATGTGTCTGCTAAGGCTATAAAAGGAGTGACTGGTGTTCAAGTAGTAGTAGGCACATTGATGTACAAGAAATGCACCATAAGTATATTTGCGTGTAACGTCATATATACAAGCACATACATACATAAGTATGTACATACCCTGCAGGGAAACCGCGGACTAGTGAATCAAATTTCTAGTTCCGTACTAGGTCTTTATCGCCAAAAAGGAACTAGTCCGATAGGAACTAGATCCCCACCAGTCCAAAATCGGCGAAAAGTGGTACTTTTAAGAAACTAATTTTTTCAGTTTTTTTCACTAGAAATCTATATCTAAAGTGACGAATTTAGAAATGGTTCGAAACTATAGAAAAAGGATGCAGAACGAACTAGATCCTATTTGTCGAATTTAGAACTATTTCGGAACTATCGAATAAGGGATGCATGGGGGGGCTTGTTTACATTACATAGATATGTGTTCGGCGGCTTTTTCGTTCAAATACGCTTCTATTCTGTGCTTCGTAGATGCTATTTCATAGTTTGGTAATACAAAAGAAAGCTTTGTGTTAACATATTAACATCTTGGGACCGTCTGGAATCTAAGAAATAACAGCGAGCACCTCTTCAAAGTCAGCTACAGCCAAAGGTATGTAAACGTACATTTCTCACAATCATTCAAACAAATTTAATTTCAAATTTGAAAAAATGTTTCTTTGAAAATAATGTAAAATCGCACACGGACGAACCGAAAAGATTGAAAAATCATAATACCTTTTTCTTTCGTCTGTCGATTTTATAACTGGTTCGGAACTATAGAATTTAGGTATAGTTCGGAACTATCGAAAAAGGGATGCAGCGGGGGGCAATTGACACTTCCTAGGACATCGCCATGTTAAATTCGCCAGTTGCTTGCATGCAAAAGAGCGCCCCAGTTCAGAACTAGAGTTTTCCCCACAGGGTAAGTACGCGTGACCGTTAAGGGCGTGCAAACATATATTGTATCTAGTAAAATAGATAACTCTAATATAAATAGGAGTATTAATTGATATTTTGTTAGCTAAATTTCCGGGTGGAGAATTTTAATTTTCAAAAATATGAAGGTCATAAGTTTTCAACTTCATGTTGCCTTTGAAATTTATTTCACCTTTGAGTTAGGTTCTTATTTTTGCTAATCAACGCGGACGAAATATTAATATTTTTAAATATTGTCATAAATACTCGTTTATGTAAATGATATAAATTAATTTAATCATGAACATTTTACATAAATTAATTTTAGAAATCCATTTTTGATGCATTTAACAAGTAACGAGATCATTTGCTGAACAATTGCATTGCGGTATTTTCTCACTTTTTTTCTTAACCTCACCTACTTGCTATCTATTGACATTACGAAGCCAAGCGTTTGTCACGTTTTTGCTATAAAAAATCTGAATGCGCGCATATTTTAATTTTTGCACCTTTTTTCTCATCATCTTCACTTGAGTTGTAAGCAGAAACTTTATTTTGAGATAGAATGCAAATATTTGAAACTTAGAAGAAAAAATATAATCTCATAAAAAATAACAAACGATAAATGTATAAATTAAAGTAAGTATGTATGTATGTATATATATATATGTATATGTAAAATGACAATATTTTCCAAACATTCTGAATAAATTTTCTTTTTTCATCTACATTTTCACACAAACGATTTCTACATAATTTATTATCATTAAACAAAGCTTATTAAGCACTTATGTGGCCGTAAAGGTACGAAGCTGAGTTTATGAATAAAAGATAAATTGGCACCAAAAATTATTTTTAGGTTATTTTGTATGTACGTATGTATGCATATATTAAATTTCGTAGTATGTACGAGAAGAGGAATTAATAATTTATGTACATTAGACTGCATCACTCCACATTAAAAAAAAAATCGGTACTGTTTTTCCATTGGAATTATAAAATCTTTATATTTGAAGACTTGCGCCAAAATTTTTCGGAAAAAATATTGAGACTTACGTGAGCTGGACCGATTTGAAAATATACCTAAAAAAACTGAGTTTTTTATGAACAAAAATAATTTTTTAGTATTTTTTGAAAAAAACCGCCTAGGATAACAAAACAGTTTAAACTTAAAAAAATGGTATAATTGTATTTAGAAAAGAATTTCAACGGAATCATAATAATGAGATTTTTGATGCTGTTTTTGAACTTTTCTCAAAGAGGAAAACTCAAATATCTCAGTAAAAGTATTTTTTCATCCTTTTTATTTCTGTGTAAATAAACTATTTAACGTAACAACACATCCTATCCTCCTCTTTCATACTTCAAATGAGTGTATTTGCAAAGAAATAAAAAGGAAGAAAAAATACCTTTCCAACGATACATCAGTCCAAATAAGTGTAGTTTTGGCTGAGTTATTTAAGTTTTTCTTAAATCTATCTTTAAAAAATGATAAAAAAGACATTATCAAAAATCTCATTGTTATTATTTTGTTGAAAAAAATTATAATATTCAATTCGAAACCAGTTCTTCTCTGCAATAGAAAGACTAGGTAGAGAAGGACATGTCTCAGCTCTCATTGGCGTCAGTTGAGACAGAACAGAAACGACTGGCATGCTTTGTTGAACTGGACCAAAATCTCTTAGGAGGTTACAACGCCAAACAAAATAAAAAATGTAGTTATATTTTTTAGTACTTTTATTTTAACCAGATGTTCACTCTGCAGTGTTGCTTTTTATTCTTATTATCAAATTCGTTATGCAGTTAGTTGTCAAATTTGTTAGTTGCATTGTGTTTCTGTCACCGCAAAAACTTTTGATTGGTTCCACTGAAAACTGTTATCCTTTGAGTTGCGTCGTTATTGTAGAGGACCATCGATATGTACATAGTTTTAAAAAGTAAAATAAAATGCTTTTATCAAGCAACATATTTCAATGATTTTGGACTGGTACGGATCTAGTTTCCACCGGTCTTGTATCGATTTTGGCAAAAGATAATAAGTACTGAAAAATTGGGGTTTACTAGTTCGGAGAATGGATACATTATTCTTTTGCACTGAAATGAAGAAAAATACATACAAGCTTAAAACTGCAGTTGAATAAAAGTGCCATTTGTACAGACATACAAATGTGTTTATTTCGCACACGCTTTGTTGGGCATTCATCCTAAAAGCAGGCTTGAAATTTGTGCAGCAACTTATGAACGTTTGTAGGAGTGCAAAGCTTTCGAAAGCTTGCATCTATTTATTAACCCTTCTTGTACCAACCAACCAAAACGTACACTAAGAATAGCACAGTGTCGAAACCAGTTTGTTCTCAAACAAAATTTTCACATATCTGCTATGGAACATCGCCGAACGGAGGAAAAGTGATTGCATAAGCTGGCCACGCCGTCATTCTGGATATGGGCAAACATAAATATAGACACATGAACTAATATTCTACTTGGTGGTTTTATTTGGAGAGCATCACATCCTTTGTCAGCTTATGTGGTGTGATATTAGAGAGGACTAAACAAACAAGGCGTGGTCCTAGACAGCACACTGAAAGTTGGGGTTTGCAGTCCAAGATAGTTGCAATGGAACTACTAAATTCGGTCAATAAATGAAGTCATAATCGCATCAGCCGTTGGCGTCCGTTATGACGGATCTAACAGAATTTCCCATACTACCAATGCCAAACTAATTACGCGACTTCCTCGAAGGAATGAAAAAAATGACGCGGTCAGCAAAAAAGTTTCAATGCAAGTCTGCACGGCTAGGTCAAAGCTCCATAAGAAAGTTGGCGGTGTCTGTATAGAACAGTTAGTCAGATGGTTCACGTTCCACTTGCTTGATTTTCAGGTAGACAATTTTTGTTGGATTTTCTGAGGTTTTAAGTCAGTAAACTTTCAGGGAGCATGTGCGACCTGCCCAAAGCTTGTATGCATTAGTTATACTGGATTACCTGGACTTTTTATAACTACAACTATAATGATGAAGTCCTGCGTACCACCAAAATCTACAGCTGTTCCACTAAACAGAGTTTGCAAAACTAAGCTTCGCACTAGCTTTATTCGTATTTGATTCTTTCGACAGGATCAGAAGTTGGTGAATTTGGAACGAGCTTCCACCATCCCTTATCTAAATTCATTTCATAGACCAAAAAAAAATACATAGAATATGACTAAAAGCTTAAACCGTTTTGTATCGAAATCTGTACAATACAAAATATACAAGGTTTACTTATACTTCTCCAAATGCTGACTAGATCAACGAATTTGGCTACGTTTTTTGACGTGAAAAAAAAATGTATATGCAAAAATCTAAACCGACTTCCCTTCTCATATAAACATTTAATATTACCGTTAAGTTCTTCATGATCCAATAATGGGATCTAAACCAAATTAGTGTGTGACCACATCTGAGGTACCACCATTCCTTAAAAAATATTCCGAAGAATTCATAACCTCCTCCTTTTCTGAAGTCGGTTAAAAATTAAGAAATATAAAACAAAAATGGTTGGATGGAGGAATCAAAAATGGATCACTTACAGGTATATTCTGCGCTGGTAATAAAAGCTTTGTAACCGGTAAATTAAGTTCTTGTCAAATTTTAACCCCTTTTCAAATTCTGTGTACTCTTGTAAGCGGTAAATTTTGTTACTATCTCATAAGCTGGTAACAAAGTATTGCCCCGTGAACCTGTTAATGGCGGCAGACCTTTGGCCGGACAAAATCTTTACCAAGCCCTTTTAGATCATGATACAAAACTTTACTTTTGCTCAGTTTTGAAGTCTTTTGGTAGGGATTTTGGTAGGAAAAATACATGGCTGAGTGGCAACACTGGCCATGGCACGAAATTTCTGTATATTGAAGTTCAATTATGGAAATTAAAAATTAACATTGCTAACGAAAGATGGCGGGTGGAATCCACTTTATTAATTCATGAATGGTGAACGCACTAAGATTCTTCTTAGTCTAAAGAAACGGGAAATCTGCATACACCCTGCAGTTCTAAGTTAACGACGTACCGGATGGGAATGTTACCTACGTACGGCGCTAGTCAAAAGGAGTTCGAAGCGGTATAGATGTTTACCGATCTAAATGTATGGTCTCAAGACAGTACACGTCAGGAGTGTTTCTAGATTTTTAGACAAACGGACAAATGTAATTATATAGAGGTTGATGCAATTCAAGTTTCAAAAGTATTACCATTTCGCAAAATCATTCGATCTGGCAATGCTCACATTTTACAAAGCTATTTTTGCAGACATGCTTTTAAACCTGGGAAATTAAAGAAACTTGGTTGTAGGCCTTAAAATGAAAGAGACCAGCCAAGCGTACCACTAAACGATTTAAGGAGACTGGAATTATTAACGCTACGGAAGTGGCCGACGATGCACTGCGACAACAGCTAATGAAGTTGAAAAGGTAAGTCTACGACTTCATCGAAACAAAACGTGTAGTGTACTATATCAGCTTGCGAAGGAGATCGCTTTGAGGCGCAAGCCTGTCCAACGCATAATCAAAAAAAGGCTCACAGTAAGTGACTTCAGGAAAACCGTGTCTTAAGAAAAATGCACTATGACTCCAATCTTCGGGTATAAATTAATCAGATCAAACCCTGTTTTTGAATATTTGCGTTCAGCAATTAAATAAATTTCTAAGAGCTACTTCATCTTGTTACCTAAAAATTTGAAAGCTAGTAAATAGTAGTAACAAAATTGGATAAATCAATAAAACATATTAAAATGATTTTCCACGCACATGTGTTTCATGTATTTGAATCACTAAAAAAAATGACTAATTCATTTCATATCGACATACTTACATGTATACTTTAAAAACTATACTAAAAAATTAATTAAAACCAAAATAAATTCATACTTATTATCCTTACGCAAACCCAGCACGTTCGACAAAATAAATTACGAAACAACACAGTAAAAAATTGAAGCATAAACCTGCATACAGCGAATGTAATACGATTTTTTTGGTAACTCGTTCCTCGCTGTTTTGTTCCAATTGTTGTTGTGTATTTAATTTTTCGACGCCACCGCCTTTTTGTAACGGCGATACTGATTGTAGCCAAAAGGGTTCACCAATTGATTGGGGCGTGCGCGCAATTCTTGTGTGGCTAATTGCTGTTGTTGTTGCTGTTGCTGCTGCTGGTTGTGTTGCTGTTGTTGTTGAAGCTTCTGTTGCTGTTGTTGGTCTTGCTGCAAATTCTGTGGTTGTTGCGTAAAGTTTTGCCCACTCAAATCACCCAGCTGACCTGGCAATTGGGCCTGACCAGCCAAACCACCGCCAAAGAACGCATTCGATTGTTGTTGTTGTTGTTGGACGCCAGGGAATTGCGCAAATGGTGGCTGCAATTGTCCAGCAAGTTGCTGTTGATATGTGCGTTGCTGTTGTTGTTGCAATTGAAAAGGTGTTAGCTGTTGCTGTTGGCCTGGACGTAGAGGCTGGCCGCCGCCAGAAAATTGGCGAAAAGGTGTTTGATATGGATTCAAATTGGGATTTATTCCTTGCTGGTAAGGTTGTACGCTCGATATGTACTGCAGCGACTTGGCAATTGCGTCGGGTATGGGTGGTGGTGTGGGAATGTGCGCACCCTCAGCGCGAAAGCCTGCTTGAAAAATACAAAAAAAAAAAAATGAAGTAGTAGTGCTTTACAAAATAATGTGCAAACACAAATTAACCATTCTCATCCGCTATATAGCGTACAGTGATGGGCGTGCCCTCCGGTGAGGTATACGAGTATGAACCTTGCACCACCTGCGCTTCGACATCTTCGCCTAAGCCAAGATTTTTCACATACCCCTGCGCCTGCGCGGTAGTGCCATCTGCTGAGGCGTAACCATATGAAAAGCTGCCGTCATAATTGAGATCGTTCTGATAGGCGGTAATGGGCACATAGTTCTGTTGGTCAAGGCGGTTGTAGATGCGAAACGGGTTCTTTAATAAACAATCAATTTTAAGTATGCTAGATCATAGTAAAATGTGGTAATCATTTGCTGCACTCACCTGCGCTCCTATGCCAGTGAGTGGTGAGATGGGCGATATGCCACCCAGCGCTGTTCCAAGCGGCTGCAGCGTATTTAAGGTATTCGGAAAACCTTGCTGCTGTTGGCGTGGTTGCTGTTGCTGCTGCTGCTGTTGCTGTAACTGTTGACGTAATTGCGTATTCTGTTGTCGCTGGAATGGTGATTGATTGAAGAGTGTATTCGATTGACAGCGGCATGTATGCTGCGACAAGCTGAGCGATATTACTAACCCGGCCAAGAGCTGAAAGTCAATGTAAAGGTAATCGCAAGTAATGTCCAAAACAAAAGTAATACTGGCAAGTACAACAAATAATAAATGCACGACTGAGGGTAAAAAAAAAAAAAAAATATTAAGCTGTTGTTTGTATTACTCGAATTAACGAATATAATTAAGTGATTATGTTTTGGAATGAACGCAACATGCAAATACTTGGCGGAATTATTTCTTCAAAATAAACGGTGTTTTTGTACCAACATAACTGCAAAAAATAAAACAGTTCTCAGCTTGACGGAAACGTCGAATTGCTCTCAGCGATGGCGAAATACCCATTTTCGCGGACGGCTCTAAATTGGATATCGGAACAGGATCTGGCATCTACTCTCTGGAGTTATCTCTGAGATAGCCTATAGACTCCCAGATCACTGCTGCATTTTTCAGGCTAAAATGTATGAAATCCACATGGCGGAAAGGTCGACGAGCATGATCGACCAAACTCCATCTAAACTTGCCTTCCTTGTTGACAGTCACGCGGCTATCAAAGCCTTCGGGTCGGCAACAATTAACGCGATATGCGTTAAAGAATACCGAAGATCCCTACAAGCTCTACTGCAAAATGAGGAAACGGACGAATATTCTAGATAGGGATATGAGATGTGGCTCGGAGAAGCGATCCAGATCGTGACACCTCCCCTGCGATTTCTGTCTTCAGAAGTCGAGAGACTCTTCTATGGCAGCGACCATCTGCACACCTGCAAGGTATCGCGCTCCCTCTGGCCACGGCTCAATGAACGAAGAACAAGGAGTCTACTAACGCAAACTCAGCCGACATGAATGGTGTTAACCGCCTCCTACTAAACCAACACGCCACGCCTAAGTAAATATATGGAGGTTGGTGGAAATAATAGTTAACGTGCACCGATTTCACAGAAAATTTACATGTGCTCTGATTTTTCTTAGGAACTGGCAATTGTGAAATTTGTTAAAGATGGGACAATTGCCACGCCCTCCACTCTTGTGGCCAGAAATATATAATTTCAACCGGTTTCGAGTTTGTACTCTCCATTTTATTAGAAAACCCTAAATGTGAAATATGGGGAAGATCGGATTACTTTAACATCTACAACTCGCAAAAAATGTGCGTCCAATCATTAAATATGATGGAATTTCAGTTAATTTGTGTTCTCTGCTTTCCACCCAAGAAAAAGTGGTTATAGCATAGGAATAACATAGGTGCAAATATTCCCACTTTCCTAATATTTGGTGTGATTTTTCCGTTGCTCAAAAAATTCTTCTCGCAAAAAGAAAGTGAAAGTCGAAAAATTAATGTCGAAAATTACATTAAATTTGCTAAAACGTGCGATTAATTTCAGGAACTGACGAACCGGTTCCCACTTTTTTTACTAATGTCGAATTTCCACTGCATGTATGTAGAAATGAATTTGATGAAAATTTTTCTCAACGCACAGGTCTTTTATAATGCCCACCTCTGCCATTAAAACCTGTGGCATAATAATATTTAGCATCTACATTTTCAAGTCAGTTTTTTTTGATAAAAGACGAAAGTACTAAATAAGTAATAAATACATTAACTTAAAGAATTGATTCTTTAGATTTCTTTGGAAACGCACCGTTCGTAGAGAGGTGGAGTGAGTAATTGATGGGAAATTTTGTACTTATGAAATTTACTTTTCCCTTTGTAATACGAGCCGTTTTTTTTTTTTATTCAATTGTCACCATAATTTTTTTCCACCTGCTTTCATATAGTCGAAACACTGTGCTCCGTAAAGATTTTCAAAAGGCCTCCAAGTTATAATAGTTATTCTAGATAATATGGAGATTTGTGTGTTATTTACTTACTTTGGAGAAAAATATGAAAAACAGGGATGAGCTTGTAGTAGGATAATTCTACTGGCATGATGGCTGTGAGATTTATAGGGGGATCATTCAGGAATCCCCAAATGAGCCCGAAAATCTCCACCTTTACCGGGCAGCCATAGGGCGTTCCAGCAGCGACAGTACTGAAAGACCAATACCTCAGTTTCGTTAGTAGTCCCCATGTTTTACTATGAAATCTGTGGCAGACATAAAACGCCCTTCTAGCCTTTTGGGTATTATTCGAGTAACGTGGGTTTAAATTGATCCTTTTGTTACTCCTGGATACTTCGTCTACTCTGAGAACTCAATTTTTTCCGGGGGTTTAGTCAAGTTGAATTTCGGTGAATTGAACAATGGTGAACTTCAATGGGTTAATTGACAATCCCTTTACAGCACACCGGCATTCAATTAATTTTAGCCTGGACAAGAGTAATGCAGAAGAGTAGATTTGCCTGGCCGCTATGCGAGTTATCGCTTACATAAAGGCTCATAATTGAGATAGTTATCCCTATGGGGGCCGCTGTGGCTGAGTGGTTAGGGGTGCGTACTACCACTCCGTAGAACCTGGGTTCGACCCCGCTGCGAGCAACATCTATGTAAAATAGGAAAAGTTTTTTCAAGAGCGGCAGGCAATGGCAGACCTCCGAGTGCATTTCTGGTATGAAAAAGCTTTCCCTCAAATCCATTTGCCATTTGAAGGCGGAGTAAAATTGTACGTCGCTCCACTTGTTTTATAATGACAGAACGCACAACACAAATTGGAGGCGATGCTCGGCCAAATACATAGCAAGCGTGTAAGCGCCAAAATATTACTATTAAATTTTTAACATAAATCCAAAGTTGAAGATAATTTCGTCAAGACGTCCATTACATAATACGAGTACACTATATATATGAAAATTCTTAGCTTTACCCGGAAATTTGATTTATCCATTGGAAGTTAAAACACTCGTCGCCGCACCGGAACTATTTTTCCGCACACTTTTTGTAGTTGTAATTAATGTCAATACAATTTTTAATAGTTCACCAATGACAATAGACAGCGCGGTGTGACAATTTTCCCATCAGCGATTATATTGCAATGAAGCAGCTACCGATTTGTGGAACATTTTAGTGATTGAATAAAATTTCAAGCTTTCCAGCTGGAAATGCTATAAGTATGCGGTGAGAGTTTTCGCAGATATTTGTACAATGCTAAATCTTAGTAGTGTCACCACTATCAACAATGACGTCAATAACTGAGAGTAAGTAAAAGTATTCGTATTTAACTGAAAGACAGACTTAGCACACAGGTAATCCCTTAGAGGCCGCGACGTAACTAAATTCCAGCAGCATCAATGCATTGTATTTATACAAACACCTACGCGTGGTGCCGCTGCCGGTGGAAAGCCTCGCACAATCGCGGAAACAATGAAGGGTGTGGAGTAGAGGAGGAACTGCTTGCCCATGTTTATTCTAGAAGGCAATGTTATTTATGCCTATGAAGTGCATTTTGCTGCCCTAAACACCGCCTTCGGGCTAAACAGTGGGGCTACCAACATAAGTGCACGTACATATGCATGTAAGCGCATTATTTGCTAAGAAGATCATCCAAACTTAACGATGGCATCGCTTATCGGTCGGGTCATACATATGTATACATATAAATTGTGTGCGGTTAGTGTGAGGTGGCGTATAAATAATGTTGCTCTGAAGCCATGGCTCTTGCATTTCCTGTACAAATACTCGGTTAACAAGCGTACATAAATCGAAGTAACAACACCAACAACAATCATTATTAAGAACAACAAATTTGTAAGAATTTTCCTATAGATTAGCTCGTGTGCATTTCAGATAGTGTAACTACAGCGGCTTATCGCGGCAGCTGTATCTTGAAAGCTGCAGCCGAGACAGAGCTGCTGTAGCTGGAGCTGGAGCTTTATTTGCAAGTGTACTGTTTTTGTTGTTGTGTTGTTTTATGGTTGGCGCATGCGCTACTTACGAGCAGGTAATTAATTTTTAGTTGTTTACGCTACTGTTTTTAAATTTTTGTATGTTTTCGTTTTTTTTTTTGTTGTCAAGAAGAAGCGTAGCAGCTTGTCGGCGTACAAAGAGAATCATGTTTACAAGCTGCTTGCTTCGACGCAGCTAAACGCAGTTCAATACAGTTTTGGTGAATGCATTACGACTTTTTGCTACTTACTATTTCACTTAAGTACACATCTTCGCCATATTTGCTGTTTTTAAAGGCATTTGCAACTTGTCTAACAGTGCTACACAATTTATTGGCTTTTTATTGAACGCTGACAGAAGGGCAAATAATTGTTTTTTTTTTTTTTTTTTTTTGTGGCCACATACCTTTGCGATTTCTATCGGCATTTGGTTTGTTGGTTTTTCTAACTTGTGCTATGTTATTTGTGGTTTTCTTTTTCTACTTCCCCTACGCCGGGTGGGAATTTATGTGGCAGCTGTGGCAGCGTGTTGCACATAAATTCCACGGCTTCATATCATATCACAACATTTTGATTTGGACCGCACTTGTTCTGGTAGTATAAGAATATATTTTTTCTTTTGCCTTCTTCTATGCAAATTTAATGCAAATTCGTTTGCTGAGCTGCCGTGCCTTTGATAATTTGTTGGATTTTGATTAGAAGCTTGCTGTTTACATGAGCATAGCCAGTGCACTGTTTATTATTGAAATTTGGGTTGGAGGTGAAGGTTGTCGGATTAGTGTAGCCGTATATGTTGGCTTAGAAAAATTTTTCAAACTGACTAGTTGAAATGCATAGATATTTGGCGATGAGTGAAAGTGGCTGATGGAGGAAACAATTTAAGGTTTTTGTAGAGTGTATGCCAGGTGGCGTGGATTTATATCTGCTTGGTCTTATAAAATGACAAAAGAAAAAATATTAATATATATTATTTTCTGCAAAAGTAAAAAAAAAACAAATTATAAGTTCCATTTAAAAACAATTTCGGGGAAGCGGAGGTAGAACGGTTAACAGTTTTGTATGTACGGTTGTGTTCAAAAAAATTGTGTGTCTGGTATCTTTTATTAAATTCCCTTTTTCACTCCAATTGAGATACATTTTGATGTTCCAGAGGGCCGCTAAGATCCTGATAGCGTCTAACGCGGATTTAAGCCTAATTCTCTTTCCGAATTTTTTAGATTATTGTTTTTATACCCGAACGCACTTGTGCGCAAGGGTATTATAACTTTGTTCACATAACGGTTGTTTGTAACAGCCAAAACGAATCGAGATAGATATAGACAAATATATACATAAATGCTCAAAATGAAACGATTAAGCCATGTCTGTCTGTTCGTCTGTCCGTCCGTCCGTGTGCACGAAGACTCAAGCAAAAATTTAGATTTCTCAACGAAATTTGATATGTTAGTTGCTCTTTATCCTGTAACCACGTCCACTTCCCATATAACGGTATTTTCGAAAAAAGCAACAACTACTATATTTCAGTAAATATCGGATCCAAATTGTTAAAAATTTTTATTTGGAGTAAAATTTTGGTTTAAAATAATATTATTATGAAATTTTTGGAAAATGAGCGTGACCCCGGCCACTTATAATAAAAAACTATATCTCAGTAGCCGTTTCACAAATCGTTACCTAACTAGAACTGCGGGCGTTGCCTAGGAACTAGCTAAGAAATCTGTTGAAGATGTTTGAAATCGGCCAATAACCACGCTTGCTTGCCATATAATGGTAATTTCAGTATCTACTGAACCAAATTCACTTAAAATCGATTATTTAAATAACTACTTAGCATAAAATTAAATTATTAGAAATTTTTGGACAATGGGCGTGGCGCCGCCCACTTATGACCACAAATGTGTATTAAATTCAACCAAAATCGATGCACTTTATAACCTTGGTACGGAAAAACAATTTGTTAAAAATTATTCACTTCACCCTAAAATTACACCCGCTTCCCGTATATGTAACGGTATATATCAGAAATATGAAAGCCCCGATATTTCAATAACTGAGGGCGCTAAATTACTTCCAGTTAATATTTATAAGCATCTAAATAAATAAGGCTGCTAAAATAACTGTTTTTTTTGGATTTATAAAATAAAAATCAAAAATAATGGCTACTTTTTTTTTTAATTTTGCATAAAAATTAAAAAAAAAAAAAAAATTTATTTTGAAATTAGATTCTCGGTTAAAAGCAAATCTCCTGGAATATAACACTTAGTTGTACAACATTTCCCTCATAGTGAATTTTTCAATGACACTTTTCATTCATAAATGTTATGTTCGGTCCCTGAAAAATAGTAAACCTAACCTAAAGCCTCTAATTATGAAGACATTTTTATTTCGTAAAATGTTAGATCTTCTCAAAATAAACACCAACAATTTTTTGTGAACGGCTGTTTTTTGTTCCAAACACGGAAATGCCTCATAAAATGGCAAAATGAAATAAAAATATCGATTTCTTTCTTTAGTTTCCTGTTTGTTATATTCTAATTTAAGTTATTTTATCTCAACAGCAGAACATGTCATGCGCCGTCGTACTACTATTTTTTGGAACACAACTGTACCCCGCGTTTATGAGTTATAAGCGCGCTCAAAGTAAGCTTAGCTTTGATGCATTTTTGATCGATTGAATTCCTGTCATACCTTGTAAATTTTGGTTTATAGACAAACCGCTGTCGGCATTGTGTAATCTTCAGTGTCATTTATCGTTGAGAATGCTGAGAATGAAAAATGACACCGAAGAATGCGTCATTTTTTCTTCTTATTTGGCGTAGCAAGCATTTGTCGGTTTAGGCAGGGACAAAGAAATTTCAACTTTTTATTTTCTCTCTACTGTAAACTTCTCAATAAAATATAAACTTCTCGATTTCATCTAGTCATCCTCCAAGCAGCAGCTAATACTTCTGGCTCAAATACCCATTTTGTCAAGATAGGCGATCCCAAGGCTGCCATCTCTCAGCTATGTAGGATAGAGCAACCGCACCATGACAAGATGGCCGGATTGGGATTGAATTTTTAGTACCGAGCCCATCTTTAGTCCGGAGTGCCACGCTGGTTCTTGGAAGCGCTATCTTTCACTAGACAATGACCACATACAACATACTTAATTGGTATGATAGCAGCTATTTATTTCCAACTCTTCAAGGACGACGAAGAATCTGTCGCGCATCATGCGAAAGTTTTACTAAGATGTTCTTGACTACGAAAATAGTCAGGCAGTAAATCAGTCTCCCGAACGTCTGCAATAGGAAAAATAGAGCCGCTATTGATTGGCCAGAAATCCTTAGGACAGTTTTTTCCTTACAGCCCTCCAAGTCTCCGGGATAAATCCTTTTCTCATGTAGATAGAAAGTTAGCCGGCGACATAACAGACCGACAAACTTTTGTAGTTATGCTAGGATAATAGCAGCTGATCTTAGAGAATAGAGAACTTACAAAGATAATCAACAAAAACAAGCGCAGAAGAATGGGGTCAATTACCGGTAGTTTACCACGGTTTAAGATTCGTTAGAAAAGGACAAACTAGAAGTGTGAGTTTGACGATTCTTGCCCCTCAACACGTGATTGCGTAGCTGATCTATCAATTATCCCACGGGTCCGGATTCCTCCTCGTTTTTATAAAACTCAACGAACGAAGAGGAGCGAGCAACAACAGCCTTTGGATGGGGAAGCAACAAGTAAATTCAAAAATGTGTATTTTCTTGTTCATTGTTGCACCACCCTAATGTATATGCCAATAATGCATAAATATACGTACATAGTCAATATAATTGCATACGGATGTTCAACGCATTAAACTTAACAAGTAGATCAAACTTATTGTAGTTGAACATTGGTCGTTGTTGTTTATAAGTCATCAAAGTGCTAGGTACTGCTCATATCCATCAGAAAACAGAAAAAAAACATATTAACATAAAATATTAGTTTATACCCAGAAACAAACGAATTATATCTATAGCATATATAAGTGCTTGTACATATGTACGTTAGTACATGATGCATTGTTTAATGTTCAAAAGTGTTTCTAAAAATTGTTTCCTCAGTGATGATTATATGCTTGAATTCATGGCAATAATTAATTTTTTCCATTAAATTCTACTGAAAAAAATAAACAGAAACTGTAAAAGCGCACGTACGTTAGTCACGCACATTACATAAATAAAAGTACATGTCGATATCCATGTATATTTGATTATTTACTTTTAACTTAATTTTTCTTTTAACTTAATTTTTTTTAATATGTAAAATTCATGGAGAAACACAAGCTTTAAAATGCCGAGTGGCAAAATAATGTCATGGTCAATTTCAGGGTCCTCTCTGGGTCAATATAATTTTTTTTTTTTTTGAACTGGTAACCTCCTTTGTATCTGGTATTCAGAAAGAATGCAAAATTCCACGTTCAGGTGATACATCATGTGTGGGGTTCATTTGACCATCGGGGTTATATATAACATTCAGAAAGAATACCCCACACATATAGATTTTTATAAAATTTCTCACAGAAAAGCTCAAGATGCTTTCATACAAAATTTGCCTATAAACGAAATTTAATGAGTTAAACTAAAAATTTCTTCAAACATAAAAATAATTAAAACAAAAAAAAAAATCATTTAAAGTATGTACTTGAAAACATCCAAACAACAACAAATTTTATTTGTTCAACCGAATCTTACATATCGCACATTTCCTTCGATAGTGTCATAACTCAAAAAAGCCACACTCGAGAAAAACGGGTTTAAAATTTTGAATTTACATATACTTCCATAGTAAAAATTGCTACCATATACGATATAGCTATCCAATTTTTACACAAGATAGAAAAAAAGGTAGCGGTAATATCTACATACTCAACTCAAAATTTATATTTTTTGGATTATGGCACTATTGAAGTAACTGAGCCATTTGCATGCACGTAGTTATTTTATCTCATGGGAGATATTTTTCATTTATACAGCTAGACAATCACCTGTTAAGGAGTGCCTAAAAGTATGCTGCTTAAGCTGCTTATTGCGCAAATTAAGCTTGCATTTACAGTATGTGTAGTAAAGACTATGCAACAAGTTCGCATCTTAAGTCTTTTGTTTGCTATGGCATTGGCTTTTAATGCATACAGATGTATGTAGGTATGTAAGTGTGACTGTTTTAGCAATATTTAAAATCATTTGACTATAAAATCTGCTTGTAAATATGTGTGTGGATAAATAACTGTCTATTTTAGCAGGCTAGCTTCAACTAAAATAAACTACAAATATAAATATAGCTACAAAAATAGTTGAAGTGATAGGTAACAAGTAAAGTATGTAAGTATGGATATGGATAAATCAAATTGATAGCAAGTATTCTCTAACTTATTTGTCGTCTACGCTCGAGAAGCACTGATATATTTACTTTGCAGATACCCTGCAAAAGTAAAATTGTATATTGTTTTTCGTTTTTTTTTACATAAAAACAGCACTACAACGCCGAACGTCGAATGGATTTTATGAGAAGGTTTTTCATTTCAGAAATACACTGGGAGGGTTCCCATTGCCTGCCGAGATCCGACCGCTGTTAGACAAAAGCCTTTCCGAATTTAGATGGTGTTCGGCCAGTGCTTAAATCCAAGTCCTGCGAAATGGTAGTACGGAAAAATATATACTTTAATTTGAGTATTTAAAAAGTCCATCGCAAACTGTCTTCAGGTCAAAAAAAGGAACAATTTGAAAACTCCATATTTTTTGAATTTAATATTTTGTCTCAAACAATCGTCATTGATTTTTCAATGACCACAGAAGCTTTTGTAAATCTTTTTCGCTCATTATCTGTAGATATTTAAACTTGTTTTAAATGCTTAGCATATTAATTTCATAAGTTTAGTATGTAACATACTTGTAATCTTTATATAAAAATGTATGTACTTGTTGTTAGTAGTCTGTAAGAAACTTTGTTTCATTGACGGTAAATAAATAAATAAATAAATAAACTTGAAAGGTCAAGGTAATTATTCTATCCCAACACAAGACTATTTCTCCTGAATTCGCTATATGAAGCGCTTCAAAATGCTGGTAAATTTATTTCGTTTGCTGCTTTTCTCGAGATTTTTTTAACAAGAAATAATTTTCCACACTTCCGGCTGCCTTTTTACATTTTTCATCGTATCTTCGACATTTAAAGTCGAATATTAAAGCATACTATATCGAGGTTTTTGTCTCGAAGAGACCACTTATTATTGTTCCAAAATCTTCTACATAAAGTATCTCGTTCTGATGTTTACCCAGCTAATTAAGGGTAACACCTTAAGTTGATAAGAGCTGAGATCTTTGATTCTTCCGAGATAATAAGCTTGCATAGATATTCTGGCCTTTTAATTACAAATTCACGCCAACATGCTCAACACTTTCCTAACCCATTAGTATCGCAATGGTTCCACTTGTGATTGCACCGCAATGCTAAAATATACGCTAAGCGTTAATTAATAAATTATGAATAGCTTTTTATTATTTATTCTCAATTCTACACTCTAGCACAATTAGTTACTGCCACCTTAGCAAGCAAATAAAAATTATACATAAGCAAAAAATATGTCATAAAATATTATTAAAATTTATTAGTAGTTAATCGTGTAAAGGGCACGATTCAATTCACGTCTCCCAAACACTTGTAATCGCGAAAAATGTGTGGCATCAGCAATTAATAAAACACTCCCACACACATTAAATAAAGTGTCTTCCACTTGCTTAGCGCATTGCCGACACAAAAATTCCGAAGCGTGCAAGCCTCTAAATGCGGATGACGATGATGAGTCAGAAATTTGTGTGCATTATTTTACAACAACAAACAAAGTATGGAGGGTGCACTATTGATTTTATTATTGGAAATTTGTTGACAATCTTTGATGCTTATCGCTTGTAGAGTAGCAGATTTTTCACGCAGTAACGCTGCGACTGAAATTGGCTTTTTATTATTGTATGTGTGTATGTAAGCTTGCAAGTTTGTATGTCTACAATTTTGAAGCAACTTAATTTTTTGCTGCTAAATGTTGCAACAAATGTTCTGTAGTACATTGACAAGTGGTAAACAACTTGCCATCACTGCAGGTGATTAGTGTCGCATGTACTGAAAATATTAAATTGAGTGAATTGTATACGGGTAAGTAGGCTTAGCGTGATTGGATTAGTGTGGCAAAGCAAGAACTGGCGTTGGTTGCAAAAGCTGCACAGCAATCGATTGATGGCGAAATACGTAGTTGATAAAGTTATACTGGTAAATGTAAATTTAAAATCAGCTAGGTAGTCTTTGAGAAGTAAAAATTTATGAATATATTTTATGTAATCACAATAACTATACTATACCCACATTGCGCATTTCCCTCTATACAAAAAAGTTGTAGGACGCCAAAAATTACACTAGAACAGTATCTATGGGATACAAAACTGCATACCCAATTCTGAATAAAAGGACGATTTTTTTTTAATTTTTGTACAAAGTTTTTTATTTTTTATTCACCTTTCTTTTCATTTTTAGTTTTTATTCTTTTACAAAGAAAACTATTTTTTTAATATAATTTTTGAAATTTAATTTCCTTTTTTCTTTTCTAATTTTAATTTATTTTCTTGCTTGAATAAATTTTTTAATTTTTAGATTTTATTGTTTTAGAAAGAAAAATATTTTTTGAATAAAATTAAATTTTTAGAAACTTATATTTTTTGTAATCTCATATTTTCTTTACAGTATAAAATTCCCCGAAATTTTTAGCTTTCTTGTTTTAAAAGACAATTTTTTTTCTTTCATTTAATTTTCAAGAACTTTTTTATAAATATTTTAATTAAATTTTCTTTTAATGTTAGACTTTATTGTTTTAGAAAGGAAAATATTTGTTAACTTCACTTAGTTTTAAGAAAATGTTATATTTTAGTATCTTTTTTCTTTTATTTATATATTTTTTTCATTTAATTTTTCTTTATAACTCCAGGTTTTGTTTTAAAAATAGTAAAATTTTTTCCTTATTTCATTTAAGTTTTAGGAACTTTTTTATTTTATTTTACTTTTAAGATCTTGTAGTTTTAAAAAGTATGAAATATGTTTTTTCATTTAATTGAATATGAAGAAAAACGTTTAAACAAAAATACCAAACATTTGGTAACCAAAACTTCTCTAATTTTTTTAGGAAAAAATTAGAGGGATTTGAGAAAGAATAATTTTTAAGAAAAAGTCTGAATGTTATCAAAACTATTGCAAACTTGCTATTGAAGAGAAAAGCGATTTACCTAAAAAAAAATTAACAAAAATTTAAAAAAATTAATAAACCTTAAAAATTTTAACTTTTTTTGGAAAAAATTGGGTTCCTTTTTGAAAAAAATATCTTGGAAAAGTTAAATTTGTTTTAAGATAAAATATGAATTTCAATTTAGCTTCGATTTAATATGTATGTTTGTATGCATGTATGTACATAGTAATAAAATTGTTAATGTTTCCTTTTTTAAAAAATAGGGGGTTTAAGGATAGGAGAAAAAAAAATAAAATAAATAAGAATAAAATATATATAAAAAAATTGTTTAACCAAAATGATAATTAAAAAAAAATTGGGACTGTGACTATTTTTTGGGAGGAATATTTTTTTGAGAAATATTTTCATCCCTAAAATACAAATAAAAATTTACACTTAGTTTAATTTTAGTAATGGATTATTTTTTGGAGAAAATAATAAAAAATACATATAGCTTTTTGATAAAAAATTCCTTTTTGTTTTTTTTTTTTTTTTGATGATAATCAAATTATTGTTGGTAAAAAGATGGATGTTTTACCAACATTTAAGAAAATCTTACCAAATATTGCAAAAAATTACTTTTGGAAAAAAGTTTTATTTTCGAAATAAAATATGAAATAATGCATCTTCCTTTAGATATTTTTATAAAATTCAACAATTTTTATTGAGCTTGAGGCCGTTTCTAAAGAAAAACTTATTGCGGAAAAGCAATATAATTTTTATAAAATTAAAATAAATATATATGCATACACATATTAGGATAAAACATATTTTGTTAAAGAAAAAATATGAATGACAACTTTACGCTTTTTATCGCAATCAGTGATTCGAATCATATCTTTTTAATTTCAATAATCGATTATATTAGTTTTTGAGAAAATGGCGAAAAATTTTATTTGACAAAAAAATTTCTTTTAAAATTTTTTGAGGATTTTGGAATAAAATATTTTTTTCTTTGTAAAAATAAGGATTTTTAACAAAATTTAAAAAATTCTTACCAAATATTGCAAAAAATAATGTTGAGAAAAATGTTTATTTTGAGGAATAAAATATGAAATAATCTCATCTCAGTTTAGCTATTTTTATAAAAAAAAAGCATGCAGATGTATTTTCGCAATCTGCAATTCGAATAATACCTTTTTTAAATAGGTCTATGATCCTGAAAGGGTTAAAAATGAAATGATAAATCCCCTTTTTTGGAAGAACGTTATTACTGAAAAATAAAAAAATGCAAGAAAAATGCTTTAGAATGTTTAAGTACATTTCCCGGATTGAGAAGCATTCCAGCTTATCAGACGCAGCATAACCGAAGGGTAAACAGCAACTTTTTAGGTCTTCCTGCAAATGAGCGATATACAAGTACATGTGGTATATTCAAGTCACTGTCTAAAATTTCAATTGAAAATTAAATTTAAATTTACGCTCTTTTGTACGAAACCAATAATATTTACCTATCGACTTTTTCACACATGTCAGTAATAAGGACATATGAAATTCGCTACACATAGAATATGCCAACACCAAAGATCACTTGACCACTACGATGCGCAATCGCAATGATGTCTAGCATAGCAAACCCGGCAAAGTGGCGGCAGTGTAAGGCACAAAGTAAGTGTTGACATTTTGTAAATGCAAAACACTTGCAACAGTAGCATGTCGGCTGACAATTGTATGCGCACACATTGGTGTATGACCAGCTAAACTCGATTTAATTTTTTATTGCCAGTTTAATAGCCAACAAATTGCCATTGGCACAACATTTATGTCCATACAGTGAGTTTAATTAGAAAACATTCAAATTGAAAACGCTGCGGGCATTCTTGAGCAAAACGAAAACTTACACATATACGCATTGGAAATGATGTCAAATACATGCATACATTTGTTAGCCCAAGCGGTGGCTTGTTTGCACGTCTACACTTAATTATTCCGTTGCAAAAGCACTTAAAAGTAGTCAACGATATCTTCTAATTACAAATTTTATGAGACATTACAAGTCGGAGTCGGATGTAATCGAAGTTATAAAATAATTCATTATAACTTTGTTTATGTTACATAAAATAGTATTTGGGTTTTTTCTTTGCGATTTTATGTTACAAAAAGCCGGTATTCTCGTTTCTTGCACCACAGTAGTGAGGCCAATCAATGATAATGGAAACTATGAATTTTATTAGCTGGTTGGCCTTGATACCGTGTGGCTGAGGAGGATGTGGCCGAAGACCCAGTTGGTTTAAATGTTTGAAGTTTAATTTTATATATATTTCTGTGCATACAACGGTATTTCCATGTGCACTATCTTATACATGCAAGCATACAAACATATGTAAGCCATCCGTTTGCAGCAAACATCGACAATTGTCAGCGTAAATCTTCAGCACTTCACTTTGGTATTTCCTTACACAAATGTGTATGTATGTGTACATTTGTACTCGCTGCTGAAAGCAATTTTCATATGCAAGAATTTGCTTTTGCTTTGTAAATCTGTAAAATGCGGGTACTTCCAACACCACCACCACCACTACTATCTAGTTGATTTGTATGGCATTGCTGCTGTGTGGCAAGTGTATGTACATAAAACTACTTGCCGCTTGAAAATTGCAAAATGCACTCCATAATGAATCCCAATTCGCAATTCGTAGTTCACAATTTTCAATTCGCCATTCGCATTCACCAGCAGCCAAGGTAAATGCCAAACACACTAAACCAACCTTAAAATTGTGGCTGTGAATTATGATTTGGTTTCAATTTTTTTTTTCCTATCTAGTGTTTCTACTTTGCTGCAACAAATGAAATTGCTACGCCATAAATGTTAGTAGATTCTCATCATAGTGACTTGAAATCATCGCATGCGGCTTCAGTACGAGTGGTTTGTGTATACGCCCACACAACTGCCGTTGTGCTGATATCTACTATACAGGCCAATTGGTGTGTACTTAGTGGCCGCTGCCATCACCAACGTCATCAGCAACTTCTTTGCGGCAATCGAAGAAAAATTACAATCAGTTACATTTTTACAGTGGCCTGTAATCAGTTGGATAGAGATTTTAAATTTATTAAAATTGAAAAACTCTTATTTAAGTTATAACCTCACGTATCCACCTTCTGCGGAAAGTGTCGTAACATCTGTCAAATTTCTAATTTAACTTTGTCCGGTTTTCTCATGTGGGCAACTTGCTGTCTAAACATATCACTTATATCACTTTCAAAATGGCATCAAGCCAATTAGATCAATCTGTACCCAATGTAGATGACGCGGTTAAATGAGTAAACTGAGTTGTCAAACTACGAAATGACAGCTGATGTTAAGACAGCGATGCTAAGAATTTTGGCAAGACGGATATGGTTTGACAGTGGAAGTTTGCGGTTTCTACCTGATATTCCTGTCATAACACAGTTTTTTTTTAACAGAAAATGTAAATCCTAAATGTGTTAATTATTTATGTTCTAAGAATAATACCTTTTTGGCAATAAGCACGGAGACCACACCTTAGAAGTAAAAACACAGTACAAGTTTTGTTTATGTATACATGTATAGTATGTTGTTTCGAAAATCTAATTTTTCTCAAATATTTTGTATCATGACGTTAAAAACAAGCCTGCAAAACATTAGTCATTTATTTTAATTGTAAGAGCCCGCGCATCGACCGCCAAGTGACCCGCAGCACACTAATCAAATAAATTGTGCAAATTTGCTCGCCCCGTAAGAGTTGTTTATTTGCTTGAAGTCTATTAAAAATTATCGTTTTTTAAATATTTTGAAAACATTGAAATAAAGATACAAATTACAAAATTTTAATTTTAAGCAATCTTTGACCATTGTATGTGAACTCTGTAAGATATTTACCTAAGTAATGCCTGAGGAAGAACAAAATAAAGATGCAAATTTTCATGGAAGTAAAATATTTTTGAAACTTCAACGTACAAACATACAATTTGCAGCAAACATTTAACGGTTGCTAATGGAACAATTTGCCTTTTTTGTTGTTGTTGTTGTTGTTTGCAACGAATAGCAATATGCGAAGTTAATAATCGACGCAATTGTTGTACTCTGAAGGCAGTCAGGTGTAAAATGCCTTTCGTATTGTTGTTTGCTTACTATTATTTTGCCAAAATTTGGATTCTTTACTTGTATGTATTCGTACATTCATACATACTTACCTGACTAAATACGATTTGATACAATTTTTTGGGTGTGTACGAGTATCTTCTAGGATAGGCAGGTGTGCATAGGGTTATCAAGCAAAAAATAAATAAAAGAAAAACAAACAAAAAAATGTAACCACACATTAAAAATGTTGCAACATCATTATAATCGAGACAAGATCGGTGATTTGTGTGAGTGATTGTGGAATGATGATCAATCAACCTCATTGAAGAGAATAACATTCTCTGATGATCATCACGAGCTCTGAGCGTAAGTTGAGTGGTCAGCAAAAAAAAAATAATAATAATTGGCGCATAAGTATTGCTTGTGGCTTGTTGCAAATGTAACAGAAATCAATGTGAATAATTGGGTTGTTATAGCTAACAATAAAGGACATTAATAAAAAATAATTGTAATACTTAGGAAAAGATAAACACAAAGACAGTAAAATAAATTTGGATGATTAGCCGATTTAACACACGCGATAACGGCAACAGTTTTGCCTGAAATCCCATAAATATCATACACATGTATGCATGTAAATATATCAAGTCTCAGGTGATTAAGTTTTATAATTTTATTGGTATTTAATTTACTTTTTTATCTTCGTAGTAATCCCACCAATTCGCACATTGACATGCAAGCATGTGTCGTACAAGCAATTACAACCATGCGACGACCAGAATTTATTTACTACAAATCGATTTCAATTAAAATAATAAAATTGGTTATAGCAGCGACAAACGACGACCAAAGGTGCCAAAAAGTAACAAAAAGCAAATAAGCGAAAAACGAAATTTCAACGCTTACAATAGCAATCAGCTAATAAAAAATTCCGATCTACTGCGTAGGCAACACATTACGCCTGCGCTTAAGCACTGTACATATCTATGCACACTAGGTCATATATGAATGTGTACACCTTGTTCTAATTTAATATTCACAAATAATTTCATGAACAATTTTTTGCATTTTTTATTTTTGAAAATATAGTTTATTCTATAATATAAATCATATGAATCAAAGTTGACAAAACTTCAAAAAGCTTTCGTCAAAATTTTTAACTTTTTATTCAGAATTCCCTAAAATTTTCGAGTATGCAGTTTTGCAGCCCATCAAACTTTAGTCTAATGAAGTGCAAGTTTCAACCGGCTAAATATTGCGTTGGTTTTTGAGATTTTTTTTTTTTGAAGGGATTGCGTACTCGAAATTTTGAATAAAAAGTTTAAAATTTTGATGAAAATTTTTCGAATTTTTGTGAACTTTAAATAAAGTGTGAAACTATGATTTATATGGTTCATATTATAGAATGAATTATACACTCAGAAAAAACATTCCTTTATGCTAAAAATAAATAACAAATAAAAATAAAAATATTAAAAAACAAAAATTCCAGCTCTGGGACTCGAACCTTGCATCTCTCGACGAGCACTCCAGAGCTTTGCTCTGTCGGCCATTGCCACTGAGTCGTTCATTCGATCCATTTTCCTAGCATCAAAAAATGTTTTTTCAGTGTGTATTTTCTAAATAATTAATGCAAAAGTTTGTTCATGAAATTAATTGTGAATATCAATTAGAACAAGGTGTACACTTTCATTTGTCGCCTAGTGTATATAAATAGATGTTTACATACATTTGTACTTATGTGCTTTTAGTATGCAAGCCTTGCGGTAGGTGCGTCCACTGCACATGCGCGCACAATCGCGCAGCAGCTAACGTAAAATTCACATGTCACAGATTTGCGATTCGCTATTCGCGCACACACGAGCACGCACGACCATAATTGTTGAGCATCTTCTGCAATGAATTACTCGCTTTTCATTGCAATTCTTTTCGCCCAAATACGACGAATTTATTGCACAGCTCAAAATAATATTGATGGTATGTTTTCATAATAAATTCTTTTTCGTAAATTTATGAACTAAGAAATTGTGTCGGTTTTTATGATTAATGCAATAGAGCTTGTTATTAATATCGGTTTTAAATACTGGATATACAACTTTTTGGTCAATTCCATTTTTGTTCGCTTAGAATAAGATATTATATATACATATATTTAATTACTCTTAGTTGAAACGAGCTGTTGAGCAGAATTTGGAATCTCTATGTACAAGAAGGGCGTTCTGCGGTTTTTTCCAACTACTGCGGAATAAGAGATAATGAAACTCTACATGAACCAACTAATTGGGTCTTATCCGTGTGCCGAATCGTGGAATATGCCATTGGCAAGAAAATCGGCACAAACGGCATTGAGAAAAACTTTTAGGTTGGCTCAAATAGGTAAAGGACCTCTCTGCACCATTCGAAATTAAACTAGGATTTAGACAAGGCAACTCATTTTGGTGTGGTTTCATTAATTCAATGCTGGAAAGCGTAATAAGAGCTGCCAATCTGAATTGCAGCGGCACCATATACAATATAGCAAAAGCACAATGCCCCTGGCGTATGCAAATGATATTAATATCAGAACAGCGTTTTTAAGTTTAGAGGGGGAAAATTGGTTGGTCTAGCGCTGAACGAAAATAAGGCGCATTGGGACACACATCACTGTTAGTTAGATTTTGTCGATCGAAGATCCAGCATTCCGTCTAGTTCCCCACTAACTCAATGCTTATTTTTATCATAATTACTGAATACAACTTAAATAAAGCCATTCAAATAAAATCATTCGTAAAGGTCGGCAACGTGTTCGAAACATGCCTAAAAATTGCATATTTTGTTCAAGGAACCTCCCTTTTCCTGAATATTTTGTACATTATATATTTATAAATACAGTCTACAAAGTATAAATCTAACCCAAATCGATACGAACCTTAGCTAAAATTAAGAGAACTGAAATATCGATTTGCTAGTCGCCTAGCTATTGGCTATTGGATCGCATAGCTAACAAGCATGTTGCACGAGTATCTTTGATAGTCGGGAGTAGGAAAGAACACCCAGTCGTCGGTAAACATTAGCTTCTCTTTTAGGGCCGAGCGGATTTTGATACCTATTTTTAAAGCATTTTCATAGTTTGGTCTCATTTCAGAGGTGGCAAACAGTTTAAGTTTTCTAAATTTTTACTCGTTTCGAGTTCCATTTCTCCTGTTTATGATAGATATTTATAAACTACTTATATTGTTTTCAAGAAGCTCTTCTCTTACGTTGCAATCCGTTAACATTATTTTGTAAAATAAATGCCTTTAACTGAAGAGGACATCTGCATTTAGGGAATTTCCTCGGGATGTCTCCATAGAAATTCCTATAAAAACTACATATATGTTGTTAGTTGCAAATATTTACGATAATCTGAAAAACTTAAAAAAAATTACACGTTGCTATGTAAGTATTTCACCCCTTGGGATCTTTTAAGAGCATGCTAAAAAGTATTTAACAGGATGTAGCCGTTAAAAGTAATAAGCATAGAATAGCTTTTAAATGTTAACTATTCGTCCGGTATAATGATATAAATAATCTTTAATACGTTTCTCTAAAATTTTTCCTTTTTATGAGAAAAAAGGCAAGTTACCTAAAACTCTCTGAAATTTGTATTTTTATGAGAAAAAAAGACAAGTTACCTAAAATTCCTTAGTAAGGTCCAAAGAACTGTGTTTTTATCTACCTCGGGTGCTTTAAATATCACCCAAAATAAAGCTCCAGAAGAGCTAACTAATTTGCCTGTAGTAAATCTGTTAGGAAAACACGTGGCCGCCGCTGCGGGCCTCAGACTAAAACATATGGAAAGATCGGCGGTTCGGCCACGCTTCGCTACTTCACACTATAGGTAGTCATAACTAAAACCTCGACTACTCCACCCCTAAACCCACCTTTAAGACGAACATCCCGTCAAGGAGAAAGTGGCAAATACCAAGGCAATGGAGTAGGAGGCCATACATTTTTACACGGATGGAACCATGCTAGATAACAGGGTTGGGTACGGAGTTTTTTTTCCAAAAAATTAGGACTGGAACTATCTGTCCCGATTTCGGCAGTTTATTAGGCAGAAGTTCTAGCTATAAAAGAGGTGGCTGTGTACGTTAATAGACGTAATGAAGAAAAACGATTAATATATTTTCGGATAGCCAGGCGGTCATCAAATGAACGCGGTAATGATAAGATCAGAGGTTGCACAGGATGATATTAGCATCGTCTTCAAGGTCAGCTGGCAAGGAAAGGTAGGTAACAATCTCCCACTGTGTGAAAATAGAGGTAAGATTGGGATACCCAGGGCAACCTTCAGAATAATAATTAAAAACTAGGCTACTAGGGCCTCAAATTGATAAGAAAAAAGCGGAAGAACTGCACATCCTCTCAAGAGAGGAAATTTCGATGGTCTTGGCTTGTGTAACCGGTCATTGGCTATGATCATTGGCTATTTAGTAGGCATACTTTGAGACTACAAATATTCTCGCTAAACCAACATTTTTTCGTTGCTGTAAGTAAGTTTGTGTATGTTGTTGTTTGTTCGTGTGTATGTAAGTTTGTGGGTACATATGTACATAAAGATACATACCTATGTAATAATGATTTGCATAAATACGTAGTACACATATGCTTTTATATGAATGAATTTATGTATGTTTTATGTACACATGTATGTACTTATTTATGTGTGGATATCACGATGAGTCAATCGCAAGCAACTTAATTTGCATAAATTTGTTTGACGGCTTATTCGGCTTATTTCTAGTAGTAAAAAATCGCTTGAATTCACTTGGAGCAGCATGCAAATTCTCTGGTGTTTTTGTTTTCGTTGCTTTTTTAAGTACAGTTCGATTGTTTATGCCATTGATTATCATGAACATTGTTGTTATTTGTTGTTTTTTTTTCAATCAAATGTTTACCTGCTAAATGATTTATTCGACGAATTTAATTTATTTGGACATAGATTAACTAATAGAAGTTCATTAGGGGTATATTTATGACTAGATGTGAGTTAAAAAAATAATAAACAAGAGAAAATACTAAGCATGTAAATTATAAAAAAAAATGCATGCTGTTGTAAAGAAGTCTATACAAAAATAAAATAAATAAATACATCAAAAAAATTCTAGCACATCAGCGAAAAAAATTAAAATTTGTCTCACAATTTGTTGAATTTTTCGTTTAACTAGTTTTCAACAAAGTTTTAATCTTGGTTTCATATGGGTTATGTTAGATAATGAACTGTATTTTAAATGAAAATTCTTAAATAGAAATAAATTAACGTAAGTGGCCAACAACATAATTTTGAAATTGGGGCGCTATTGATATGGCCGGTAGTGTATGTGTATATGGGGCGTTCCATACCAAAACGGACGGCGTTCACACTTCATGTGTTTGATTTGTTTCAAATTTTGAGGGTTGACGCATAAACGTAAATAATAAATAAATATGTAATATGAGCTTCATTAATACATTTTTAAAAACTTTACAGCACAAAAACAAAAACAAATCGATTCAAAAGTTTTCCGAATATCTCGAGAAAGGGGCGAGGTAAAAATTTGAAAAAATCAAACATACACACATCGAAATTCTCTATGAAAATAAATATTTAATAATTTTTTTCCTGAAAAATTTTTCACATAAAAATGTTTTGTTGAAAAAAAATTAGTTTTTGAAAATATGCCAACTCAGAAAAAAAAATTAAAAAAATTGAAAAAAATCACAATGGTAGCTCTGAGTATTGCGCAATATTTAAGTATAGTATTACGGGGTGTACTCTACAATAATTTGAGTTATGATGTTTTTTTTACAAATTTACAAATTTTTTAAATATTTTTTAGAATTAGCAATTTTAAGCTACTGCAAAATTGCGTTGCTTTCTGATAATTTGTTGCTGACGGCTTTTTGCACTTTTCTCTTATGGAAGAAAATGCGCAAAACTGTTTTCAAAGAAAATTAAAAAAAATTAACGCCAGTTTAGCAATCGCATACTCAAAAAAAAAATCTAAAAAAAAATTAAAAAATTTGTAAATTTGTAATATACCCATTTTACTCAGCTTCGGTGTAAAAAAATTCATAACTCAAATTATTGTAGAGTGCACCCTATAATACTACACTAAGCTTTTGCGCAATACTCAGAGCTAGTATTGTGATTTTTGTAATTTGCTTTTGAGATGGCGTATTTTCAAAAACTTATGTTTTTTATCAAAAATTTGTATGTGAGAAATTTTTCAGAAAAAAATTCTTAAAATTAAATACATATCCATATAAAGGTTTTGGTTACGAAATTAATAAAGAGTTTTAATTAAAAAGTGTTTACTTTTTTATGGATACAAAAGTTCTCACTAAGGCGGTGCATTGAAAGCCAATGAAGCGTAAAACCCAAGTTGAGTGTGAAACTGGGTCTCAGGATCTTTTGAGATATGCAATTTATTTGTAAGTCTACCAACCATTCTTTTAAATTGCGAAAAAATTCATACCCATGTTTATGAACTGTGTCGTACCTGAAAATCGTTTTTCTAGTGAAGATAACTTACCAAAGTAAGGAAGTAAATTAGATGCTCTAGGAACATTTCAGCATCAAAAGAAAATTTTGAAAACAAAAATGTCGCTTACGACTTTTTCTTGGTTAGGAATCGATATGATTGTTGTTGTTGTTTTAGTAAGCTTTCTGTTCATAAATTTTTTAACTTGTAGCAGGCGCCTCCTTTCAGTTTGTTTTGTTTTCTTTGGCATCTGTGGCCTAACACTTACAGTTTTTTAAGAAAAAATTTTAGTGGACTTGAAGTTCAAATATCTGAAAAACAAAGAAAAAACATAAACAAAAAAGCGACTGATTTCACTCAGATGTTTTTACGTTAGCTTCAACTTTGTTATTCAACGCAGTGTGCAAGTAATCTTGTTAAAAAGCTTTGTGTAAATGTGTTCAGTATGCAATTAATAATAATAGCTTCCTAATGACCTTGATCTCTTTCAAAAGTGAATCCATGAAGAAGTAAACTTTGACGCAACCAAAACTTCATTAAAAAGTTAGCCATTAATCAAAGAATTAGTTCGCAACGCAAAGCTCCCGGAGAACAAATTGATTTATAATTGAATGTTCTCGCAACTAAACGAAATTACAAAACTACAAATTCTTTTATACCTTCAACGAAATACATATGTGTGGATATGTCCATGTCCAGCATTCGCTAGTTTGCTTCTTATGTTAAATGCAGAAACTGCTGTTTCCCGACACTTGTGTTCTCATTGCCAATCCGAGTAAAGCCTCGAGTTCTGGTGGAAAGAAAGGAATTTGTAGTGGAGGCGTGAAATTTTGGGATCGACTCTCAATCCTACTTCAACAAAAAACTCTTCACCGACGGGATATGTATTTGTTAAGGAACGGTGAGAATTAATATACAAATCTATTCTTGCCGCTGCCTAAAGAGAAGTTGGATACTACCACCCACGCATTACAACCAGTGTTGCCAGAGAAAGTGCCCTAAAAATTTTAATTTTTTCCCCAACAATATCTTCAAAATAAGATTTTAAAGATTAAAAAAATATCTTTTCCATCACAAAAAAATCTTAATTTAAAAATACACTCGAAGAAACACACAATTCAAAATTGGCTTAACGGCTGTAAATAGCCTATCTATGTTCACTGAAAAAAATTAACAATTTCAAGTTATAAACTCTTTTTTTATTTCAATTTAAAATAAAAATCGATAATGTGTTCGTGGCATTTTTAGCCCAGTTTGCCTTCTAAATTACATATGAGTTTACAAATAATAAACCTACGCATAAAATACGTACACTGCAAAAACGCGGGCATATAAGGACAGGAAATTTAGTTAAGGTTTGTATTTTTTTAACCGGCTTCAAAAAAAGTAGGAGGTTATCAATTCATCGGAATATTTTTTTATGTACATATATATGTTACCGCGTAACTTTAAACCACGTAAAGTGATAATTTTTTTTTGTCTTTCTTCTTTTTCTGTTTTTTCGGATCTTGAAGAAATTAACGGTACCTCTAAATTTGTATATGAGAAATGAAGTCGGTTATTTTTTGCTTAAGAATTACTTGGTTTTTTGTTGATTTAATGTTATCTTTCAAAGTCAAAAGTTTAGAAAAGTCGCGAAAATTCATAAAATTGTTAAGCATTTTAATTGGATTTTCTAGGGATATTGCTTTATAAAACTTACCGCCCCCTTTTTTGCTTGTTATAACTTTATCCATGTAGACTCATCACTAGGGCTCGGAATCTCGTGCAAATGAATGTTTTTATCGGGCATCTTCAAATGGAAATGTTTAAATTATTTTTACAAATCATGGAATTTCCTTTAAAATGGCATTTAAAGGTTAGTGTATAGTTTTGCATATTTTGCAAAAAATCCTTGTTTTTGCATATTTATTGCACTTATTTTAGAATATTTTACAATAAATGCATGTGGAGTTTGCATATATTTGCTTTGTTTGATTTACAACCATTTAAATTTAATGCCACATCCCTTAAAAAAAAATACCTATAATTTTTTCCTAAATATTTATCTAAACCACTGTCAGTTTTTTCTTTTTAAGCTAAGAATCCAGCTCCTTAGAGAACGTTCAAGAAAAAATTGCCATTATTTCGTGTGCGTCCAAAGAATTTTTACACACTCTTTCTTCACGAAATAATGGAACGGACATATATTTCTGTCAAGTTTGGTTTGCAGACAAACCGGGATGACGGAAATTCGTTCCAAAATAAACTCGAACTCTTAGCCACTTGCAACTTGGACTTTATTATACAAAAATTTTATGATCTATAAAACTGCATATCCAAAATTGTTATAAAAACAAAAAAAAAATAATAAATTTTTGGTGAAAATTTTTTTATAACATTTAAAATTTTTTGTTTTTAATATTCTTTTTTGTATTGTGAGAAGCCTAGGAAAGCACTTTAAAGTCAGTCGTTTTATTACGCTTTCATTCTGCACTTCACACATGCTTTTTCATAATTAAGAAAAACCGAAATTAAAAATTAAAAATTAAATGTTTCTTCAATTTTCAATAAAAAAAATTAATACAAATAGAGAATACTTCAAAAATCGGGTTCAACCAGTCGCTTGCAAATTTTTATTAGCTTACATTAAAAAAAAATAATAAGCAAATAGACTGAAAAATGAAGACTTTGTGAAGACAAAATGCCAATTTTGAGCCACTGTGCAATGCGAGCTTAGTTTATATAGTTGGCAGCACTAGCTACGAAAACGTCGGAACAAGATTTTTCCGGTTGATTTATTTACGACAGCAGCTCGTTTGGAATTAGAGATATGCCTGTTTGTTTTGTTTGCCACACATATCCTTTAACTGTGCGCAGGCGGTCCCACAGACTATCGAGCTCGACTGAAATTGCTATTTGTATTGATTATTAAATTAACTGCTGGCTTCCTGCTTACAACAAAAAACAGTTAATTCAATATCAAATCTTTTCATTTAAGACTCATGTATTCATTATTTTCTTAGTCCTTGGAATCTGTGAGACCCAGGTCCAGGCTAGTGAAAGTGTTCATCGTGGATTCCGCTGGCTGGCCTCGTATGCAAAAATTCGCAAAATTCGCTTAGGCACCACATCGCCAAGTAAGAAGGTGTAAGTGTAAACATTTTATTGTCCAGTTTTTGAAAACTTTTTACCAACTACATATAATTAACAAAAAATTTTATATGTTTAGTTTTTAAACTAAAAGATAAATTATGTCCAACTCTTACATTCAAGAGTTTATAAAATGTCCTCAAATAATTGAATTTAAGTTTTTTGTCAATTGCTTGTTAATGGTATTAGTTTTAAGAAACACAGTAAGACGGATATATACCTACATATAGTACATATATATCTTTATGTATGTATGCAAAATTATTGTGCTCGCACAAAGTTGCCGCGTGCTTATTGAAATTTAATTCCATATCATAGCTTTAATAATATTTCTCAATAACTTTCTCCACTATCCAATCCAGTAAAAAATTCAGTTCAACAAACCCATTAATTAAGCATTAAGCATATTAGAAGTTCTGCGTGAATATATAATTTTTTTACAAATTTCTACGCATTGCATATTCTACAACAAATTTCTTTATAATTTTTTTTTCAGCAATAAATTACCGCGCAGATTTACAAATATTATATAATGGGAGTGACAAAGAACAAAAATAATAATAAAAAAACTAATCTCACACGCGTGAAAAAAGATAGCAAAAAAATGAAGACGCAGAATGAGGTAAGTTCTTTTTACGATGCTTCTTGCGAGTATAAAAAGAGATGTGCCCATCCATGTGCTGCAACAGACACTCACACTGTTCTAGACAGCAAAGTAGCTTCAGGCGAAAAACAGACGGTTTATTGTTAATTATTTAATTTACTATTTACCGAAACATTTATAAAACAAAAATGCTTAAATCCGTAAGTGGGAAGGCATTTTTTTTTTGTTTTTAGTTTTATCTCCAAAATAATTCATTTGTTTAACTATTCCATTATATTTATTCCCTATAGTGCGCACTCCTGCTCATTTGTGTTTCAGCTTTTGCCTTCGCCACAGCTGCCACAATCCGTGATCGACCGGCAGCGATTGGCAAACCCGCCGTCGTAGTTGGTCAGCAAGTAAAGGATTTCGTGCCAATTGTCAGATCGGTGGCTGAGCGCAAAGATGATGGCTCCTTCGTCTTCTCCTATGAGGGTGCCGATGGTAGTCAACGCGAAGAGGTTGGCATCGTCAAGAATGCCGGCACTGATGAAGAAACTTTGGAAGTGTCCGGCTCGTATCGCTACTTTGATGTCGATGGCCAGCTGATCGAGGTGCGTTACACTGCTGGCGAAAATGGTTTTGTACCACAAGGTACAAATATTCCACAAGAAATTACAGCAGCAGCACAAGCAGCAGCTGAAGTGGCGCGGCGTCAACCAGTGGAAGTGAAGTGAAGTGAGGTGTGCGTTCAGTCGTACATTTGTATGTACATACATACGTACATATGTACGTGCGTGTACGGCGAAGGAGATGAAATGATTGGTGAAAATCAGTGATTAAAGTATTCATAAGTGCTTTATAAGTACGCGTGTCTATTACTAATAAATTAACTACATATCTACTTGTAATAATAAAATTAAAAAAATTAAAATAAATTACAATTAGACAAAAAAATTGTATGTGATTATGTAAAATTGTTTGCTTGGTGCTTGCCGCATTCCATTGGTGTCGTGTGCAAATGCGCACCTTACAAAATTTGTTTATAACCTTTTCAAGAGTGACAATCTGAAAAATGTTTTAACAAGCCACACAACTATAATCATAAAGTAAAACACCTTAAGCGTAAAGGGTACACTGCGAAATATTTTTGTAAACAAACTTTAAAAAAGTGTGTGCGGTGGGACAGGAAGAGCGCGTTTCAAAGACTCAAGTCTGGGCAGGACCAGATCAGACTGATCAAATGTGGAACATGATAAGCTGGGTGTAGGGGTCTCGTACAACCCTCGGCCGCAATTCGTGATGACAGAGTGTTTAGAAAACGCATGAAAAAAAAATAAAGTCAGAATTTTTATGCTCTCACCCCCTCAGATTGTACTTTAACGAGAAAAATATACCCCTATTTTTGTTTATAAATCAAAAAATATTGAGAGGTCGCTCAACGCGCTCAAAGTATTCAATGTATTTTATATAAAAAAAAAAAACTTTTCCTAGAAATGGTATAGAATTCTTAAAAAAACAATATTTTCTGATTGGAAAACTCTGCTGTTCCGAAGAAGATTCCCTTTATAGGTCCGCCAAAAACCCCAAAAATTCAATGGGGCACTATAAAAAAAGGTTAGTATTAAAAAATTGTTAAATGGAAGTATCCTGAAGAGAACCACTGATCGAAAAATATTGATTTTCAAGAATTCCATACCATTTCTTCGAAAAGTGAGTTTTCCCATATAAAATACATGAAAAACTTTAAGCGCTTTGTTCCCCTCTTGTCGTTATCTTAGAGATTTTTATTTTATAAATATTTACACAGAATGCGCTGGGAGCTTTTACTTGATAAAAATCCTGATGAAATGTCTTTACAAATAATTTATCAAGAAAACACAAAATTGGGCGGCTAACATCGAACAACATTGTATAACAAGTTTTTTTTTACCTAAATATATTCTGTAAATTATTTTGTTTTCTCCTTTTTTAATTAAATAAAATCAAACGGTCCAAGCACCAAAGCAAATGAAGTCAATATTCGAATTCGGATAATAATCCAGAAGAATTAATCCGGTCCGTATGAGCTACATACATCCCAATATTCCTAGGTACGGAGCTCCAATTCTTGCATAAAAAGTATTATATCCACAACTTGAATTGTTAGGGTTCGGAAATCGAGATATAACGGTAACTTGCCTGGCTTATTCTGAACGGTTATCAGACAAATCTGGGCTGGTGAAGTGCTAGGCCAAAGCTTACCATCTTTCGTATGGAAATGCTTTCAATATTTGAAGCATCTGAGCCTACATTGTTTGGCACAAAGCCAGGGCCAATTTCCCATTTGCTTCCGAATTGATCCCTCTTCACATTTTTCGTACGAATTTCTACGTTTTTAACAGAGCTTCTTCACGAAGTTGGGGTGCGCGTCTTGATATTCCTACAAAAAATGAAAGAAGTTGCAGTTTTTCGCCGTCTGCGAACGGCAAATGGCTCTTAAGAGAAGCTCTTTAGGGGCAGAAGTAAACTACTCGTCATTTGAATAGCGCACCCTTTTAATCCTTCGTTGGTAGGTTGAAATGGCGAGTTTAACAACTCCAATTAGCACTTATGCGTACCGGAAAAGAAAGCAGCAGAAGCGGGATTTTGAGATAGATCCCTCCTGTTCAGTTTCTTTATTATCATTATCATTCATTATCTTTTGCGCAGTAGGTGGGCCACACACTCCTGTAGACCATACAGGATTATAGGTCTTTGCACCTACTATTTCTCAGAGAGTATATATCTTCCGACTTTAGATATAGTTAACCTGTCGCCGCTTACTTTGTTGAGTGCCATTGCTCCAAGAAGTGTGGAAACAATTGTTTTGCTTTGAGGATATTTTGCTCATTGTCGTAAAAATTTGCTACTTTTGATAAATAGTTCGTTTAGCGTCTTGCAAAGAGTAAAGAGCTACTGTCGCTCATGGACAACCCAGCTTCGAGACTCAGGGCGGGCATTATTATGCTTTGAGTCCAAATTAGAAATATATACATACATAGCACGTATAGTTTAAATCATACATATGTATGTACATTCATTTTCTTGACTGTCAAATTAGAATAAAAAACATGATAAATCGCGAAACTACATTGTAAAATAAAATGACATATTTTGATTAGCCTCAACATTTTCTCACCATGCATTCAAATCATCTGCATGTAAGCCTTTTCAATTATTATACTTACATAAAATTGGCAAAATTAATTTAAGTCACAGTTTGGCTTCGTTGTGCAAAATGTTACCAAAACCATTATCAACTCAGTTCCAAACAAATCAAAATTCGCCACTCAAGTCAACTTGATTTGGTCCAAAAATGCTGAAGTAACGCCTCAACTATCAACTCAAACCAACACTATGCTCCCCAAATCACAAGAAAAAAAGATACAACTTAGCAACAGAAATATTTAGCAAAAACAAGTAAAACACAAAGACTACAAAAAAAAAAACTGCAGCTACAATAAAGTTAATGGCAGTAAAATTATGTCTCAGAGGCTTTTTAAAATAAATTTAAATCAAATTCTTTCAGCTTTGGCCTCTTGCAATTGTTGCAAGAGCAATCGAAACAACAAAAAGCCAAAGAAAAAAGTGCATCAATGGTGCAGTGCGAAAAGTATGCCATAACTGGGGAGCGCCACACAAGTGAACACCTACTCCAACAACAGGCGTACACGTATGTATTTGTTGTAAGTATATATGTACGTATGTATGTATGTACATTAGGCATATGACATTTTTGAAGTGAAACTTCTTTAGCGGTGGTTGGCTGGTTGGATTGGCAAATTCAACGGAAATTGCACACGGAAATGGTGCAACGGAAATGATGCAACAGAAATGACGCAATGGAAATCGTGCAACGGAAATAGTTGGGGCTGAAACAAGTGCTTCCTGTGTGTATGCAAGTCGTATTAATTTAACAAAAATTTGCTCATAAAAGGTTAAAGAATAACACTTAGAAAAAGACCAATACAAGAATGAAAGTAAAGGTGACTACGTACATAGATAAAAAAAGGATAAAGGCAAAGGTAAAAATAAAAACATACACAAAGATCCGTAAAGATAAATGCAAAAATGAAGACCAAGGTAAATTTAAACACTTTACTTATACAATATATAAGGGCAAAGGTGAAGGGGAATACATATGTAGATGAAGAAGATGATAAACATAATAGTAAAGACAACGAGGAGGATAAGTATACCGATAAAAGTAAAGATGAATTAAAATAAAGGTAATTAGAGAGGAAAGGATCTAGAGAGAGACACAGAGACTCAATCTGGGAACTATTATGGGATTTTAGAGATTTTCGTGATTATCGGCACTTATCGATAAAATAATCGATATTTTTTTATCGAAATTTTTATCGATTTTGTTATCAATTTTGCTATCGATATTTTTGGAATCTATCAACATAATAATCGATACTTTTAACCATTTTGCTATCGATATTTTTATCGATTTGTTATCGATTTTGTAATTGATATTTTTTAGCTATTTGTTAGCGATATTTTTTGTCGATTCTGTTATCGATATTTTTAAAGATTTTGTTATCGATATTTATCGACTTTGTCGCCGACATTTTTGGATTTTGTTGTTGATATTTATCGATTTTGTTACCGATATTTATGGATTTTGTTGTCGATATTTATCGATTTTGTTATCCGTATATATCGATTTTTTTATCAACATTTACCGATTTTGTTATCGATATTTATCGATTTTGTTACCGATATTTATGGATTTTGTTGTCGATATTTTTCTATTTTGTTATCGATATTTATCGATTTCGTTATCAATTTTTTTATAAACATTTACCGATTTTGCTATCGATATTTTCAGCCTTTAAATGAGCTAGCCCTGGACTTCTAAAGTGGACGACCTTTTAATTGGAAAACGCTCTATCTCTTGGAACTATTATCGACTTTAAGAAAATTTGTAATTGAATTTAAGAAAAAAGTTTCCTACAAAATTTCTGTATTTTTCTTCGCAGAATCCGAAACAATGGGAAACTCTTGTATATCCCATTTAAAAAAGTGGACTTCCGGTCAGTATAACCCACTTCTGACTGAAACCGGAAGTTGGTAATATGATCAAAAGATAAAGCATTTCCCACTTGGTAGTTCATATTCCTGAGTTTTCCAATAAAAAACATTTTCTTCTATTTTAAAAGGGGTAGACGGGTGGTCTGGGACACCTGTATATATATATTTATGTTTTTTCCCCAGCACCACTTTTGATAAAAAACTTATTTTTCTTGGTTTTTCATCACTCTACAGAGGTATACATACCTATCTAGAAAAAAGTCGTATACCTAGTGTGTATACATACGTACTTAAACGCTCACACACTTTGTTTATAGGTAAATAAAAATTAATAAAAATTACAACTAGTAATGCAGCATCGGGGAACATGAACTCCATCCAATTCGCGAGATTATTTGCGCTTCTTGTTTTGTTCCGATTGTTTTATTCAGCGTTGCATTTGTTGTTGTTGCATTCCTAGCGAACATACATACATACCTCATTGCACACTGACACACTGCCATAGTGCGAAATATTTATCTTCCGACTTCCAAGTTTCGATGCTCCAGCCAACCAAACCAGCAAATTTAACGCTACATTCAAAAGCTTGTATGAAACTCAACTGTAGCGAGTGAACGCCAAGCAAATCTCAAAACATTAGTTAAGCTGTCAAAATTATAAATTGTTGCAATTTTTACTTTGCTCACTCGATCGTACGCTGGGCTTTTGTTGTCTACTTCGCCTAGCATCATCTTCATTTACGCCGACAGCGACTAGCTCCCCTTAGCTGCCTGCTTTGTTTCCACTTGTAAGTATGCGACTTGGTTGAGGTTGAATCACTTGAATCACACGTTTATTGACTCCCCATCACCTCTCGTGTTGGTAAAGTGCACATCAAATGTTTTTATTAAAAATAATATTATTTGTTACATCTTTTTTTATTAGATTTCTGTTTTTGAAAACGTTTTATTATCGTTTTTTTTTGTTTGTTTCTGCTCATTTGCAACCTATCGTGCAAATGTTCCTACAAATGATTGTTGTTGCAATTATACTTTTCCATAGAGCACAATGCGCCCTTGTACCGTTGCCTGCTGGCGGCGTTGTTCGTCCGGTAAAGAGCAACATGATTTTTGCTGTGCGTGCGGCACCTTTTCACATGCAACTTGTCTGCATGCCACACTGCTCTGCTCTGTTAGCCTGTGAAGAAATTCTTTAACCGAAACAATGGGGCTTAAAAGCATCGAATAGTATTAGAAGCAATGTGCAATCTGGCAGTATGCGGGGCATCTCACTAGATGCTGCAGGTTGTTAGATTTGGAATCAAAATTAGCGAAGGAAGTATCGAGGACATCATTGATCCCCTGACCCGGAAAAGCGTTCTAGTTATCTCCCCGAATATCCAAGCAGCCACTGGGCCCTTTAAAACAGGATGATGAAATTCAAGCTGCTTAAATACTGCTTTGACACTCTGCAAATTGTGGCAACCATAAAATATGGTAACACTGTGCTATGTTTGGCACATGGATTGGGGTTCGTCGAAGTGCTGGCATGAGAGGGATCGCTAACTATTTTTTTTTTGTGATCTGAACCATTCTGTGTTCCCAGTTGGTTCTCTTCGAGAGCCATAAGCACTGAGCGGCTCTTTTGCTTTCTCTTTACAGTAGCAATATACTATCTGGGTGCCTGACCGCTCACAGCCGACTGAATGTTATCACAGAGTCGGAATGCCGAACCTGTCTTGAAAACGATGAGACTTCACATGTATGGGCAAATCTAAAAAACAGATAACCTTTGTGTTATTTAGCTTTATTTTCATTGTTGTAAATTACATTAAGCTGGTTGCTTTTGGATATAGTTTATAGACATATACTTGAAACCTCAAACAAAAATTTAATCAATTTGGGCATAACTTTTGAGATATAGATGTTTTAATAAAAAACAAGTAAGAGCAGCGCTGTCTTCGGCTATGCCGAAGGCTTCATACCTTTCATGAACATCTGCAAATTTTACTTTGACAGATTACTGCTTTTGAATACATCTGCATACATCGATAGAGGAGTTACATACTTATATAAAAAATCGCATCTAAACAATCAGAGGTATGGAAGATATACTTTATATGACACCAATCTAAGTGATTTTCACCGCTATGTGATCGGTATGTAAACCGGTAACACAATTTATTGGGTTTAGTTTCGTACATAAAGGAGATATATGGCAAAAACTGGTATCTTAACAATCAGTGCTATAGGAGATAAAGCTTATAAAGCATAGATTTTGACGATTTTCTCAGTAGACTTTGTATTATTATTTATAAAATATCTTACGAAATTTATCGGTTTTAGCTGTTCAAATAAAGGAGTTTTACAGTAAAATCCCATATCTGAACAATCAGATGTATGGAAGATATATGTTGTAGTCATCCGATCCTTGTTATTTCCGCTGTAAGTATTCTGTTAATAATGAGTGAAAATGGTGCGAAATTTCACGTTCCTAGCTGCATAAATGGAGGAGTTATGATAAAAGACCTCATATCTGAACAATCACTTGTATGGGGGCTGCAGGTTATAGTGACCCGATCTTTGTTATTTTCGCTGTAAGTCTTCTCTTGATAATGAGTGAAAACAGCGCGAAATTTCATGGTCCTAGCTACAGAAATGGATGAATTATAACGAAAAATCTCATATCTGAACAATCAGTTGTATGGGAGCTATAGGTTATAGTTACCCGATCTTTTTAATTTTCCCTGTAAGTTTTCTGTTGATAATTATTGAAAACAGTGCGGAATTTCATGTTCCTAGCTATATAAATGGAGGAGTTATAACGCAAAATTTTATATCTGAACAATCAGTTGTATGGGAGCTATAGGTTATAGTGACCCGATCTTTGTAATTTTCACTGTAAGTATTCTGTTGATAATGGGTGCAAGTATTGCAAAATTTCATGTTCGTAGCTGCATAAATGGAGAAGTTATAATGAAAAATCTCATATCTGAACCATCAGTTGTATGGGAGCTATATGTTATAGTGGTCCGATTCTTCCGGTTCCGACAAATGATTAATACATTTTAAAAATACACCCACCTACCAAATTTTATCCGGATATCTCGAAAACTGAGAGACTAGATTGCATACAAACAGACAGACAGACGGACAGACGGACAGACGGACAGACGGACAGACGGACAGAC
>NW_023458561.1:42813048-42828282 GCF_013731165.1 Rhagoletis pomonella | reverse complement strand
ACGGACAGACGGACAGACGGACAGACGGACAGACGGACAGACGGACATGGCTAAATCAACTCAGCTCGACGTTCTGATCATATAAGTATACATTTTCATGGGTCTATCTCTTTTTGTTCTGGTACTTACAAACATCGGACCAAAGTTATAATACCATTTCATGCTCATGAAAGGTATAAAAATTAAAAAAGTAAGTAGGCCTGGGCCACACTGGAGAAGTGAAACTTACGTTACATATCTATTTTGTCTCATAACCAACAAATGTACATACACACATATGAAATACATACATACATCTGCTTTGGCTTAAGGTCTTTTTTCTATCTAGACCCCTACCTCTACCCCTGTTCATTATTTATGTACATTTATGTTATTCTGTTTTTCTTTCTCTTCATATTCTTCATATTTACCTTTATACTCTATCGATAACAAAATCGAGAGTAACAACCAACAAAATTACGATAACCAAACCGATGGCAGCATCGATAACAAATTCGATAAAAATTTCGATAGCAAAATCGATTAAAAAATCGATAAATAATCGATAAAAAAATCGATAATAATATCGATAAAAAATCGATAATAAAACTTATAAAATATCGCTAACAAATCCGATGACAAATTCGATAAAAATTTCGAAAGCCAAATTAAAAATAATATTGGTAGCCAAATCAATTCAAAAATCGACAAAAATATCGATAAAAATATCGATTAAAAAATTGACAATAATATCGATAACAAAGTCGATAATAATATCGATAACGATATGGCAAAAATAACAATAATAAAATCCATAAACTATCGATAACAAAATCGATACAAATTTCGATAGCAAAATCGATAATAATATCGATAACAAAATCGATAAAAATATCAATAACAAAGTCGGTAAATAATCGATAACAAAATTGATAACAAAACCGATAAATAAGCGATAAAAAAATCGACAACAATATCGATAACAGAATTATAAAAATATCGATAAAAATATCGATAACAACAGCGTTAACAAAACCAATAACAGTCTCGATAAAAAATATCGATAAACAAATCGTTAAAAATATCGATTACCAAAGCGATACAAAGCGATAACAATGTAGATTATTATATCGATAAGTTCCGAAAATATCGATAGCAGAATCGATAAAAATATCGATAAAAATTTCGATAACAAAATCGATAACAAAATGGATAAAAATATCGATTATCATATCGATATGTCCCGAGAATCCCAAAAATCCTAAAATAGTTCCCAGATTGAATCTCTGTGTCTATCTATATCCATTTCTCTATAATTACCTTTATTTTATTCTTTCTTTCTCTATCATCATCTTTACTTTTATCGTTATCCTCATCCTGATCTTTTTCTTTATATTTATCTTTGTTTTAACTTTTGTGTTTATAATTTTCGTCATCTACATATTCCCCTTCACCTTTGCCCTTATATAAGTAAAGTGTTTAAATTTACCTTGGTCTTCATTTTTGCCTTTATGTTTGGTTTGAAATTTTATGGGCAATTAGTACTTACATATGTGTACACTTCATTTGTAGTTGGTAACTAAAGTGTGCTTTAAAAAGTAACTAAATGGCAAGTAACTCAAAGTGTGTAACTCTACTTCTCACGATTTTTGGCACATTTGGAAAATACGTCGAAACGATCTAAATATTATTGTAACTACTATTCCTTAAAACGTTACATATACCTCTAAAATACTTCAAAACAAATTCTCTAGAAGTGTGTAAAAACCCTGATTTACTACTTTTAATGTGCTCCTTTTTGTAGTCAGAATATTTCGAGAGTGGAACCAAATCAAATTTTTTCGACAAAGGTTCTGATAAGTGGTTTCTCTTATTTGATTGGAGCCTTCTAAATTCACGCTTGGAAATGACTTCGGCGGCACGTTATTTTGCAACTGACTACGTAATGTGTCGTCGGAGATGTTCAATTTGTGCTTTACTAGTAGATGACATTGGTCATGATGACAATCTTGGATGTTACTGAAAGCGCCTTCACTGCACTACCCATACCAACAGACGTTCACGTAGGTGAACGTAAATTCCGCAGAGTTGTCAATGCTGCTGCAGCTCGCTTCACCCCATCAGGATGTATTACGGATCCGGCTCCGAACTTTTCTACGGAAGCGGCTGTTCTAGTCGATGAGCCTGACAACCTTCGTCAGGCCGATTCCGGAAATCCCAAAATCAGAGATCTCAATTCGGAGATTCGGCAACTTGTGAACGTACATAAGTGGAAGAAATGTGAAGAGCATCTGAAGACCTGTAACTTCGCCTCTGGTGTGAGTAAGCTTTGGTCAACCATGAGGTCATTGTCCAACCCGGCGAAGCGTGACGACAGAGTTGAAATAGACTTTGGTGACCGCGCTTCGTCGGACCCGGAGCGATGCGCGAGCTATTTTAGCCCGAAGCTAACCAGAGTGACCAGAAGGCTGCACAAACTGCCAAAACCAAGTGCGCCTCTTGTTTTCACCAGCGGGTGTCTACATTGTCTCTTATGCTGACGATTGTTCGGTCATGGCGTCTGGGAATGGAATTGATAACTTGGGCTCGAAAGTAAACGGTTATCTCGCCGAACTTTCTCTCTTATTCACTGCAAGGAGCCTTGCCCTATCCCCTGCGAAATCCTCGGCAACCCTATTCACCACCTGGACGAAGGAGGTCAGACTGCAACTAGGTATTCACGGTGATGGCGTAACAATACCGACGGTGAATAACTCGAAAATCCTCAGAGTTACCTTCGACAGTCTGTACTCCTTCTCGGCGCATACAACCGCAATTGTCAACAAAGTACAGAGCCGCAACAATTTCCTCACAACAACAACAACAATTTTGGTACTAAAAACTGAAAGAAAACATGGCTTACCTCGAACGGTACTTACCTATTTTCCCAGTGGGTTTATAAAGTTATTTAATATAATAAATCAACTATTCCTTTATTGGCATCCATTGAAAATGTTTTGAATTTGTTCAGCGAATTGTGAAATATTAGGAAATTAAGTGTTAAAAACTTACTAATGAGGCATGCAAATTTGATGGGAAAAAACTTTACATTGCATAAATGTGTACGTATGTACATATCGTGGTTTAAAGTACAAAACCGCGTATCAACAAAATGCAAAACCGCGTATATGAGGTTGCATAAATTATTTTCTAGAGAGTAAAAACACTCATATTTCAAAATGGTTTCCGTTTTTATAAAGCAATCGCATTTCTGGCTAATATATTTCAGGACGAATGGATAAAGAATGAGCCAAGAGCTTGTGTGAACAAATTAAATTTTTGGCTGCAAATGTCAGTTACGCGGTTTGGTACTTTACAACGACGATATGTATGTATGTACATATATGTATAAGTATATATATACACTTAACAATATTTCATGTAGTGTAGTTCAGCTTCCCATCGTAAATCTATTTTCAGACATTAACTGTTTATTAAAAATGTTTAGTACAGTGAAAACAATTGTTGGACTAATAAAGAAAATTCTGCTTGTATACTGTGAGGCATTCTATGCTCTTATCAAGAAAAACTATCTTGAAATTAAGCGTACCGGTTAGACTGTGAATGGTCAGTTGGCTTCAGTTTTTGTTTAGGCGGTCCCGCAGCCGGATGCCAGCTTTCGCTATGGCTAAAACCCCGTCGCCAAAAAATGCTAAATGAATTTTGGCAATTTTTAAGCGATTTTCGCGAATCTATCTTAAAAAAGCATTTCCAAGAATCTCCAGTTTTGATTAATTTTTTGTAAATTTTAGTGATGAAAAAAATTAACCGGATGGAGTGAGTTTTGGCAGCTCACCTATGTAGCTAAAATAGCGATTCCAGCGCATTTTGCATCGCTAAAATTTAATATTCTTCGCTGAGAAAAGTATAAAATTGGCGACGAAAAAAAAATTGCTGCAAAAAATTTGTATCAACAAATCTGAGCTAACTGATACTGCTATAACCATTTATTGAAAAAGTAATTATTTAAATAAAAAAATATTTACTACATGTTGCCTCGCAGATATGCCTTGAAGATAGATTCGTTATATAACTGTCTTTGTACATAAAACAATTCATTTTCACTTAAGGCATCCTTATACTTTGTGACACGTTTACAAAAAAGTCTTGCCCCACTGAGCGCTGGTAGCTTCCTGGTAAGAATACAAGTTTTCTTGAAACTTCTTTATTAAAAGAATGTACAAATCTCCATTCACATTGAGCAAAAAATCTCAAAGCTTCAATCCACAGTTTCTCTCAAGGAATATCGCTGTGGTAAAACAGGGATTTTCTAGCTAAAGTCCAACCCGGAAAGCCTTGTGATTTTTTATTGCCTCAGGGAATACTGAGTGTCCGAAATTCAAATGAAAGGTCTGCTGGAACAACATCTTATTTTCACTCCCTACTTATCACATAAAGTGAAGTTAAGATATTTAAAACATTTTTTTTCTAAACACTTTAAAAGAATACTGTAACATTTAAATAACCCAAAAATTTTTAAGGTAATATTTTATAATATGCTCAACTTTTTCTCAGTGTGCTGATGCAAATAAAGACATTAGGCATTAGGCATTAGACACAAAATGTTTTAGCATTTTATTAAAAGTGACGCATGGTAAACAAAAAATCTAGAGAAATTACATAATGATTCACCGGCAATGATGAGTGCTCTTTCGCCGCATTTGAAACTTGAATTTTAGTAGCAGAATGCATACAATGCATACAAATACATAGATTCTTAACAAGTACCTATTCTGATATTTCTATATAATTATTCCTTGGATAAATTTTCGGAAAAAAATGTGGGGAAGCCCTTTTTGTTCACCTAAGCTCATATATCGCGAATGACTAGAGGTAGAGGTACTTTTGTAGGTACACGATATCGAACCAGAACCTTTAAGAGCATCAAGTGAAAATATCGGCATTTAAAGGCAAAAGTGTCAACATTTTAGGTTGATTCTTGGGTCGATCGTGTAAAATTGTATGCGCCTGCATTGGTGCAAAAACATCCGCACTTCGAATATTTGGGGAAAAACTTTTGTAATGAGAATGTACATTAGACCGCACCTCCTTGGAAAAATGCTTTTTGATTTCAATGAATTTTTAGGAACTTTATTTTTAGTAATTTTTAATTAAAATTAATTTCTTAGATTTTCAGTTAAAAGGAAAAGTATGTTTAAATTTAATTTATGTAATTTTTAAAAGCTTATTTTTTTTAATTTCATTTTCTTTTAATTTTTAAGAATAATATTTTTTAAATTTAATTTTCATTTATTTTCTAGATTTTATTGTTAAAAAGATCTTTCAATTTCTTTTAATTTGAAAATTTTTGCTTCTAAAATTTTGCCTTTTTCTTTATTTTTAATATTTTTTTATATTTAGTTCTCATTGCTTTAAAAAGAACATAAATATATATCTATTTAATAAAAAAAAGACGTATTGCTAAAAGACAAACAAAATAACGCTAACATCTCCTCTTTAGCAGATCTTTCACTTAGTATATCGACAACAACGGAATTGACATTTGTCTAACGAAAGAATTTTGTATTTCGAAAGACTGTTAATTTACTGGCATTAGACTGGTGCGTTGGGGTGGTTGGAACAGGGATCTGGTAAGGAAGTAAGTGAGATGGGTACTTGAACTAAATGCAAGAACATCGATATATTTTGCTTTAAGATCCGACTATACACATAAAAGCCGAAGAGCCATACGTTGCGCAAGAAGTTCGAAATTGTCGACAAAAATAGTTTAAATTCGAAGGTATACGGCATTCTTTTCCCTGTTAAGGCCTACCGTACATCGATGACGATGTAATTGGTTACGACGGTATGCCGGTTGAGCTTATTCACGAATTCCCAGAATCTAGACCTGTTCCTACACCAGAAATTGCAAATCATTCATAATAACCTGCCTTACTACTGAGCTTACAACTAAACTATTAGACAAATTTATTGTGCAATTCGTGATCTTCAGTTACATAGTTGCTATTTATGACTCCCTCACAATGCATATATGTAAATATGTATAGATAGTATGTATGAACATTAGGGTGCCCATCGAAATTTTTTTTTCGAAATTTCAAGACCCTATCCCCAATTTTATTCTTTATTATAAGAAATATTATGGCATATTTTATGGATTTTTAAAGGTCATTTAGGGGTCGCGATTAAGGACAGAAAATACAATTTTGTAGATTTATGAGTTTTTGAATGACCATTTTAGATTCGATTTCAAAGATCTGAATGATCTGAAAAGAGAATATATAGGCCTTTAAAATGGTATATAATAATCTATTGTCAGACTTGGCGTGTTGGAATTTTCTATCGGGTAAATTAAAAAAAAGAAACATATTTCTGTTAATTTTTTAAATTTTGACCATCGATAAATTACACAATTTCAAAATATATAGTATGTACTATCTAAAATTAAATCTATTTAAAATATATTAAAAAATTGTTGAAGTTAAGCGACTTTTCTTAAATACGGCCTTGAATTTATATTGTTTATGTATTCGACTTTTTGAGCAGTGTGGCTAGAGAATTAATCAATATTTATTCAAAATTGATATATACAATCGCTCTTTAGCAAAGAAGTGATTTTTCAAGAAATTTTAGAAATATGCGTATCTCAAAAAATACTTGACCGATTTCGACCAATTTTGGTATACAAATTTCGCTTAGGCTTCTTAAGCGCCATATTGACCTCTAAATGACCTTCAAAAAGTCTATAAAAATAGGCAATAACATTTCTCATAAAAACGAATAAAATAAGGGGGTAGGGTCTTGAAATTTCGAAAAAAAAACATTTTCGATCAGCACCCTAATGCACATATGCATACCGGTATGTAAGTAGTTTTGTCAACAATTTTATGAATGCAAGCGAAAATCACCCCCGAGATGCTCATGAATATACATATGTAAATATGTATGTGCAAACATAATCCCAAGCTGCCCAATAATTCACCTGTATACAGAAGCCTATAAAAGCAGTGGTCAATGCTATAGAAGGAAAGCAGTAAAATTCTTAACTTGCTACTGAACAGAACGTGAGTGCCAAAGGAAACTTAACAAAAATGCGCTACTGCATTTTATTTTCCCTCATTGCTGTGGCTTATGCACAAGCAAGTATAGCTTCGGAAGAAACAGAGGTGTCACATGTAGAACCAGTACCAGTCGAAGGACAGGCAGCTACAGGGGAAGTGCCAAACAGCCTGTTAGACGTGACGGATGTTGGCGGCGACCAGAACGAAGAAGCTGATCGTGTCGCACGCAGTTATGGCTGGGGCGGTTACGGTGGATATAAACGCGGCTATGGCGGCTACGGTGGCTACGGCGGTTACGGCGGCTACGGTGGCTATGTCGGCTACGGTATTTACAAACGCGGTTATGGCGGTTATGGTGGTTACAGAGGCGGTTATGGTGGCTACGGGTACAAGCGCTGGGGAGGCTGGGGTGGCGGCCATGGACATGGCTATTGGGGTTGAATACAAGGAAATGCGTAGACCAGTGCATAACTCAATGAGCTTAAGTTATTTGTGTGATATTTGTTAAATTTATTTAAATGTTTTAACACCCATTTTTAAATAAAAATGATGAGAGAGTAAAATAAAATTTGTAAACCATGCAGTTTTCATTAAATAATTTGGATAAAAAAATGAGATCTGTAAAAGAAGTAACTATGCCTCCGATTAGTTATATAGCCACGAAAAAAGCTTGAACATATTTCTAAAAGCCATAAAATATCTGTATAAATTTAGCGCTGCTCAGCCCTTTAAATGGGATTCGTTTTTTTTTTATAAGATTTTTTCCACACTTGTTTGTATTGAAAATCAGCCTACGTTGGTAAGTGTGCCCGTCATGGACCTATTATAATACTCTAATTACTAGATGCTCCTATATTCTTTCTAACTTCTTCCTTCGCCCGAACTACGACAGAAGTCATTCGACTGTATGTAGATCCATTTTGTTAGCCTGAATAGCGGAATACCTGCACTAATAAGGGCACTGATCTCTGACAAGAAGATATTTTCTCGCACACATTTATCCTTAACTTGGCACAGTTGTTGCTCCCGGTGATATGCTTTAAAAAATTGTTTGGGATATTAGGATATAGGATCCTTTTTTTAGGGAAATGGACCAGGGACCGATCTATTCGAAAAATCTTATTTATTGTCCGATTTGCTTGAAATTTGGTTACCTACCTACCTTTTTTCTAGATTAGCATATATCCTATACCTATTTTCTGATAGGTGGACCAGATATCGAGGTATTTGAAATCAATCCCATACTCATGGAGAAAATTAGGGGTTATTGGAAAAGGGGGCGTGGCGGCACACTGAAACTTTTACTTATCTGTAAACACGTAACGTTACCTTAATTCACAGAGGCCCTAACCAACACGTTTTCAAAATGCGTTTTTCACAGATTTTGGTAGGATGTATTAAATTACACCTTTAATAAAAATTTTAGAGTAATAGTTTTTGATACTCATTTTATAGTGTTTTTTGCTTCTCCTATAAAAAAAAAGTTGTTGGTTAGGGCCCTTGTGATATATACTTCTTCGGTACGTGTGGTTGTGAGTGAACCCCTCCTAAATGCTCGAAACGATTTTAATGACTTTTCTTATGTGTTTGAGCGGGTTCCTGTATAATTTCGGTTCACAACTTGAAACGCCAGTTGGCGCTGGAGTCGAGTTATTACTCAAGATTGCATTTACTGTCCGATTTGGCTCATATTCGAGACATATATTGGTAACGGTAGGGGCACACAGAGAGCTGCAGGGTGGCGCTGGAGTCATCAAGTGGATTCATTCGGAGACACCAAGGATCAAAGTTAAATTGCCACCGTTAAATCAACCAGCAGAACCACTGCGGTCCTTACTTTACGGAGACTAAACAGAATAAAGATAATTCTTGATAAAGGCCTACAAATACAATTGTAAGACATCTAAGGTATTTCGTCTGAAATAAGTCTATGTATATTGGATTTCAGTGGACTAATGATACTCCCCCATTTTGAAATTGCCACCAACTGTACTATACAGATTCAAGGACGATTCACCATCGAACCAGATCATTATTGACACAATAACTTCTTCATGGACATAACTCTTTCATTATGTCATTTAATATGGACAATGCCTTCTGAAGACCACAAAACCAAACGTGAACGTGAATTTTTGGTGAAAACGTTGGACCAAATGTTTAAATAAAAAATTAATTTTGGGCGGAACGAAGTCCGCCGGGTCTGCTAGTATGTATATAATAATATGTAAACATTTTTTTTTTTACGTAGACTTCTAAAACACGTCAAATACTGGTTGATTAGCTGAAACGATTATTTTTGCAAGCTGAAAAAAATTTCGAACTTTAAAATCTAATTGGTGGTAATTAATCGAAAGGCGGGACAACGTATGTTCTGCATTTAAAAATCTCAGATACACATGGCACCTACCTGTCTCATAGTGGCTTCGTTGAAAGCCACATTCATCATCATTTGAAAGACTTAAAAACTTATTATTTTTCTATTAACTGTAGCTGACCTTTTCCGCAGCGTATTTACAATTAGCGCTGCAACAAACGTGTTACTCTTGATGTATTTTATATAAAAGTTGTATATTTAAAGTCGTGTTAGCATAAGAATATGTCTTCACATGCCATTATAGGCATGGAGTTCCAAATAGCGTTTTTCTTATTTAAATTAAATAGGCAGTTCGAATTGTTCGTAGTCATCGAATGGATATACATATGTACATACAAACATAGAGTACATATTAAAATGCTAAAGTAAATAAATGCAGCCGCAGAGTCCCGATTTCCGATCAAAAAAAAATAAAATAAAAATCAAGTTGTTTCTAATAATTTTCTAAGCGTCCGAGTGTATTTCTGGCGGGAATAACATTTCGCTTGAGTAGCAACACTGTTTACGACCCTAAAAATACAAAAATTACATATTAATACGGAAGGTAATAGGGAAGGTTACAATAACCAAATGAAGTAATTAAATGCTTTCTAGACTTACTTAATTAAGTCAGCAAAACGTTATTGCTATGCTGGCATCAATGTTAATGCATAAATTTTAGCAATTAAAGTGTGCATCTGTGGGTACTTAAAATTATTATTTTCATCTAACTGATTTTTTTTTTATTTGCATAACGAATCCACACTTTAAATTGATAGCTTGTTTGTTTTATTAGCTTAGCGAATATTTGCCTCACAAATGAGTCGTCTTTTGCATACTGCTCACGCGCGCCAGTAAGCGAACAATAGTTAAAAAAAAAAAAAACCTTTAACAAATTGCTACAAAAATTTTAATCCGTAATGACAAATTGTGCATCATTTGAAATGCAAAAATGTGATTGGCTGTAACGCAATTATATACTTATGTATATAGTATGTATGTATGTATGTTTTTATGCAAGTATTCATAATTAACTCCGAAGCAGCAGTAGTGGCGTGCAGAATTGAGAGCGTTGCGCTGCCAGAAGCTACTGGAGTTTCATACAAAAATATTCACACTAACTGGTAATTATCTATGTACCTACATATGTATGTACGTATTTCCATATACATATATACTTACGTGTGTGTTAATTTTTTTTTTTTATAAAAATGCATCTTATTCTAAATTATGTGTGGCTATGTAATGAACATCAAGAATTTAGAGGATTGGTTGAGCCATAAAATCACAGCTATGTATGGAGATTCATCTCATAAGCGCTACGAGCGCAAACACATAATCATAAATATTCATACATTGTATCTACACTACGTTGCATAATTATAAGACCACCACATATTAACAAGTTTTGACTATTTATTTTTATATTTTTTAATTTCAATTATTTTCTCTTAAAAACATAGTTCATTCTACAACAACCGCCATGCAAATCCACACTTCCATATTCGTATAAAAATTATAAAAATTGTGCGAATTTTCACCTAAATTTTATACTCTTTTAAAGAATTTTTGGAAAGGTTTTGTATATGCAGTTTTATAGCCCATAACATTTTTGTATAATTTTTAAAAATTTTTTCTAGTTGACGAGGTCACTACATAATTTCCTTCCACACAAAGTATTTATGTTCGAAAACTTTTTTAAATGCAAGAAAATGAACAACACCGTAAGCAAAAAAAAAAAAAATACCAAAAATCAACGGTATTTTGTAGCCATATAAAACTTGAACTTTATTGTACCAAAATTGCATGGGCGTACGCAAAACTTTTGCAAACAGTTTACAATTTTGGTGAAAATTCGCGGAATTTTTAAATTTTTTGCACAAACTTTTAAAATGTGGATTTGTATGGTTTTTTGCGATAGAATGAACCATATATTTATCAGAAAATAATTAAATAATATAAAAATAAATAGTAAAAACTTGTTAATGTGTGGCCGTCTTATAATTATGCAACGCATTGTATTCCTTGTAGTATAACTAAATAAGGTAAAATATAAAATAAATCAAATCTGCTATTTGCGGTTATATTCACGTGGGTGTGTGCTTAGATTCAATTCAGTTGCCATTCAATTGATTTTCTCTTTAGCTACGGGCGTTTATTATTGGTTCAATTTGTCCGATGCATTATACAACAATACATGAAGTTTGTAGTAGTTACGGATGTAGTAAATTCGATTGGCATATTTTGAGGCGAGTAGTGTTGGCAGTATGCAAGTACTCGGCTGCGGCAAGAAGGCGATTTTGCCCATTATTGTGATTGGTCGAAACTTATCGTGTTAATGGCATAAATAATTTAGACTATTAATCTTTGTTGGGTGTTTTTTTGAAATTACATGGGATTCCTTTTAATTTGATTAATGAAGTGAATGAAATCGTTATGACTTTAAGCTGATAGCTGGCGTGGCGTGATTATCAATAGAATGAACTTAAATAAATATGTCATTAATCACATTTCATAAGCGAATATTACAATGTCCGCTATCATCTTTAATATATACATATATTGTAAGTACACTGCTGAGACACAACCGTGCGACAGTAAATTTTTTACATACAAACATTAATATATTCGCAAACTAAAGGGCCGAAAATAGTAAAATGAGGTTTTTTGCCTTTCTCTCTGACGTCAGAATTTTTCTTAAAAGGACTTTACAATTTTAAGGATACTTATGAGTAATTAAAAAAAAAATATTTAGAAAACTCACTGCAATGTAATATTCATGTCATATAAAAGCGGAAATTCTGTAGAATAAAAAATTTTAATTGAAAAAAATTTATGTTATGGACTAATTTTTTCATTTATTTGATACCCATTATTATTTTTTTACATTGCTCTGGATTTTTTAAATAACACTGGTTTACAGCAAAAATGTTCCAAGGATGTCACTATCCAATTCCCATGTAAAGTACTCGCTAAATCCGAAAATCTAGTAATCTAGCAATTTACCGTTCTCAGCTATAACAAAAAAAAATTAAAATGATTCCACTTAATCACGTTTCACGTAAGAGTGTTAACCGTTTAACATGGACGCAGGTGGATGCAGCTAAAATTTCTTTTACTATTAGTTTAAAGTGTACAAAGTATTTTTGTACCAACCAACCTCCACCATACAGCGCCGCATGGTTTTTATGCTCTCCACAAAAACACTAAAAATCCATAATATCATAGAAATGTTCTTAACTCTGTAAGGACTAGGAAAAATTATGAGAACCTGATTTGGAGGCACTCTCGCATGCTATTGAGCTCAGTATTGAAGATGAAGACAAATCCAGTTTTAATCGATCATTCAACTACCATTGCTGATCCCATAAAATGCATATTCAAATTCTTATATAAAAATTCTATTCATATTCTGCCACTATCAGACCACTGTGCGTTGTTCAGGCTAATTTTTTTTTTTTCGTTATTATAAAAGTATTGTCCAAGCTTTAACCAAAACCATAGAAATCAGAGCTTCAAGCTTTATAGAAAATTTAGGAAAATTCATCAAATTTAGATGCTTTTTACTGTCAAACTTTACAATATTTTTGTGTATGCAGTTTTGTAGCCCATGAAGTGCAAGCTCCAAGCGTCTAAAAAATTGCATTGATTTTTAATATTTATTTTTTTGCTGGCGGATTTTTGAACTTTTTTATCCATATAAGCAAGGATTTCTTATGAAGTAAAATGCGGGAGAGACCGCTCGCAACAAAATTTAAAAAAATCAACGCCAGTTTTAAATATTACTTGAAGAACCGAAACAGTAGTCACAAAAAAAAATATATATCAAAAATCAATGCGATTTTTTAGCTGCTTGAAATTTGCACTTCATGAAACTAAAATTGTAAAAAAAAACTATTTTAAAGTCACATGTCATTAAAGCATATTTTAATTGTCTTTCGAACAAGATACTGCTTGCGTTGATCGCAATTGACAGTGTTTAGCAATAAACAATTTTGAATGAAGTGATACCCCAAAAAACACCAAATTAACGTTATTTCAAAATACTTGTGGAAAAATACATACATCAAATTCTTTTATACAAATTTTAAAGATACCTCCCTCCCTTGAGCGGAAACCTCTCTTGTTCGGGAAAAAGTCGACTGGTGAGTATGCGCTCAAGGAACGTTTCACTGTATATATATTTTATCAGTTTAAAAGCTTTTTGGTGTTATTACAAAATGTCCTAAAACATTTTAACCAGGGTTCCGGAGAAACGGTTTTTTTCATCGCTCCGCTCTAGCCCGCTCCGGTATTTTATTTCGCTCCGACCTATGCTCTTTAAACTTTAAAAGAGAAAAAATCGCTTACTTTTTTTTGCGGTTAGGGCTCGATATACAAATGTATGTATGTACATTAGGCTGTCAAAAAAACCAAGTTGTTTTTTTTAACGCATACCCTTTCATTTTATTGGTTTTGTGCTAAAAACTACCCAACTAAAATTTTATGCAATTTGGACTACGGCAACCCGTGCCGACTTGCAATCAAAATTGTCAGAATAATCTTTGTACATTTCGCGTGTTTTGCTAACTTACTTATTTTGTTTTCATATAAGGCGGTATTACTATACTCTCTACAGCAGGCATGCCCAATGCCGGCAGAACTGCATAAGCAAGTGCCGTGCGCTGGCAGAATTCTATAGGCAAGTGTGTATAATATATTTCGAAAAGTTTATACAAAATATGTATATACTAGTGAACCCGCATGGCATCAAAATGCCAACATTAAATTAAATTTTTTAAACAGTGTTTAACAGTGACAAGAGGTCTCGCATGGTGTCGGTTTTCATTTCATCAAATTTCAAATCTCCCTGTAACTTCAAAAAATAAAACCTGTGCACATCTATATAGAATCCCCAGTTCTTTAATTTGAATTCTCATTTTGGAAATTCGAAATAACTGTGCAGATGTGATCACCTTAAAAAAAAAATAGATGGCAACTCTAATTAAAAATATTATCAGCCTATAATAGTTTTCTTAAAACTCTTTCGTTTGACACTAATATTTCGATATTTCATTTATATAACTTTCGTATAAGTAAAACAAAATCGACTTTTCAAACAGGTGGCAACCCCTTTATAAGTATTTTCAAACTAAAATCTTTCGCCTGGCATTGTTGTATTTATTTCAATTAACTAATGAATTAAGTTGAATTTAGTTTTTTAAGCACATGGCAACTCTCCTAAATACAGTTTAGAAATAAATTATTTTCAATAATTCTCGTTCTTTTGATAACCACATTTTAAAAATGCATGTAAGTTTTGTATAATTAAACGAAATACCACTTTCAAACCAGGCGGCAACCCTCTCAAAAATTAATTTCCTTAAATATTTTTCGTCTGACATTGTATTCCATGTAACTGATGAATTGAGTTGAAATTTATTTTCCTAAATATAGTTCTTAAATCAAGGATTTTAAGCCCATTACCATTGATTAGTAAATCATTTAACTTATTAAATAAGTTTGTTTAGCCCTTTAAACTGGGGCAACCCTCAAACACATCAAATATGTTCTAAATTGTCATACTAAGTATTTCTTGAAGCTCTGTCATTTGACATCCATATATCCCATAATTAATATATCCCATCCATTAATATTTCATATAAAAAATAGTTCAATTAGACGTCTCAAATAGGTGGCAACCCTATTCCAAATATTTTCAAACTACTACCTTCTTAATCCTCTTTTGTATGACACCCATATAGCAATACCTTATTCACCTGCCTAATTCCTTTAATTAAAAATGAATTACTTGTCAATGTTATTGTGGCTTGTTAACATTTTATTTTTAATATTTTT
>NW_023458561.1:42768303-42813038 GCF_013731165.1 Rhagoletis pomonella | reverse complement strand
TTAGACTTTGTTGCTTTTTCAATTTTTCCTAATAAACAATCGTGGTAAAAAGCTCAATAAAAATATTAAAAATAAAATTGAATTACATTTTTTTAACATGTGGCAACCCTCCTATACGTAGTTAAGTTGTAAAGCATTTTCAAAACCATTTTCGATTGATTTAAATTTTTAGTTAATTTGAGCTTAATTTCTTAACAGGTGGCGAAAAAGTGAAACCTTATTGCACATCTACAGGGAAGGCGCTTTAATTTGACACTAGAGGTGTCAAACTATCGATAGTCACACCATCGATAGTTTTGATAGTTTTCAGAAAAACTATCAATATTCACGATAGTCTCGAAAAAACAAAACTATCGATAACGCTATCGATAGCGCTAAATCAGTTAGGTTGCTTTGTTTTTACAGGATCATAGTGAAATAGATATTATCTTATAAAAGTTATAATCATTCAGAATTAAGTAATTGCTTAGCCAAAATACTTCTCTTTTTAGAAAGTTCAAAAACAAACACAGGTTATACAAACAAAACAGGATCTGCGATTAACATATGTATGTATAAAGTAAATAAAATAGGGAGATATGATCGATAGTCCTACTAAACTATCGATATTTTTGATAGTATAAGAAAAAACTATCAATGAGTATTGATAGTCTAAAAAAATTGAAACTATCGATACTATCCATAGTTTGACAACTCTATTTGACACCCCATTTTCCGAAATCGAACGAACGGTGCAGATCTTTTATGCTGCACAAAAAAGCCTTCGCATATTATATATGTACATACATATGTATATATGTACGTAGATGGGTATAAATTAAAAGAAAAATTCAAGATGAGATTAATTATAACTTTTGTTTTCAATTATGCTTTTTGAACATGTTAAAAATGTATGTTAAAAATGTGTATATCCTTCAAGATTTTTAAATTTGTATAATCCTACTTTAATTTAAATCATCTAAATATATGTAAGGTTATTGTAGGATAAAAATTGCAAAGAATATTTTCCTTTAAATTTTTCAACGTCTTTGGGAGAAATTCTGCCATCCTATTAAAAATTTAAAGATGCAGATTCACTAGAAACGCGTCCAAATATGGGAAACATACCGAATTTTTCGCATTTCCAACGTTTTCATGGACGATTAATACAAGTTATTAACTAAAACTTCAACTAAAAGTCGGCATCAAGTCAAGCTCTGCTCAAGCTAAAGTCCCTGATTTTAACTTTTTTTACATACAAAACTTAACGACTTTGGGATATTACTATAATTTGTGAATCCCTGACACAATTTATGAGTCATTATTACTAAGAAACATAAATCTCACTTTCAAGCTGTATAAAATTTGACACATACCACAAGCAAATCAAAAATCCCCCAAGTTACATGGCATACCCAATTCACTTGGCGGCCGCTGTCAATCTGTTCTTACAGTAAAATAAAATGCTGAGCTTCCGCAGTACAAAACTTCTCCTTTTTATCTGCAAGCATCTATCGTTAAATGTTTACGTTGCAGAATAAAAAATAAAACCTAAACATAAAAGATGTTCAATCGACGTGTTAATATGTATTTATTTTAAAGAAGTGCGATAATGGAGCGCTATTAGCCATGCTTGCTGGCTGGCTGACATGCTGGAACGCAACGCGCCTCACCTTGGCGACATTCAAGTCAAAAAAATCGCATTTAATGATCAGCCAAAAAATTAGTAAAGCTCGCACGTAAACGCCAGAGTCGCGCGTTATTAATAAATCTGTTGGCAGGCAAATGCAAAGATGTTCTGAAATTTTGAAGAGGGAGTGTAGTACATATTCGTGAAAAAGAAGGCGGAAAGAAGTAGATATGAAGATCAAGATGAAGACGTTTGCTGACATGCGACAGGGGCGACAGAGGCGACAGAGGCGACAGAGGCGACAGCTGAAGTGACAGGCAATGCGTTCGTTTTGGTTTTGGCTGAGCAATTTGGAGCATACATACATACATACATATGTACTCCTTGTACATTTTTCCACACACCTACGAGCTAAACTGCTCTTGAAAGCTAAAACATTACTAATTGTGACTTCTTTTGCAATTGTGATGTTGTTATAGACATATCGGACATAAGCATGTTTTACAAGTATTTGTTGTTGTTTTTTTTTGGTTTTTGTGTGTGTGTGTGCGGCACGACCAAAAAGGTAAGAGACCAGAAAATATCATAACTTATCTCTTGCGCCGACTAGCGAATTTTAACTTGCTGTCATCACACACCCAGCTCCTCAGCCAGTGTCATTTGTCGCCTTTTCGTATTCACCAAATTGTTTGCTTTAATTATTTAATGCTGACATTTAAAAATTTGCAAGCACGTCTGTACATTATTTTAGATTTATACAAAAAATCGATTGCTTTATTTCGCTTCTCTTTATTTAACTTATTCAAATTTTACAGTTAATGCTCCAAAGAGTAGCATTAGTGCTGGCCAAAAGAAGCGCTGCGTGCGGCTAGCGTAGCAACACACGGTCTCTATGGCGGGGTAGTGGTGGCGAATGGGTGTCTAATGGCATTTTTTGGCTCAAATATCTGAAATAGAAAACAGGATGTGAAACATGTTTTGCATGTTTAAATAATTGAATGAAATTTTATAAAATTCGTATAAAAGCCTGTTGCTCGGAGTAAATGGCTAACATTCTTGGTTTTGGGTTCATCGCAGTTTTTTCTATTTTGCACTCTCGCTTTTATTTAAAATTTTAATTTCTTTCTATATAAAACAAGGCGCAAAATGGTGAAATTCGTAAGTTTTATAGATCGAGTGTTAAAAATAAAAGATTGTGATTGGTATTTTTTTTTATGTGAAATTTGTTTTTTTTTAATTATAAAAATGAAAACAAGAGTGAAAGTGATTTAATGCAATTGTATGATATAATTTGTTACAAAAAATCAAGTCGGAAAAACAATAAACTTTTTTCATGACTTAAAGCATGTGAAGAAATTTACGTATATTTATGTGACAGGGAAAGTTAACAGGGAGCGAAGTTGCGAAAATATGTTTTCGAGAAAACGACTTTGAAGTTTACATGTGGATTTGATTTCTGTGTTTTCATTTTTGCAACGTGTCCCAACTTTGAAGTGAAAGCTGCAGTTTGTTGCTCTGCTACTACTACTATGTCACTTTCAAATTTCCCCTTCTCATATCGCACACCATCTACAAAATAAGCACAACACACAGCATGTGGATTGTACAGACTAAATACTATCACAGTATTCCCCGCTCAATTGCACTTCAAAAATTGCATAATTTTTGGTAAAGTCAACCGGGAATTAATTATGCGGGAAAATTTAAGGTATATCTATTTCCGATAGCGCATATTTTTAACCAATTAAGCGGGGGAAACCAATTAACCAGAGGCCAAATAAGCGGCGAATACTGTAATACAAAAACAGGTATAATAGTAGGTTTGTAGTTAGAATATATAAACCATAAAAATTAATTTATGAAATAAAAACACTTAAATAAATAAATGTGTTCAGAATTCAGGAAAAATCAATAAAAGTCCAGTTTTAAGGAATCGCACGATAGATAGTATTCCTGTCTGAATCCTCGCTTGCTATCGAACGGTTCAGAGAGATCCTTTGCAACCCGGATGAAGCTTGTTGTAGTGCTCAACGTCATTTTACACAGCCGTGCAGCCGTCGGTATTTAGTCTTTCACACAATTATGCTGAAGTAGTTGAAGCATGCGCCGCATTAATTGAATAGCTCCGCCTGCAAAGCCGTCAGCTCCAGTAGCTTTGTTGTTTTTCAACCGCAGAATCGTAATTTGCAACTCGTCATAGTCGGGCCGTAAAACATAGATTCCGTCGTCATCGATTGAACAGCTGGGTGGCCGTGGTTAAACTTGCCGGAACACGCCATGGTCTGATAACGTTTCGGGGTAGCTAAAATCCAACTATCTACGACGGTGGTTTGCATTGAGTAGGAATTGTTGAGAGGCGATTTTAGAGAGCATATGCATGGCTGAGCTCAAGATGGACCTATCTCGGCAGGCGGTTCGAAGTGGCTCTATCTCAGAAAATGGCTCAAGGATGCCCTACTTCAGAATTTGATTGAAAAACGTCCTATCTCACTCAAAGTTTGGTTGAAGAACTCGCTATCTTAACAAATGGTTCAAAAATTCCCTCTCTCAGCTGCCGATATATTGAATTTACATTGAGATTGGGCGTTCTTGAACCATTTGCTGAGTTAGGGCATTTTTCAACAAAATTCTGAAATAAGACGATCTTTAAAAATTTGTTGATGGGCACAGATCTCCTAAGTATATTCACTCGCCTTTGGCCGCTTGATACTTCTGTTTTGCCGAACTGTGATCGCAAGTAAAACAGATAATAAAGGTTGTCACTTTGATGTGGATTGTGACGAGAAACGGATCGCTTCTCCCGCCATATATCCGGAAAAGGATTTACGCTCCTATTAAAGTGTTTTTTTAATTGCCCCATCCGGCTTTTTTCCTGAACCTTAGTCTTATTCAGGCCAACAAAGGGCCTTGTTGATTTCTCTTAAATCTCAGTTAAAAATCCAGTGGAGCTGCAGCAGTGCTAGTATTTAATAAATCGGCCTTGACAAAGAAATATTCTATACTCCGATGTATTATAATTATGTATTATCTGTATTATCTGCTTTCCAGGCATTCGAAGCTTCGCAGGCTTTCAGCTACACAATTCAGCTATCGCCGAAAGCTTGAAAAGCGCGGAACGGCTGAAAAGCTTGTTGTGGAGTTGTACTCAAAGAGCTTCACTGAATGTTTTCATAACACGGAAATCAAATCACAGATTTTAAAATCAATATTTTCTTTTCTATACTTTTCACTCCTTTCTTCAAATATTTTTGCCTTTCTCTCCTCTATTTCAGGTGGCACTCTTTGCTTGTCTCGCCATCGCTGCTGTCTCAGCAGCCCCAACCGATACCCCACCAGTTGCATACGAAGTGGTGCCCATCTTAAAATCAGAAATGAACAAGCACGAAGATGGCTCATACGATGTGCACTACGAAGGTGGTGATGGTACCAGTCGCCAGGAGCAAGCTAGTGTTGTTGATGAGGGTACCGAAGATGAAGCACTCGAAGTTAAAGGATCTTACAAATACATCAACTCTGAGGGTGAAGAAGTGGAGGTGTTCTACACTGCTGGCAAAAATGGTTTCGTACCCTATGGTTCGATCATCAATGCAGAAATCTCAGCTGTTGCGGAGGCTGCCAAGGATTTACCTAAGGAAGAAGTTGAGCCAAAAAAGAAATCGGTGTAAATGCGTAGAGAGAAAAAAAAACTACAACAAAAAAAAACAACAAAAATATTAAAGAACTAAAAACAAACAAACGGAGAAAGAAAGAACGGGTGATGGTTCGACTAATAGTATTTTTTTAGTTTAAAGAAAAGACACTTTTTGCATAAGCAGTAAAATAAGTTTTTGTTATATGTCTACTATACAAGTATAGTATTCATAAATACTAAAGCGATGAGTTACGAATGTACATACATACATATTTCTAAGCATAAGTTAGAGATTCACATTTTTATGTTGCGACACCCAATAAAAGAATTAAAACACGAATGAAATAAAAAAAGACAGTTTATTTATTTTTTTATTTTTTATTTCTTTTAGTTGGCAATGAAATGTGTTGCGCATAACAAATGAAAGAATAGCATTTAGAGTGCTTACTTTAAGCGAACAAACTGCTATTAGGTAAGTGTGTTGCATAACTAAAAGAAAGCTAGCATAATAATGAGATCGGTGGATTGATAAACTATTAAACGACACATGTTCCATGCGAATTTGCATATATTTAAATACATAGCTGGGTTTAGTGTTGAGGTGGTTGCAATCTATCTTTATACATATCGATAGCTATATTTTTTTTTTTTTTTCAAACAAAAAGAATCACAATAGCTTTAAATTTGTATGAATTTATTGGGCTATTCACCCTAAAGCAGTCTTTTAAACTCACTCTGAGGCAGATTTTTCAGCGCTGATATATTTAACTAAACAAAACAGTTAATGAGGACATTTCATCGGTTGTCCAATTTACGGTCATCTAATTGCTTCTATTATGAGCACCGTTATTTTTCCTTTCCATGTTGTTTCATTAAATTTGTATTATTCCATATAAGATAAAATCTTATAATTTTTTCTAAAAAAAATTTAACTGAATAAAGTATAATAAACAAATTGAAATTACATGTTTGCGATAACCTCCTTCATAGAATATATGTGTGTACATATGTATTTTAGACATGATGCACACAAGCTTGTTTAACACTGCGGCACTACTGCCCCTGCAGAATATCTGACTGACTCAGAACTAGACCTTTTGCCGACAGTACTAGTTCTAGCTCAATAGCCAAGCAATGCTTTCAACAGTCCAGTTTTAGACGGCGATTTCATTGGCGGAGGAAATTGTCGCCAAGTGCATTACTTTGCAACTAGTTTTTAACCGGTTTCGTTTCGGACAGTTTTTTTTTAAGAAAACGTTTTTAGGATTCGGTTTGTGGATATTTTTCCGTTTTTTTTTCTTTTCTTTTACAGATTCCATTGTTTATTACACATTTTATAAAAAAAAAAATTATTGTAAGCGGCGCGCAACAATTTAAATTCACTTAATATGAAAACTCACAACTGCCTCCACCGCGATTTGAACTCGCGTCCAACGATGCCTGAGTCTGAGGTCTTCTCGCTGAGCTACTTTCATATTGTACGAGAAGTGAGTATTTGTACACAACAAGTTTCAACTGCTCCGCCTGTAACCGTTTTGCACTAGTTCAGAGATAGTTCTGAAATATTTAATTCGGAACTAGCGCTTTGCCAGAGTGTCTCTAAATTTTTCTGCAGGGCCGTTCCAAAATACACACACCAAAACAAACTAGAACTATCGAGTTGAGTACGACGCGGGCGGGTGTACCTTAGGAATCTGTGGTTAGACCTACTTTACGAGACCATATGTGTGAGAGCATTCTTCGTATTGCAATACCTAATTAATACCATGGGCTTTGTGGACGTTGCAACAGCAAAGATACTTGCCGAAGTAGTGGCCCTTGCGGTGAAATCCATAAAAGCAGCCGACGATTGGTTAAGCGTAAACTTGATATCGCCAGCAACCCTACAAAATGGAAGCTGGTTTTATTATAAATCAGAAAAAGTTATAACATTAGAAAGTCTAAGCCATTTTAGATATATCGATGCGTCCTGATCAATTACCGCCTTTACTTCCAGGACCATTATCAAAACGCAAACAGGAAAGCAGCGATGGCAACCGTAGCCCTTTCTGGATGTATGGCGAACATCGGTGGTTCAAGATAGCTGTCTAGGCAGGTAACAGGTGGTCCCTATATTTAAAGATTCAAAACAATTAAAAAAAATAAATAATTTGTTTCGGTATGTTATTGCTTGGTTCAAAAGAGCAAACATTCCAATTATTTATGAAATAGGTTCACCTAGTTTTCCAAGTTCGCGGTGACGGTTTCTGACTCTATCTCATGAATGGCTCGCTAAATGTTCATCCTAGTGACCTGAATCGTTAATGGATTGTTCGCATAACAACCCACTACAAAAAAGTAAAACGACGTCAAATCGCAGCTCCGATAACACGATTACCGAACTTCGTGCGCAAAAGATTAAATATTGCATGGGATGTGTGGCATGGCACGCCACCCTGCCGAAACAAAATATTGCTGAAGTCCATGCCTTCAATTTCCTTCCACAAAACAATCGTTTATCATGGCTCTGTACCGTTAACCGCAATTGTGTTACCTGTAGCGTTTCCAAAAAATAAAAGGGCTCCACATAGCAACAAATTATTACTCCACAAGGATGAATTGGCTTCTCGACAACAACGATGGGGTTCTCCGAGTGGCAGACAAGGTGGGACAACGCAACAAAGGTCTGGTTGGCTGCTACTAAAAATCGACACTTGGCTCTTGGCTTATCATGCAGCACTGAGACTACTACTTAAGGTTGCCTTTACACGGAACGATTTTCTAATCGATTTTTGTCGTTCAACCAAAATCGACCAGTGTAAATGGCAATTCAAGCGTAAAATATAAGTGTTTTGGCTTATCGACTTCTCAGTCAATTTTCCAGTCGACAAAAATCGACCCGTTAAAGGCAACTTAACGGCTGCTTTAGAGCATGCCTTTACTGCTTTGGACACATGCAAACACCGTATTGCGAACTGAGCGGACCGGCGGTCATCGAACACGCCTAGTAGTTCAAATGCCTGCGTTTGAGGTCCATGAGCTACATAGTTAATGGTAAGCTTGAGCTCTTGGGTAACCCCAGAAAATTTGGTACCGTAATTTTAACGAGAACAATGTTTGCCATATGTCTACCGAAGTATTGAAAGATCTTCGACGCAACCTAAAGTAGCAGCCACTGAAGATTCGGCATATGTAAAATCCGTTTTCATGAAATGTATGGCATTGAGAGAACTTGTCTCTAAAAATCGATTTTGATGAAGACTCATCCAAACGGTTCATACATACATATAATATAATTTTTAAAAAACTATTCATCTATTTTGTGTACTGTACACTGTTTAACAAAATAATTTTTTTTAACTTTTTGTAAAATATGTATTTAGTGAAAAAGAATAAAAACAGAGCATCCGCGTGCCCGCCTATCTCCATTTATTCACTTACTTCGTGTTATTAACCCTGAAAAACCAAATCATTGTACATTGATAATTATATTGATATAGTAACGGGCTATAAAGGTTACTTGACAAAGAAACAATGATAAAATGGTACAATGCATGATGAAAATTTAATTCGTCTTCAGAAGCATCAGATTCAGTTTGTATATGTTCAAAATTCACTCCTAAAGGCATATCTATTACTTCTGGAACAAATGATTATTTTTTTCGAAGAACTTAATATTTTCTGTTCGGTTGTTCGATTTTCTTTCAGGGTAGGAAAATGATGTTTTGTGAAACGATTTCCGCCGTCCCTTCTCCAATTTGGTGCACTGAAGATAGCATAACGTCGAAACTGATTTTTTTCCAAACCTAGTTTGGCAATGAATGACGGAAAATCGTTCCACAATAAATTACAATGGACGCCAGTAAAAATTAAGACACACTTGGTTAAAACTTTTGTTTACATGCGCCAGGTATTGTATGTAGATAATTAGCATATGTGAAGTCACCAAAGAAACGCAGCAAAAGGTTGAATTAGACGATTTAGGTAAATACTAAAATATACTTACATTTACATTACAAATTTACATATTTAGCCATATTCATCGACAATTTTATTTATGATTAAGTATAATTCGACAACATATGGAAAAACTTTATTCTACCCATAATTTGTTAAACGATTTCAAGCTTCGCTAATTTCAAAAAAAAAAAAAACTTATTCCAAACATTTAATAAATTATAAGTAACTAAAATCTTCTTAGACCCGCTCACGTATGTACATTAGGGTGTTCCTTAAATGTAGGAAGCAAATTTTTACATCAGATTTCCTAAGCCTCAGCCTCTGAGTCGATGCTACTATAGTCGAAGATATCACATTCAAATTTTTGGTCCCGATTGCAGACCGTTAAGGCGTGTCGCTCATGGGATGAAGTCCAGATTACTCTATGAATACGTCTTATCCGACTCCAATCGGGCCCAAAATTTATATGTGATATCCTCGAATTTAATAGTATCAATTTTGGGTATTAAATTTAAAAAATACTTTTAATTTTTGCGTCATTTCTCCTTTGACCAGACTATGGGTATTATATGAAAAAAATCTACATCATCTACAATCGTGACCAAAATGTATATCTGCTATCTGTGACCGTGATATTACTGATTGAGGGAGTAAGACTGAAAAAATCATTCATTTGATTTTAAGGACCACCTCAATGTACATACAAAAAGGTAGCTCTTATCTCATATTTAAATGTTGAAGGCATGAAAAACAAAGAAGTAGAAAGATAAAAATAATACTCCACAACAAAACCAGTTTTGGTCAGCAGCTCTTCAACACTTCATTAGGTTACGTGAATTATTAAATATACATACGTACATATATGTATGTACGTCACTCACAGGTAGGATACTAAAAAATGTTCAAAAAACTGGTACAGAGTTAAATTTAGTTTTTATATGCTTCATTAAAAACTTTTCGGCTATATATATACTTCCTTACCTTTAAAATAAATTTGAAAAGAGAGGCGATACAAAATTTCAAATGATGAACAAAAGAAGTGTAAGATCTTTAAGCAATCGGTCGCCCTGAGATAAAACAAGAATCCGATATGAAACACACTTATATGTAGATATACGTACATGTTCTAAGATTTTTGGGTAGCAGAAGCGATAACGGATTATTTAACACAAAATTCTCTTTAAAATTTTACCGATAAACCGAACTCTCTCGCACCCGCTCGGCCAACTGTGAGTGTGCGACGCACAGTGGGATATCCGCATATTATCTGTCGCTAAATGTACTAAAGCTGCTCCAATTTTACTGAAATATGATATATTAGTAAACTGTTATCGGATTTTAATTAAATTCCATTTGTATCGTAAATTTAACCCTTTCCGTACAAATCCGTCCCTGGCAAATATAAAAGTTGTTCCCCTTTATTACAAAGTTCATAGAGCCTCATAATACCAAAAGCAAAAAACAAATATTCAAAAGATGTTTTGGGTATGTATTAGGGCTATCACAAATTTATGCAATATATTGTACAAAAGTCCGCAAAGGAGTAAAAGCACTCAAGAAAACTGAATATATATATTTCACTAAGTTTTACGGAATAAAACTTTTATTTCATTGAAAATGAGCTTATGTATGTACAAAATAATTGATTTTACTTCATATATGTTGGAATGAATATTTTATACCTTTTTAAGTATCTTTAGTTAAGATTCGCATTAAGAAATTTAATCCATGAGAAGAGAATGATATAAGGAAATTTTGAAAAATTTCAGATACAATTGATCCGTTAGAATAAACCTTCCCGGGTTTTCCATCTTCAGCCTTTTCAACTGCAACCTTTGCGGACGTCTGTACAATATAATGTACCAGACACTTACATTATTTCAGTGTAAATGTACAATATATTGTACTTTTTTTTTTGATCACTCGAGAAAAATATTTAAAATCAGGATGGTTACCCAGTAGATGATTTAAGGAGTTAAAAGCCCTTCCGAAAGGCCTTTCTGAGAGTACAGAGGCCCTCCAATCTACATTCTTTTCCCTTTCTTTTTTGTACGGAGTGGCACAAATTGAAGGGTTTTCTCTTTCGCTACCCATAGAAAACCTTCCAGAAGGGCTTTTATAGGATTAACTTCCGAAGGCCTTTTGGAGGAGTTCTTTTAAAGTTGCTACTTCAATTTATAAAAATCATACATCTTTGAAGTATTTGCTTAGGGTTTATATTAAATACGTGTTATTGCAACTTAAAATGTTTCCTGAAATTCATTTGTAACTCTAAATAATATAAATTTATGCATTCACGTAAATTGTATATGGATAAGCCCTTCTAGAAGGCATGCAAGGAAGCACTTTTTCAGCCCTTAAGAAGGCCTACCTAAATTATCTTCTGGGTAGTGCTGATATTGATATTGTAACACAAGGAGGGACCCACTACCCACTACCCCGAACACCGATTATATTTTTACGAGGCCGCTGTTAGCAGCAGCATTTTACTTTCTTTTGTTTTTAATATTAGTCGGAGTCTGGGCTCGATACCAGGCCCTGCCCAATGGAATATTTCTGGTCGTCGTTATAACTTCATAACCGTGGCAATGTTTAAGATAAAAATTATGCATTCTTGTAAGGAACAACTTTTTTGTACTTAACTAAATATTTTTCGTAAACAGTGGCAACTCGGTGTGATATTTAGCCCCATCCATCGCGTGAAAACCAATACTTAAGTATCCTCCCAAAAAACTAACCAAAAAAAGTACTCCCAATCTTTACTCGGGAGTACAACTTCAGCGTACCTTTCCTGGCAAATTTCTCCACAACGCGATTCCCTGCAATATCAATATGTCCGGGTACCCAAAGGAGTCTAAACAGAAAAATTCCCTTGCAAAAGTCGAGTACTTTAACAGACATTCGACTGCTTCGTTAATGCTAGCTCTGCCTGATGCTGGCGTCCTGCAACCTGAAAGAACCATCCACCGACACTTCCATTCGCATACATGCATGGGACATTCGACCCATGCGTGTAGAAATTCAGCAGTTTCATCTTGCAACTGCTGACTATTTCCCGTTGTCACATTCCTAAGGCTGATGTGAGTATCGAAAGAGCTCAAAAACTAGTCTACCCACGCTAATATCTGCTAAAGGCGAAGCCTCTCTTTGTGTTTTCTGACGAAGAAAAATACAAACATGATCGATATGTTTATACCTCATCAACGAAAAACGTACTATTTCGCGCCCTGAGTAACTTTTTTTATATTTTTGCTATTTCGAACCTTGGTCGTTGTGCCACTCTCAAACCACTGTGCGACGGGCGAATGAGTTACCCCCATAAATAAGAGTTTGGTTTCGTGAATATTGATCGAGATATGGCCGCGCTCAAGAATGCATGTATGTATGTATGTGTATGTATTATGCGAACAATAAGTGATAATATTAATGAGCAGCTATACTTCTTATATTATTTGTTATTTCGTTTGTTTTGATTTTTTATTTTTTTTTTTGCCTGAGTCACATATGCAAATGTGGATGAACACAAACAAAATAATAATAATATACATAAAAAAATTATGATAATATGTATCTCTTTTTTTTTTGCTGGAAAAGAACCAAGTGTAAGTGATGCTAATTTGGATGGTGCCAAAATTCCCTTAAGTATAAAAGTGACGAAAGTTTAAAGATTCCAATAAGTTTGAAGCTGAGCTTTGTCGAGTGTTGAACGAGTGCTGAAAAATTTGACAAAATATTAAAAATATGTATAAATATGTAAGTTGTATGAAAGCATACCACGTTTGATTGATTTTGATAAACGAAAGAAAATATATTAATTAAGCACTTAAGCTTAGGCACTTAAAAATTCGAAATAAAAAAGAATATCTTGGTGAATTTTAAATAATTTCTTCTTTTCAATATTTTTGCATTGCAGCTATGCTTATTAGCTTTGGTGAGTGCGGCCTATGCAGCCAGTATCGGCAGCTTACTTGAAACGACAACAGAGAAACGCGTAATAATACCGTTACTGAGATACGAGACCGATAGAAAACCCGATGGATCTTTCAGTTTTGCCTACGAGGGTGGCGATCATAGCGCGCGCCAGGAGTCTGGTGTTGTAGAAAATGCTGGCACCGAGGATGAGGCGCTCGAAGTGCAAGGCTCGTACCGTTACATAGATGCCGATGGTCAAGAGGTCGAGGTACATTATACCGCCGGCAAGAATGGCTTTGTGCCAATAGGTACAAATATACCCTCCGAAATCTCAGCAGCTGCTAAGTCTGCAGCTGATCACCCTAACGAACCTGTGGAATCCGAGAAGCTGAGACGTACGGTACGCTCACATAGAGGACAAGAACAGGAAGCCGAAGCTGAAGGTGAAGTTGAAGCTGAAGGTGAAGTTGAAGCTGAAGAGCAACAAGAGACAGGTGGCAAAAAAGGAGAAGGTAAAGGTGGAGAGACACAAGAGACTGGTGGCAAAAAAGGCGAAGGTGAAAAGGGGCAAAAGGGGCAAAAGCAACAAAAGGAAGAGCAAGGTGAGAAAGGCGAAAAAGTAACGAAAGGTGAAAAGGGAGAGAAATCAGAGAAGGTAGAAAAAGAGGTCAAAGAGCAGCAGGAAAGTGGAAAGCAAAAGGGTGACAAGAAGAAGCCGGCTAAAGATGGGCAGAAACCAGTTGAGTCCGAGGAAGGTGAAAAAGCGGAAGCAACTGAAGAAGTAGAGCAGCCTGAGGAGCAGGAGGCGAAGGCAGAAAAATCAAAGAAATCCGAGAAAACTAAGGAACCAAAAGAAAAAGGAGAGAAAGAGAAAGCTTAAATAAAACTCTTGGCAACAAAGAGTAAAATTGGCGATCGAAGAACTCGTCTAGTCTTGATTACCTAAGCTACATATGTGTAATTGCGAAACGAAGTCGCAAAATGAAGAGACAGCATTAACCCTACGATGCATTAAATAACTGTATTATATTTGTAAAAAAAACAAAAAATTTAGCTTATGTAAGCGCGTCCAGCACATCCACACAGGTTGTTTTAATTAATTTAAGGTTCACTTTAAATGTTAATAAATATTTGTTACAGAAAAAATAAAGTATAAAAATATAACAATAAAAATAATTACACACCAAAAATTCATCCAGTTTAATTAAATCTTAATTGTCACGAAAATATCAGTTCATCATTTATTATTTAGCATGCACATAAAGAAATAACACAAATGGTGCTTTTAATTAATGCAGTGGCTTGGTTTTTGTGCAAAAATTACGTATGTATACATAAAACGATTAAAAATTGCTCGGAATGCAAACCGGGTGCATTATCAAAAACAAAATTTGCAAATCTTCCAAAAAAAAACAAACAACAATTTAATGCCCAAAAAAAGGTAACAGCCACGAATTCTTCAAGATGCTACACATATACATAAACATTTAGGTATATATGTATATCGGTGGATGTGTGCATACACAAAGTCCTTTCAACCACAACCCGTCAATTAAATTCATTAAGATGCGAAACAATGTACCAAATTAGCAAATTATACGAAATGCAAATACATAGCCACATGCAAACACACACATACATACATATCTACACTTCAATGCTATTCGTGCACATATCCGCTTTTAACTGGGATGAGATTTAATACAGTCACCCACATTTGTATGCATTAAATGATTGGTTGGCGTAGATACTTAATGCGCCGCCGCACTGCCTCTTTGGATGGGAACATATTCGAGAATTATCGTTACGAAATCATTGAACGTCTTATTGTTTATTTGCTGTTCTTCTTCTTTCATTTGTTTGTTATTAGTTTTATAATTTTGGCTTTATGGCTTACCTACTGCAATACAGATTAGCTTTAAATATGCAAAGGCAATCAGTGTACGAATGGCGTGAGAATGGGGGAAAAAAAGCCCATTAAAGTGTTTTGCAAGCAGCCAAGAAATATATGTTTTTTTTATGTAAGAATTTGAAATCATAAAGGTTGGTTCATATGTACGCATACGAGTTCAAGTATTTTCTAGGAATAATCATTTTTTGTATTGCCTTTTCAACGCCAAAGAACGAAATTCGCGTAACTCGCCACAATTACTTCTTTACAGAGCTGGACCTGAACATAAGGGGCGATTTTTTGCGAAACTCGATATGCATACCTACTAAATTATTCTAGTGATATTAGATATCCCTCCTTGCTAATGAGCAAGTCATTTCCTTTCTGTGGCAATGCCAGTTGGAAATGCCAAGTGAATCCAATTACTTCTCTACCTGGTCTTGTTATCGCAGAGCAAGACTTATTAACTCTCTCTGCAACCATCAACTATGTCGTTCAAAAGCTCGTCCTTCCAGGGCCTGTGATCTTGGGTATACTTATTCTCTCGAAAGCACCCAAAGCCTTCCCAACTTTGTTCGTCATCGTCCACGTTTCTATGGCACTTCCGCGCCTTCAAGAGCGGCTTTAAGATCGACAAAAAGCTTCACACATTATCGTCGACAGGTTAATTGGCGTAAATGGCGGAATCTCAGTTCTCGTGAGTTAAACAATACACTCAGATTGCAGTCCTCCAGCATGCATTTATCAGATCAAATTATGCTTAACAGCTGGTACATGCACCCAACCCACTTTTCTCAGCTGGATTTGAACAGCTCAGCCGATATGCCGTGGCCTACGGGGCTCTATTTTTCTTAAGCCGCCTTATTGCTGTACTAACTTTGTCTTGGACAAGTGAGGGGACTTGAGCTTCGCCACTGAACATTTGTTCGGGATCTACATTGCAAGAGGTTTTTATATGGCGAGTTTTAAACTCAGCCTACATCCAGAACTTGCTAAAAGACACGCACCCACTAAAGTTTCCTCTCTTTCTGCCATGGATCAGGGCTCCTAGCGAGTTGGTTACCGCATCTTGCACATGGATTGCTCACGTTGCCCAGAGTACGCAGAAGCTCCACTAGTCCACATCGCACTCCAGATAAGTCATTGTTAATGTATAGGCTTGAAACGACTTCGCTGCAGAAAATCTTGGAAATATCCGCGTGTCTTAGAAAAAGCTTTATGGCGGAGTTCATTTCCAAGGAAGCGCGGATGTTTTATATAATAAGAGCCTCAATTATCTTTGTTCGTGGACCGTCAATCAAAAGGTAAACATTTGCTAGTACTTTAATGAGCACATTAGGATTATGTTTTGTATATTTTGAAAATATTTAGTAAGCTGCAAAAACTTGCTACTGAACTTTATATGGGCATAATGATTTATACTTTAGTATTACCATCAAGCACATAACACATCACTGAAGCTTTAATTTATAATTTCAACGCCTTTCCCTTGAGAAACATTATTTTTATTACTTTTTGACGGACGTGCTTAATTTTATTGATATTTATACACAACTAATTCTGTGATAAATTTATCGAAAGCATTACTTACTTGCGACATAGTACACAAGCACATATGTATGTACATATGTACATAAGAAAACATTAGAGATAAATATACTTTTGAAAAACAAAATATCTGAATAAACAAACATACGTACATACTTACATACAGTGCTTATGATAACTATAGGACACTCACATATTGACAAGCTCTAACTAATTGTTTTACTAAATTATTTTTAACCAGTGAACCTGCGTGGCGTTTAAACGCCCAAAACTTAATTTCAAAAACTTAAAAAATATTCCAAATGTTAGTCAGAGTTATAAGAGATCCGTGTGCCACTGAAGCGCAGTCAGGTATTTCATCAAATTTCAAATCACCCCATACCGATTAAAAAAGTTCTTAATTAAAAAAAAAAATAAAAACTTTACTACACATCTACTGGTAAGGTCTTTAATTTGACCTCTCATTTTGGAAATTCCCTATCAAAAGTATTCCCAAACTAAAATCTCCTTCATAAATCTCTTTTGTCTAAAATTGTGATGCACATGTACTTCAATAAACTCATTAACTAATTCGAATTTGGTTGTTCGAACAAACGGCAACCCTCCTAAATAAAGGTCAGGAACAAAGCCCTTCCAAACCTATTTCGATGTTTACGCATCTTCTAATAATTCATCCAACTTATTGAATAATTCGAATGTAACTGTTTAAACACGTGGCAACCCCCTTCAAATATTCCAAATGTTCAAACTTAAGATTTCTTAACTTTTTTTCGTTTGGCTATGGTATTTTTATATTTCATATCGACTGCTGAGTGGAAGATCGACCTATCTCGGCAGCCAGTTCGAAAACGCCCTATCTCAAAAAACTTTTCAAGAGCGCCCTATTTAATAATTTGGTTGAAGAGCGCCCTATCTCAGAATTCGTTTTAAAAACGCCCTATCTCAGCTGCCGATTCAAAAACGCCATATATCAGCACATTTTCAATACATTCTGAAGTGAGCTAGGGCGTTTTTGAACCGAGTTCTAAGATAGGGCGTTCTGCAACTAAATTCTGAGATAGGGTGTTTTTCAATAAAGTTCTGAAATAGGGCGTTCTTGAAAGGTTTTTTGAGATTGGGCGTTTTCGAATTGGCTGCCGAGATAGGTCGATCTTCCACTCAGCAGTCGATATACCTTTCGAATTAGTTAATTGAGTTAGACCTTTCAAACAGGTGGCAGCCGTCTTCAAAAGTATTTTCAAGTTTAATCCTTGCTAACTCTCCTTTGCCGGACACTGCGATACATATTTTAATTAACTGACGAATTAAGTGGAATTTTATTTTTCAAACATTTTGCAACCTCGCTAAATACAGTTCAGAAATAAAAAAATTACCAAACCCCGTTCGATTGATATCCATATTTTCGTAATTCATTTAACTTATAAAATAATTTGAATTTAACTTTTTAAACAGGCGACAACCCTCTTCCAACACTTCAAAAATATTCTTAGCATTTAAACTAAAGATTTCTTAACACTCCTTCCTTTGACATCCATATTTTGATATTTCGTATAACTTGTCGTGTATAAGTAAACTAAATTCTACATTTCAAGCAGGTGGCAACTCTCTTCAAAATATTTTTAAACTACTTCTTTCTGAAACCCCTTTTGTTTGGCACCCATATGGTGAAACATATTTCTCTTACCTAACATGTCTTTTAAACAGGTGGCAACCCTCCCATAGTTCAGCTAAGAAACTTTCCAAAACTATTTCGATTGTAATCATTGATTTATTTTTTTAAGTAGATTTAATATAATTTTGTAAAGGGTGGCAACTCTTTTCAAAAAATTAAAACCTTATGGCACATCTACAGTCCAAGGCTTTTAAAATGACACTTCATTTTGGCAGATCGAGCGAACGGTGCGGACATGATGGTATTGATTATTAAAATAATTTGAGTTGAGTTGTTCAACAGGTGGCAACTCTTTCCTTTTTCCCTTCGCGTATTATATTCAACATGTTTGACCTGATTCCTTTATCATTATTTAATTTTCCCCATCGCCTTTAGCAGGAAGGAGGTCCTTTTTCCTATCCTGGATAAAATAAATAATTCAATTCGGTAAAAAATTTACTCTACTTTTACCACAAAATCATTCGAAAATTCCCCCCATTTGGCATTGTGTCTTTTTAACATAGTTTCTAGCTCCATACAATCTGATGGTTTACTTTGTGATATAGGTTCCGTATATTTACTTCAAACACATCACTGTATGCCGTCCAGTTTATTTATCTGCGGCTCCGGTTGGCTCTTAATTCTTCTGTGATCAGAAGTGGATAGCTTCGCCTTTGCCATCCATTGCAAGTCCTCTTTAAGTCTAGTAATCAATGTGGGTCTGCTACCGGCATTGCATATTTTTAAGTCGTTGCCTAGGAAGAATTTTAGAGGTGATCTCTGCTGTTGGCATCCGAACTATTCCAATCCTGGTGGTTTCATAAGAAGTGAACGTGAATGATATCTAATTTTCTGCGAAGATTCATATGGGTAAAAATACTTTCACGTCAAATAACTTTCAATTTTATTCGCAAATTATTTGCGTCCTTAATTTCAAGTTTTTAAGGTGTGCAACATAGCTGTTGCAATCACCTAGATTCGTAAAAATTTACGTCAAGAATAAAGTTCAACCAGTTGCTACTCTCCTTCAACGCCGTCACCGACGCCGCCGCCGCCACCGCCACCGCCTTGCGCTCAAGGCGTCTGCTCGCTATTACAAGCAAATATTAAGCAAGAGATAAGTACAAAATACAAGCAGAGGTTACAGCACATTCCAGACACACCTGTGTAGCATTTGGAACAGCATCGTTGTAGTACAACGCAAACCACTCGCAAGCGCAGGGATGGACCACAACCGCGAAACGATGTGCCACAACGCGCAACAGACAACAGGAGCAAAAGACCAAAAGTGTAGCGCCGCACTGGTGCACTAGGGAACTGGGGAAACGCAGTTGAGATAAATGTACATATGTTTGTATGTATGTACATATGTATAACGTAAATAGATGTACATAAATAGCTAAAGCTTTATTGCCTGGTTTATTGGCTAAATGGATGACGAGGGCTGCTGGCTGTTGGCTGTTGGTTTGCTCACTGCCCTATTGTGTCTGTGGCGCAGTCGGTCAGATAAAAATTTGATTTCTTTTCGCTGATTACTCATTCGAGTGCAGTTTTGTAAACTCTAAACTTCTGCGCGCTCAGCCAACATTGGGATACGATTATTATTGGGCTCCTAGAGCAAGCGGAGACGAATCCATAGCAATGAAATATGTGTATGTAAATATATATGTATGTTAAGGTGAGCTCGTAGCTGGCACAGAAGCGTGTAGGAAACGTCAATTGTAATTTATTAGCACCATAACAACATAATGATGCGCCAACATGATCATTGATCATGTTTCTTGTTGATTGTGCCACATCGACAAAATTATCAACATCAACGTCCAACGTCATCATCTGCTTGGTATATCAGTTTGACGATTTGTTTTAGTTGTTGTTGTTGTTTTGTGGTTGTTACATTATACCTTTAGTTATGGCATGCCATTAAATATTAATACACTTTGTCAGCATTCAAGCTCGATTTCGATGACGCGAATGCGGCTTTTCCACCGATGTCCAATGTAGAAGAATTCCAAGTGTTACTGCGGCTGTGTGTTCATGAGCGAATTGCTGATTGGCCTTCATTGTTGTTGTAAGCAGAAAAGTATGTGCTCATTTACGTATGCACTTACATACATATTCACCTGCATAAATACGTACATACATACATATGTATACCATATAATATCTGCGTAACAGCCATGACATCACTTCATGCCCGTTGTGTATCGATGACGTGTTGTGACGCTGCATTTCTCACATTTGACACAAAATTAAATGCATTTTTACGATCCCCAAGCTGTGATCACCTCAATATTTGTGTGTTAAGCTGCTGTGAAATGCTGGTATATAGTTCGGTATAGTTCGATGGTAAAACTTTCAGTTTAAATACTGCAAAATTATGTATGCATGTAGTAGTTTTTAGTTACTACCTAGTAAAACTCAATGAAAAGTTCTTAAAGACCAATGGGGCATTCCTGCGTAGACGATACCATTCGTAAAAAAAATTACATAGATTTCGTTTAAATCTGTGAGAACACTAAAGCAGATAGATTGGTTTGTTAAAAATTTTTTTCTAGTGTATATTTTTCACTATTTTCTCTATTTTTGTTGTTATAAACGCAGTCGTAGTGCGACTATCTCTGGTAAAATATTTTTTCATCAAGTTATCAAGGCATTACTAATGTATGCAAAAGCAGTTATCCAAAAATAAACTAAAATTCATGGACTTTAACAGTGATATGCTATTACGAAAATCCTTTTATGATGAGAAGTTAGAGCATTGAAGGAAATGTTTATTGGTTATGCCACCCGTCACAGAAAAATATGTTTTTCCTGTTAGTCAAATAAGGTATTTTTATTGAAAATATAGTAAATATCACATCTTACCAGCAGGGTCATTTTACTCATGAGCTATGTGTCCTCAATAGTGACTTGTCCCACTCGTCACAAACTAAAAGTGTTTTTTTTTTCAAATATAACAATACTATTAAAGCATTAAATGACCTTAACATTCTATTAACTATATTCAAAAAATCTGCTACGAACGAAATAATAATAGTTCGTCAAATATTTGGAAACGAATCCAATGTTGCCAGATTCACAGTTTTAATTGTAAATGGCAGCTTTTAGACAGGCTTAGAGTTGTTTAAATTACCACTTAGTACAAACTTCAGTTTTTTTTCGGAATTACCGATTTGAACGAATAAATCAAAACTTCTATTTCGGGTTTTTGTAAATCAAGTTTTAATTTAAAAGGGGACAATGGAGGAGCAGGGCAGGGCTTTCTCATTTTAGACAAATGGTTTCAGCTGTCCTATGCATTACAGTCGCCACAGGAAATTTGAAAAGAATATTTTCCTAAATCAATTTTGAATTAAACAAAAAATAAACTAGAAATCTCAACACTTTCTGGTATTTTAAGAAATAAAGGTTTCTTAAAAAAAAAAGTAGTAAATTTGAGCTATTAAATCAAATTCTCAAAAAATTTACAAAGCAATCTACGAAAAATAACACAGGATCACAAACAACTCTAACCCTGCAACTCAAAAGGGACTTGTGTATTTCATGTTTTTGACGTCGCTGGTGTCCGTTTGGCTCCATCAGGATTTATGTCGATTCTCTCTCCAACATACATAATCCATGGTTACCGGAGTATAACAGGTATATGTATAGGTTTTTGCGGTCGCTGAATTTGATTCGGAGTCCGTTTAATATATTTAGATCACGATCAAGGACACCAGATTTCGATTCGGCGACTTCAAAAACAAAAGGTAAACTCATAGCCTTTTGTGTTGCAGGGTAAGAGGGGTGTGTGGTCCTGTGTATTGAAACCGGATTTCAATAAAACAAAATGTGGTTTAAATGTTCCATTACATAACCTATTTTCGTTTAGTTAAATAAAGTTTAAACGGGTGATGTTACTTTATTTTGAGTAAATTGTTTGGATTAAAAAAAAAACCTTAATTTTTTAAAAACTGTCTTTGCTCTTTAAGGTTACAGCTTTTTTTGTCGAAAATATAGTGTTTGGAAATTTACAGTTTGTTTGCAAATAAAATAAAATCTGGCAGCACTGGTATATATCCAGATGGTCAAACCCATAATAGTGTATGGAGCACTCGTAGGGTGGACAAATACTACTCAAAAAATAGCTATTAAAAGAACTGTACACGATCCTATGACTTGCAGGCCTCTCTGTGACTCAATCTAACACCCCGTCATGTGACAATACAAGAAGAAACCGGGACGCGAGATCTCATGCAACATAGGAAAACTAAATTCAAACCGCAACAAGGAAATCTTGTCGGACACCTTGGTACCTTAAAAGGGAAGAAGGTCATCATGGCTAAAACCCTGGTCTCGGACCAAATTAATCCCATTCCCAGCCATACGAAGAGGTACAGGTTCATATTTCCTACATGGCTCCACGACGATTCACAAAACTGTTACACCAATGGTTCCGAAACACCTTACTGCGCATGTGCGAATGTCGTGTGACCGCGAACCGCAAATCTTTTCCCTAAAGCAAAGACGCCATCATGTTCCCGGCAAAAGTAACTGCGATACTTCTTCCGCCCAGGTCTTATTAAATTGGCAATACGCCATAACAAAGCTCTCCATATTTTCGGGCAGCCAATCTTTTCACAAAGCTGATCGAAAATTCTTCTATTGTGCCATGGAGCACTCAATAATCTAGTCACCCAGAATATAGTGTACCTAATCTGGCTGCCTGGCCATGAGGGCTATGATGGCAATGAAAAATCAAACTTCCAAGCACCACATTCTTTCAATCAGGCTCATTGCTTGGATCGAACAAAAATGACATCAAAAAGGATCTTAAAAAGTGGGCAAAATCCTGCACTGCCCCAAAGAGGTCCTTTGCTTCAGTGACTTCAATCTGCGCTCATGCTTAATAGGAAAAACCTAGAAACACTATTTGGAGTACTTACAGGCCACTATACAGACATTTATAAATTGTGAGGAGAAGAGGGGGAATCAATAGAACACCTTATTACCACCTGTCTAGAAGCTTAAACTGCAGTTAATTCCCGAGTTGATCCGGATCAACGCTGCCGTCTGTTTATGCTGTTACACTAGCTTATCGTAGAGACTTTAAACTACTATGTCCAGGGACCCGGGTCCGGTTTTAGTCGCAGCTAGGCTTGTACAGTAATTGTGGTCATTTGGTATTCTGTGGGTGTGGGTTTGAAAAAGACACTACTATCGTCCATATATAGATGATATTTTGTTGATGCATTATGAAATCCTTTTCCCATAGTCTCCTTCTTTCATAAAAACTGCCCGCGACAAAAAGATTTTAAAAACATTTTTTATGTTTCATCATTTATTCTCATGCTTAACAGGCATACATACATAAATATCTCAGTATGTATAAAACATAAAAATTAATTTTGGCAAAAAGCATTACACCCTTAAAAGTTCCCATGTAATAAATTTTTTCATTATTACTGGTCAAACAAATTTATTGGCCATTAAAAAAAAAAAACAGAAAATCCAAAACTGCACTTTAACACGTTCACTCCACAATTGGCTGCTAAACTTTGTGCAATGAATCGCGTCAAAGCGCTACAAAACAAATCGCTAACGAGTTGAACAATTTCCAATTAATTTCACATTTCAAAAACTTTAATAAACTGATGAATACAAAAAAAAAAAACATTGCCTATCAAACTCGTAAAAAAACGGATTCCAACACCCATCAAGTCCGAGGTACGCTCTGCAATATATTAACTAAAAAAAAATTATAATAATGAAGTTTAAGCGAAAAAAAAGTCAAATTTGTTGCGCGAATGCTTACACCACATCTACAATGCAGCACCACCGCCGCCGCCAGCGCATCTCAACTCATCTCCGCTCATCTCAAATTATATCACTGAAAAGTACTTGTAATAACTTGTAAGTCAATGCAATAAAACGATCGCATTGCCAATTCACATAAATTAGCTGTGTGTAGATATTATTCGGCGATTGCTGCGCACCAGCGACTGCGTGGCTGGCACTCCAATAGTTGCCACTGCCGCCGCATCGCATCGCCATCGCCTTGCCAGTCGTTTGGTTAGTCGGGGGGACGCTTGTGGTGGTGGTGGTGGTGGTGGTGCTGCTGCCGCCGCCGCCGGCGCTGATAATGCTAATAAAGCTGCTAGTATATGACTATGCCTGTTTGTCTACTGCAGCTGCGGCTGCTTGCTGAAAAGATGCTTCAGCCGGCGCTGGCTGCCTGCCACTTGTTCTTGCCTCGGCGTAAAAAAAAGCTCCAATTCTTTTTTTTTTGCAGCGGAACTGCTTCATTCAGTTCACATGGCGATTGGAGCATGCTAGCAACTGTAACTGCATACAAATGTACATACATTGTATGTATATATGTGTGTGCGTATTTGCACGACTCCACTCTCACACAAGTGCACACCGCTCTCAAGGTGTGTTGTTACTTTTATTATCATGTTGGTTGCCTTTTTTTGTACTATGCATTTTTTTTTAAATTGATGGGCGCATGCGCAACGCCCATTTGCATTTCAATAATGAAATGTTGCGCATACGACACGCTGCACACACGAGCGAAGTCTCCGCAGTCGCCGGCATGCCTCCACTGGCAGTACATTCACAAAAAAAATATAGGTACTCATTCTGCATGCTCTCACCGCTAAACAAAACAACAATGTTGCCGGCGGTAACGCCACTGTGCTAGCTCGAATCTAGCTTGAATCTGGATGCTGCTTTTGCCTATCGTTGCATTTGTTGTTGCTGCCATTGCAAATAATGTTGCGGATGCTCTCTGCGGTGCGGCGGCTCTGCCACATTTAGTCACATTCTGCATCTTTTGTTGCTGTCATCTTGCTTGTTTTTTTTTTAAGCTTTTATTTGTGTTGTGTTGAGCTGCCGCTGTTCTTCTCTCACCATTGCTGCTGCTGTTGTTTCTATTGTTGTTTTACTTTGCTTTGCCCACTGTACGGTTTGCGGCAAATGTAATCGTCGCCAATTCGCTGGCAATGTTGCCTCAATCACGCCACAAAAGTATAAAAGCATTTGATTTTATTTAGTTAGCCGCAAAAGTTTTTTTGACGAGCCATCAAGCGGAGACGATCTCAAGTATTAAGCGCGAGTGAGTAACGGATGCTGTTTGGAAATACATACATAAATAACAACGTTGCCAGAATATAAACACTTAAAAAGCACTCCTGGTGGTAGTAGTTTACAGTAATTTTAAAAGTATTTGTGCGATTTGAAAACTTGCAGTGAATATCCTTTGCCATGTTTATTTGCTCAGAAAACATGTTTATGATATAGAATATGTTTTTCCAAGATCCAAATAAGTTAACTAATGTGACACAAAAAACGACTAAAGTGAACATTAATAGAAATGAGCAGAAATGCTGAATAACACTGTGTGATAGCCAAAACCAGCCCGGACTTTGTTAACATTTTCTGAAAGTAGATTCATCCAGTAGTAAAATACTCGATGTATTTGCAAGAGTTAGCTCGTATTTTTATTTTATGGCCTACTAAAGTTTTCATGTGCCGGCCTAAGTAGTTTTCAAAAAAGTGGAAACAAATATTTCGATAAATGTCTCAGAGAAATTAAAGGTTAAGAAGCGGTCGTTTCGACCTTACTTCAAGCAGCCCCGCGAAAAGCAAATTTGGAAGGTGGTTAGAGAATTGATTAATTATTTTAAATTTTGAGAGACTTTTACGTTGGTGGCATGAATATATCAGTCTTCAAACGAGCTTCCAAATTAGCTTTTTGCGGGGTTTCTTGAAGTATGGGTCAAAATGACTCTTTCAGGCGGTAGATAATGGGTTAAAATATTCTACAAAAATATTTGCAATTAAATTTTACTGTATATGTCTTAACCTTAAATTTCGCTCAGAAATTTATCTTACAATATTACAATTTTATTACTGGATATGGATACTTTGAAAAAATAAATATTAGCAAAGTTCGAGCTGTAATAAGCGAAAATCCTCAAGTTCTGTTTCGTAGCAGTGTTCACATTACGTGTTGACCACAGACACGGTTTATGTCAACAATTTTGAAGCGAAACTATCTTCTAAAAATTATTGTAACATGCGACCCATTATGTGTTAGTAGGGATGGCAGCGATTAATCATTTGATTAAGTTAATCGATTATTTTTCAATAATTGCAATTAATTGGAACTAATTTTTTTGGGCTTGTGATTAATCATATGATTAATTAATCGATTATTTTATTTTTTTTTGCCATCCCTATGTGTTAGTAATCATTTGATGCGGTTGTTATTAAGATGCTCCCCAAAATTTTTTTATGGAAGAAAATGCGCAGCACCTTCAACCAAAAAATACTCAAAAATCAATGCTATTTTACAGTCTCTGGAAACTTGCACTTTATTATAATAAAATTTAATGGGATACAGAACTGTGAATTCGAAATTTTTCTAAACATGTTAAGAAGTTATTCACAGCTTTGTTGAGATTTTTATTTAATTTGCGTAAAAATTTTAAAATCAAATTTAGACGCAGAATTTGGATTTTTTTTATAAAAAATTAATCAATATTAAATAAACAAAAGGAAGACTGTAAATATTAAAGAATAAAATGGTGCGATATTCAATTGAAGAGGAGCGTATGTGAATTGCTCAAACTTTGATTGCACTCTCCTACAAACTTAAAACTTTTAAATAAGCTTCCGAGTTTAACAAAGCACGCCAGTCGTTTCTCTTCAATGACAACCGACGCCAATCAAAAATGCCAAGTGAGGCCAAGTCCTTCTCTCCATTTAGCATTTCCATCTTTTAAATCAAAATGTGCAAGTAAAATACAAAAAAAAAATAATAAAAAATCAGAAAACATTAAATTTGTTGCGACTTTCTCTCTTACTAAATTTGTTTGCTTCTCAAGCCATTGAACCATTCTTTGCAAGACCGCGTAATTAGCGTTTGCGTTACTGAGTTAAGTGTACTTTCCAAAGCTTGTTTTGTATGGAAAGCGGTTTCACATGCAAATAGATTTTGATAATTTAGAATTTTTGTGAGAAAAAATTAAAAATATTTTACATTTTGCAGACCAAATGATCTTTCTGACGTCAGGATTTTTTAACACCGAAATTTCAACGATATTATTGATTCCAAAAATTATTTAAAAAATTCACTATGCGTAATTTTGCCAATTTCCATGGCAAAATTTAATTATTGCCAAACAAGTAGATTATTTAACAAAACAATTTTTTTATTGATTTTTCACAATTTTTGCTAAAAAAAAACCTTAACCCTTGACAATCGATAGATCATAAGGGGTCACTTTTTAATGTGTGATTTTATTGTAAAAGTTTAAATGCAGTTTTTTTTATTAAATAAAATATTTATATTAAAAAAAAGCCACCTAGTTACAAGTGCAATTTATAGAGTGGCTATTTTTAAAAAACATTTCCAAATTATATTAATTTCAATTGAAAACCTGAATGCTCTGTATTTCCTAATTTGTCTGCTGAAAAGTTAAAAGGAATAGGCTCTGCAGCAACGAAATTGTAAACAGCATTTTGTTTCCTCTTTATCGAGTTCTCCCCTCCAAATACATAGTTCACCACTGAAAATATATAGTATACCTACAAAAAGAAATTCTTCATTTGTAAGTACGAAAAACGACTTTTTGCAACATAAACTAATCAAATTATCTATAGTACAATGTAGAATAACAATAACAAGAAAATTCCGTAGAAATAAAATGTTTAAATTTTTTTGCACATAACAGTGAAAAGAGTTTCGAAAAAGTTCTTTTTAAAAAATTTTGCTTGAATAGCCTTCAAAATTTGCGATATTTATTTTTGAAAAAATTATGTTATTATTAATTAAAATTATATTAATTAATTGAAAGCGCATTTTCAATACCCATTCGTATTTTTTAACCAAAAAAAAAAACTCTAAATATTTTAAATTCTGCAGAATTTTCTAATTCATTTGGTGTCCATTCTACATCGCACTGTATTTCTAAAATCAGTTTTGGAATTATTTATTTCTTGGAAATTTTAAAGTTCTTAAAAAAAAATCCCGAGTAACATTCTTCCCTGATAATATTTCATACAAAAAATCATTCCGAATTTTCATTTGATCATTTGTTAGAATTTGCATTTATATATTGACGATGCAAATTAAAATTAAAATACTTTAGAAAAATTACCTTATCTAGGAAAAAGGGACACACATCCCTAATCTATGACCCAAAATTAAACTTAGGTGTCTCGGTGATTTTTGTCCTTTTAGCGTCCCTACCTTATAATTAAATTATTCATTAGGACCAGATTCTGCAACTTCAGAATCATCCTCCGCAGTATTGCTCAAAATATATAAAAAAAAATTTGGTTTGTATTGGAACCCGCAATTTCACCGTTCACAATGTAGCACAGTATTAACACTATTCTGCTATAAAAGCCCGAGAACATGTAACAAAATTACATCTGCACAATCTATTTACGAAAAATGTTACTTATGATTTGTTCCACACTTCGATGATGATCCCCTCGCCTAATACCTGCAACAAACAACAAATTCACACACTATGTACTGTACTGTGTGCCAAAATTGGCACAGTGAGAGTTTTAGATATATGTTGAGTAAACGAAGCAACCTTTTAAAAACTATGGACCCTTTATGGCTATGACAACTCAACAAATAAAGAAAAGTCCCGAAATTGCTAAAACTTGCAAAAATCTAGCGTTTATAGTACATCAAAAGTTCAAATGTGCCAAATTTGGCACACCAGGCATTCTCGTGTTAATCAGCAGCTTTAAAATTTAAACGGCTAAAAAATTTTAAAAATTTTCTTTTGATTAAATAAAGACAATTCGCAACAAAATTTAAAAAAATTAAGCCCAAACTTTATAATTTGCAATTGTTATATGTATAAAAAAATTATTAAAAATCCATGCTTTCAATGCAAAGTTTCTGCTTTAAAATTGCACTTCATTAGATTAAAATTGTTTGGGCTATAAAACTGCATACCTAGAAATACTTTAAAGATAAAGAATAAAAACTGTGAATTTTTTATGGAAATTTATTGAATTTTCCTAAGTTTTGAATACAGGCGGATCTCAATAGCATGCGCCTTACGTATGTATGCGTGCATTTGACAGAAAAAATTAATATACACAATTTTATGGAAGCACCTACTTGACCAAAAAATTTACTTGGAAAAGATTGTGCATATGTAAAAAACTTAACACGTGATCACTTTATATACACACATACATATGTATGCCATTATCAAATATTCACCTAAGAAAATTTAAGTAAATTCTTCCTATTTGTGTTTTACTTTACTTGCCAAAAGTTACCGATATTCCTATATGAATTATGCTTTGCAAATTTGTTATTCATAAATGCGCAATTTGTATGTTAATTTAATTAACGAAATTGCTGTTAGAAGCACACTTTAGGCAATCAATATACCAACACACGCCCATGGCTCAATTATGCTACATTCATGTAAATTTATATGACACTTTGCCTACACATAAACTTATTGCAATGCGACAACGTGGTGCAGCAGTAACCTCGTCTCTCTATGCATGTCGACGGTACTTTGGCAAAACTTCGTATCTCAGAAATTACTACTATCAAAATAGGCCTTAAAATACTATGGTTGGTTGGTTTAAGTGCATTCTCACCACCCTGGTGACAAGCAATTAGCAAGTTTGCCATTCTGATTACACAACTCGTGCAACCTACAGCCATTTGGCGGTTTTAATAAATTTCAGTACATCATGCAGAGAGAGGCAGCTGCACTCTGAAATATTCTGCAGGAATTGCTGGCCGAGTGTTCGACTGTCTCTTTTAAGACCGGGTAATCGCAACTGCGGCAGAACCTACTTAAGGGCAGTCCTATCCTTTTCGTATGTCCCGGGACCCATATAAGAGTAATTTCGTATTGATCAGAAATATAGGGCAGCAAACGTTTCGGCCTGGAAAATGCTTGCCTAGTCTGGTAGGTGGAATGAAAATCCAGCACCAACTCCGCATTCCATCTTTGACCCTGCAAGAACCAGACATTTTCCTGATTCCGGTCACTGTGGCTTGAGAATTTTGTGTGCGGTTTATGGTGAACCCAAGTCTTCGACAGGATATACTCTGTGGGCAGCGCTTAAATTTCAGACGGTACTGCGTATAGGCATGGCGCTGTTAGCAGCTGAATTTTCGATAAAGATATCTATGGGTAATAAGTCAAGAAGGACGTTCAAAACGTCCTTCGGACAGGATCTCATTTTACTTGTTACGATAGCGGATGCTGACCTTTGAATTCCGCCTAGCTTTTTAATTACGTAATTCTCTTTCTAAGGGCTGGCCAGCCGACCGGCGCCTCGTAAGAGATTATAAGTTATACTATAGGCGTGTACATCCAGTGCACAATTCTTGGTTTAAAACCCATCTGTTGCCCAACATTCACTTGGCTGCATAGGGAGCCACCGTGGCTTTCCTATCACGCTACTCAATGCTTGGTTTCCAGTTAAGTTTGGGATCCATAATAACTCCAAGGCATTTCACCTTGTTTGACAGATCCAGTTCCGTTCCTGGGAGGGAAGCTTGATATAGTAAAATGAGGTAATTTTGTTTTATTTGTGAAAAGCACACGGTCAGTTTTCTCAGGGCTTACGCTAAGAGAACAGCTTATGGCCAAGGAATCTACCATCTTTAGAGCCCTTTCCATAATCTCCCGAAGGAAACTGACCTGACACCAGTATCGCTTCATTGTCGGCGTAAGCCACCGCCTTGATTATCTGAGAGTCCAGCTTTACCAGTAGTTTGTCTAAGACCATGAGCCATAGTAACGGTGATGTCACCCCTCCCTTTGGGGTGCCTCTCACTGCATATACGGTACCCCGATTCGGCATGTATTACTCTGCTTCTTAGCAGAGACACTATCCAAGCTGGGACACAATGATCAATCCCTGTTTCCATAAGTGCCTCATGGATGGAATCTACACTGACATTATTAAAGGCTCCATCGATGTCTATAAAGAACGCTATTGTAAATTGCTTATAGTAGAGCGAACTCTCAATTGTACATACCACTTCACGTAGGGCAGTCTCCGTTGACTTCCCTTTCAGGTACACATATCGAGGGCATAATAAATTGGACGTCTTGTCCTTAACATACAGATCCAACAGCCTCTCAAAGGTCTTGAGCACAAACGACATTAATCTTATGGGTCGGAAATCTTTAGCTTTGTCATGGCCCCGTTTGCCTGCTTAATTAATAAAAATTATTTTAATTTTCCTCCAGATTAACGGAACGTGGTTCAATATTAGGTACCCTCTAAAAACTGTTTCTAGGACGGGAATGACCATCTCAGAAGCTTTCTGAAGCATGGTAGTATTCCGTCCATACCCGGTGATTTAAAGGGTGAGAAGCTGAATATGGTAATTTTTATCTTTACCCTCTCCAGTAGCTCCTCGAAGAAGTCCTCGAATAGGGTTGGTGTGGGGCATCGGTTTCCACAACATCGATTATGCACACTGGAAAATGTGTACTCATAAGGATATCCAACGACTCCCCATCCGACTCGGTCCATGAACCATCTGACCTTTTTCTTTATGTTGGCTGTGAGTACCCTTTGGCAAGGATTTTGCTTAACCTGGCAGATTCCTTGGTATACAGATTCGCGAAATTCCCTCCTTGGCGTCTCGTATCGCTCTTTTGTATTTCTTTAGGTTCTCTCTGTATAGGTCCCATGCCTTATTCCTGTAGCACTCCTTGAAAGATTTCATTATGCTATGATTCAATATATATTATATTTTTATCCTGATCAAAAAGTTATAAAAAGCTTTTTATTGTTATTTATGGAGAGTTTTTTGTGTTAGAGAGTGTTGCTAGAGTGTTTTGAGATACGAGGTTTTGCCAAACTACCATCGATATCTATGTACGTACAAATTAAAAAAATTCCTGCAATAACCCGATCACGTTAAATATGCAACAAATTATCCAAGGCACAATAAAAAATTTTGGCGAATTTTACGCGCCATTTCATGTAGAAATATTTAAAATTTTTTTTACTTCTTCAGATCATGAAGACATCATTTCTGTTGTTAGTTGTTGCTGTTGCTGTGGCCACACTCTGTTGTATTGGTAGCGTGGATGCACAGCGCGGCTTACCACCGCCTCAAGCGCGCGGCTATGAAGCCAATGCAGTGATACTGAAACAGGGCTTCGATTTGAATCCAGATGGTTCATACACATACAAGTAAGTGAGTGAGTGTAGAGCAAATAAGTGCAACATGTGCATATGTGAACTTTAAGCAGCAAATATTTAATCATTCGTCAAATGTAAAAGCATTTGCAAGAAATTAATTTATTTAAATTTATTACCTAGCATTGCTTTATCTTAATTGAATTGTGAAATTGGGTGATTTAATCAGTGGAAATAGTTATTTTGCTGTTGTTTTACATTACTACACTACATAAATACATATGTTAGTTTCCTTAATCCATTCTATCTGCTTTGCAGCTATGAAACAAGCAATGGCATACGCGCCGATGAAGCGGGCTATTTGAAGAATCCGGGTACACAGGTGGAGGCTCAGGTGAGTTACAGATTAGTGCCTTAATTAGCATAATGGGGTAAATAAGCGGCTGCGCATGAGCAGTGCACAGATTAGTGAACTTCCCTCAGGAGTTTCTAGGCGTGCTGCTAACAAGTTTTATTTGTTCGTATAGAAAATTATATTGTGCTGGATTGCAGCATACATTTAGGCTGGTATTAAATAAATATCACGTTTGTACGTAAACGATATGGAGCTCAGTTTTCCACGATTACTAAATACATAAAGAACGCAGGAGTTTGGCATGTTCCTGATTTCTTATTATTCGGCGAACTCGATTGTCTAAAGGTTTCATTGCCATCATTTTTATTCGAATTTTCTAAAGACTAATACACCAATTAACCGTTAATATTCTGAGTGAAATTTAAATCGATTTTTATAAAAGTCAACTGTTTAGCTTTTTCACATCTTATTTGAAAGATTCCACCACACCCCGTTAATCCAGTAGAGATGTCTAAAAATGCCAAAAACGTGTGTTTTGCCACTATTGAGTAAAAATATCGTAAAAAATTTAGCCAATCTAATATTTCTAATTTCAGATTCTGATTTTACGGAAAAATCCTATAACTCACTATAAATCACTTTCCGTGCCGCTAACATTTTTTTGAAATTTTTTGGCTCAATCGATTTCAACCAGGGACCGAGAGCGCGTTCCAGTTTTGGTTGAGTTCGGCAAGAGAACGAAATGTTATGTCAAGAACGTTCCCACAAAAGAACCAAATGGGAACCAACGTGTTGAGAGCAGTTTGAACGCGAACAAAATGCTAACAAAAGGTTTGGGAACGTTTCTGTAAAGAACAAAACGCAAACCAAACTCTCGGGAACGTCCTCAAGAAAAACATAAAGAGAACGAAACTTTCGGGAACGTTTCCAATGAGAACAAACTGAGAGCGAAAGTATCGGGAATGTTTACAAGGAGGATAAAATAATAACAAAGGTCTGAGAAACGTGCTGTTAGAGACCAAAACGAGAATACAACATTTAAAAACTTAACGCTAAAAATGAGAGGGATCATTTCAACCTCCACATCGTTTATCATTAGGGCGAACTGTGTATATATGGAAAAAAATTTAATTTTTTATTCAAGAAAAATTCGTGTCTTAAGTCTTTTGTTTACTTTATTTGCATAATTAGTTTTGAGTTATTTTTTGATTAATTTCAATATTCAAATATTTCTAACTAATAAACGCTATGCGAAAAATTTTGTTCGCGCTTCCATTCTTCGCGAATATCACAAAACATTTGTTCCCGTTTTGTTCTTTCTTACCAAGTTCCTGTGACTTCATTTACCAAATTGTTCTACAAGAGAAAGTTCGTTAGACTTTTGTTCCACTTAAGTCTTTTCCAAATCTTTACGGAGACTTTTGTTCGTATTTTTTGCTCTTATAAATGCTTCCGAAAGTATTGTTCACATTTTGTTCTCTTTGAAAATTATCCACAGGGTTTTGTTCTTATATGTATAATACCCATTGAGAAGGTTCTCGACAGTTTTGATCTCATTTTTGTTTTGTCTTTAAGCGTTCTTGCGAACAAAACTTCGAGAACGACATTTAGTTTTATTAATTTTAGTGCCAAACGAAATATGTTTAATGGTGATTTCGTTTATACCAAAAAATTTTGCCCTTACACGGTTCAAAATGTGTTTGATTGTTACACTCAACCCTGTAAAAATTGGCATATTTTTGCCTTCTTGCCCTTGTCCATCTCAAGCATTTCATAATATTATAGATTTAAGCAACCATCTGATTTTCAGGACAACCATCTATCCTGACAAACCTTCAAAGGGCAGAGTACGAGTTTTGCCTTATAAGAGTGTGATATTTTAAGAAGCGAACAATAAATTTTCTCACCGTTTGCTCTTGCTTTAGAATCGAATACGAAAAGAGAAAAGGGCAATCAAAATGCGAAATTTTTTGGTAGAAAAGAAAACACCATTAGTTAAAATTTGGCAAAAACATCGATCTTGTCGTATGCTATAATTTGTATCCCAGAATTTCCAGGAAAGAGATATATCGAGACTGACTCGATTAAGATAACTATCTGAGTAAAGGGATCGAGCCGCGCGCAAAAGCTAGTATAATACCTACTATTTTGAACTTTATTAGAAATTACTTAGTTTTAGACAAAGGTATATTAACTGATTTTTGGTACCCTTCCACTGTTCCTTTCTACTTACTTTTACCTTTCATCTCTTCTCCACTATAGTAAATTTCTTATTATCTTCCAATTTTAGGTCATGCAAGGTTCTTACTCTTACACCGGTCCCGATGGTGTTCTCTATACAATCACCTACATAGCCGATGAGAATGGATATCGTGCTGAAGGTGCACACATACCAACACCGCCACCACCACGCGCTGGAACAGGTGGCAGGTTCTTCAAATAAGATCTTAAAGAACTAAAAACAAAAACAACCAATAAAGCTCTTTCATTATTGCATACATGCCTACATATATAATACGTACGAAATCATACAATTGAAACGTGATCAATGCTAATTAACGTGATATTTTGCAACAAATACAACAACAAGAAAATAATGACACAACACAAAAAAATGAAATCAGCAGCAACAACAACACAATGTACCTACACATACATACATATGAAGAATGCAATAGCAACACAAATCGGAACAGGATTGAGCTATACTCGAGGCTAAATGTAAAATCTTACTTCGTGCTAGGATTTTCAAAGGATTATTCACACACTTTTTCTACTAACACACACTCACATATACTCAACTTTATTTAAGTTCTAGAAGCTGTATTCTTACTATTGGATTGCATGTGATTTTTCGCTTTCAGCACTTAAATATCTATCGACATTTTGTAACCTTTATTTTTCAAGTTTTAATCCTTTCATTCCTTCCAACTTTTTACCTAATTCGTGTCCACATTTCGTCCTTACGCGCGCTACCAACTTCCGTGGCATCAGCGTCTATGGCGAATACTCATATTTTGCTTTACTTTCTACTAACATCACCTCTTCTACATACTCAAGGCCAACGCGCTGATGCCTCAATACAGTTAATGCATAAACAAATGTACCTTATTTCTACTTGCAATTTAATTATTTACACTTACTTACATACATAAATGATTTGTAATTTAAAACGCTATTTTATATATACATACATCTGTATTTATCGATTCTAGTAGCTAAGCAAATTATGTATTTTGAATATTTACGAATATTTGCTAAAACGTGAGTGATTACAAAAGATTTTCGATTTCTTGTAAGTACAGCAATCAGGCAATAAATAAATTGCGTAAAAACTCATTAAGTTGGACTTTTACTCGGCGCAGCTTTACCGCTTGGCAACCACCCCATCACTGGGCTAAATAAACCATCGTTACAATGGCGCATGCGCAGCTAAACATTTCCTCCGTCGCACACTACTTCTTCAACATTACACTTGAAAGACGCCGCGGTAAGTTACACTGCATTTGTGCTGAAAGTCGCGCACTGCAAGCTTTGTTTTTGGGCGGACTATTGGAGCGCGATGCATTGCTGCGCATTGATAACCTACTGAGGCTTTTCTTGTTCGTTAAAGGTGGTAGTGTTAGTGGTGAGAATGTCTTTCTGGGTCCTAATTGGCGTTGCTGCATTACTTCCTCAAAGCTCGGTTCCTCGTCGAAGATCACCGTCAGTCGTAGTTTGCACGAGTATTTGTTTATAAAACGCATCATCTTAGCTATGGGCTGTATTTTGTATACGGGTTTCACCTTCGGCTGCAGCTCTGTCAGGCGATACAAACGCCCCTTGCAATGCGCTGTCCTATTCAAAGTGCCATTCTTCACATTCAGCTTTGACGACACTATTATGACGAAGGTCGTTGTGCCGCTAGGCGAGAGTATGTCCTCCGGTTTCATCGAATGGCGCACATGTAACAGCCGCAGCTCATACTTAACTTGACGCAGGTTGCGGTTGATATAGGCATTGATGCGTTTCTCAGCCAGAAATACTGATGAAATTGGATCGAGTGGTTTCTCTATTGATTGTCCATATTTGCGATAGGCCGATATTGTATAGGCCAGCAAGACGCATAGCACAAATACGCCAAACAAGGAAAATAATATTTGCCAAAGTAGAATGTTGGTGGCCGCTTCGATGGTATAACGTGGCGCGTGTACCAAATAGTCATTAACGATTTCCACGTGAAGCGCATTACAGTCGTTAAGCGACAATCGATCCGGATGTATGCTGATTGGTATCTTTTGATTAACCAATGATCTTTGACGATTGATAAATATGAACTTGTTCAGTAACCGCCAGAAAACTGAACCGCGGTTCCTTCGCAAAATCAATTCAGTGCAATGTTCAGTGGCTTGATGAAACCAGCTAAGGCATGTTGAACTCAGATCCAAATCCGGATGTAGCGCCCTACAGAAACGTTCCATTAGTGGCAATAACGACAACTGCGCTCGGGTGAAGAGAAGAAAAGGTATATAAAGGATATATTAACTGAGTACAAGAGTATTGGTAACCAGCTGTTGGCCATTGGTACTTACATTTTCCCTGCGATATTTTGTGTTTGTTGTTCTATGCATTACCCATTTGACAAGCTTTTTAAAAATAAATATACAAAATATAGAGTGTCAAAACAAGAAACGTAGACAAAATACTGAGCAGTTGCCATAAAAACCGATTATCATTTAATTCGAACAAGTTGTGTTCTAGCAATTCATAACAGGAAATCAAGTTAAATTAATTTCTCTAGCTCTTGCATTAGAACAAATTCAGCACATACTCAAATCCTCAATTTAAACTTAAACTATGATGCATCATGAATTAATCTAATAAAAAAAGGTAAGTGCACCTGGGCCACACTGGAGAAGTGAAACTTAAAATCAATTAATAATCGATTACAAAATCGATTAATAAAAGTTAACAAAATCGATAACAATTCGATCAAAATATCGATAGAAAAATCGATAAATAATCGATAAGAAAATCGACAAATAATTGATAACAAAATCGATAAATAATCGATAACAATATCGATAAAGAAATCGTTCAAAATGTCGATTAAAAAATCGATAACAAAATCCATAAAAGTATCGATAAAAATATAGATTATTATATCGACAAGTTCCGAAAATAGCGATAGCAAAATCGATAAAAATTTCGATAACAGAACCGATAAAAATATCTATTATTATATCGATAAGTCCCGAGAATCCTGAAAATCTCTAAAATCCCAAAATAGTTCCCACTTTTATTAGCATGTTTATGTTGAATTAATACCAAGTACATCCACTCATGAAGCACTTGTTTCAGATCCAACCATTTTCTTTGCACCATTTCCGTGTGCAATTTCCATTTAATTTGCCAATTTACTCCCAACCAACCAACCGCCGCTAAAGAAGTTTCACTTAATAATAATATATTAAAAAAATGGACATTATATGTATGTATGTAAGTACATATGTGGATAAATAATGGACTGAATGATAAATCTGTACAATATGGTCATGAGAATCAAGCTGCGTTTCATGTGTGGAGGAGTCCAAGCATTAGCATCCCTCCGTACGACATGACTTATCGCGTGCAACCGCTGTGCATTGATCGCGCATCATATCGATTTCATTGTAAAGCTCATACACTCCATTATTACATCCATGATAAAAAAAATAGGAAGGTAGAACCGCTGAGAGGAATTTTTCACACTCTTGACGTTTGCAAACAATTTAATTTTAAAATTCTACACACAAACTCACACACACATTCTCATTTTCAATCTCAAACAACAACAACTTTGAACAATTCCTTTTTTTTACTCTCAATTTTATATGATTTTAAAATGTTGGCAAACTTCAAAAAAAAAATCATAGCCGACGAATTAAGAGAACGGTTTTACCTTACTATGTTTTTATCATGATTACCTCATCTACGGTACCCAATCTAAACATACATGTATATTTTTCTGAGTGTATAGATTTTGATTGGAGCTGAATTAGAGAATGCACACATAGCAAAGTGTTTCATTCAGCTGTAGGCTAATTCAGTCACTGTTGCCAACTTTAGAGTTTGAAAAAGCACCAAAACTTGGAAAACCGCGTTTTACCGCACTAAAAGCACAAACTTTTTTTTATGATATGATACTTTTTTCATAACAGTTTGTATTTAACAAAAAAAAGAAAATAAAAAATAATTACAAGTATTAATCAATACACAAAACTTTTTCGATTTCATAACGATTGAACAGCGATGATTACTCATGCTGCGAAGTAACACCGAAGTACTGCACATTAATACTGGTATACATATCTCGAGAAAGAAAACCCGAATCGCACCAAACCAAAATGAATTTTAAAGGGGAAGAGTAATACTAAATGATGCCCTGAGTAGAAAAAAAAAATTTTGTTTTCATAATATGATCTCAAATAACGCCAAAAGCCGTGTTTTTAGTACTTTCAGGTTAGGATATCTCACGTGCTAAAGCAATCTGCAGCCATATTTGGATTCAGCACCAAAATATCTACAAAATACGATGTGTGGTACAAAAGTCAAAATTTGTCGAGCTGTGCAATCAATCCAAATATGAACAAATAACTAGAAAAGAAATAATTAACTTACCTGCGTACCAGCATTTTCAACGCAAATACAATTAAAAAAGAACGTGGGTTTGCAACTTCAGCTTTTTTAATAATCATGGTTGCATTTTAGTACATTTAAATGTGTAGATTCTTGTAAATTCAGTGCCACCACAGCTTTAAATATTTGAAATAATTTTATGTTTTAAATATTTATGAGAAATTTGAGTTCAGAAGAAGAGCACTAAAAAAGCACTAGGCACTAAAGCATTTTTTTTTTGCTTTTTAATTTTCAAAAAGCACTAAATCTTGTGATTAAAGCACCAAGTTGGCAACTATGCATTCAGCATTGAATTCTGTTTACCTCAGCATTCTCACTTTTTCATTCAGATACATATTTTTACCACCTTGCTGTGTGAAATCACTTTTTTTTGGAATGATTGCAGAAGGAAAAAATATAAGCCACAATACCAGCCAAAAGGAAACAGAATGAAATCATACTTGTAAATATTTCATGATTAAAAATTTTAATTTCACAGCTACACAGCTCTCCCTGGTATACATACTAATAAATGCAGCCGATTTGCTGGCGAAATTGCCTTTTCTTTCTGAGCTGCATACACTTTTGCACAACACAAACATTGAATTATATTAATTGAAAGCCTTATTGAAACACATTTGCACAATAAATATTTAATTTTTATTATTGATTTATTTAACCTTTTCACTTGAATCTAAAGACGATGCGAACGACGATTTAAGCATGTAGAACTAGGATACGGAACTGATGACGATAGGAACACAGAGAGGAAGTATACTAAATAGGTTTAAAATAATTATTATCTTTTTTTCGATTTCCCATTAAAACCAGCTAAGACACTAACCAAGAGTATTTTGCGCAGCGAAAATTTTGTAAACACAGGAAGTTACATATGCCAAAGAACTCTCTCTGTGGTAGTAACTTCTGTCACTGTTTTTTTGCCACCCTGTGAACTAAGTAAATCTAATTGGATTGTGTCATGGCTAGATTATTTTTGAAACAAGTTTAATAAATTTAATGAAAATGCAGATGTATGCTTTTCCACTCTGTGTTCGTAACTTCAAACGTTCCGTTTCCTTAGTCGTATTTACGCCATCGCACAGTGGACGATTTGGCTGATCTAGCGTAATGAAATTAATAGCTCAAAATATATAGAAAATTTCAGAAAATTGGTAATTTTTGTGTCAGATTAACCCAAAACGGAACAAAATAACATTTTTTTTTTGATAATTTGATTCTTTTTTGTAACTTATTTTTTTTTACTTTGTTGTATATTGAAAAAAATTTACTTGGAGTCAGTTCTTCGAATCCAAATCGGATTAAAACTATAGAAATTGGTTAACCTGGTCCAAAGTTATGCGATAACATACATACAAAAAATAAAAATACAAAATGTTCCAACGAATTGATAACCTTCTCCTGTTTTTGAAGTGTGTTAAAAAAATTAGTTTTTAAAATTTGTCAACTGAAGGTGCGCTTATAATTTTGATACGGGTGTATGTACCCTAGGGTTGCCAACCGTACTATAATATATATTATTGTACTAGTTTTTGGGGCTGCGTACTTAATACTGCTGGAAAAAAATATAGTATGCAAAAAGAGCAAAAATACTATATTTCTTCAATTGTAAATATAAATATATTTCAGTCATGTGTAAGAAAGAAATATTTTAAAATTGATGACATTTATACTGAAATATCAATATTAAAAAAAAAAATTCTTAGAATTATTTCGCTTTTTGCAACTTCGGCATTCTCAGAAATAGTTGTTTCTATTAAGATTTTGAAATGGTGAGATCAGAGAAATAAAGCGAATATCTCACTAATAAAAAATTAACTTTTTATTTATATTAATTTAAATACTGACAGCGATTAAGCATATGATACTTTCAAAGAAATATATTTTTTTGTATAGAGGAAATGCATAAGAAAGAAAAAATATGTACACTTAAAAGCATTTTTAATTAAAAAAAAATACTATATATATTTGAAGTGTATTATATTTTAAAGATTTTTTTGAAAAAGTACTATACATTTCTTAGAAAATGTTGGCAACCCTAATGCACCCTGCAGCATCCCTCCAAACTGGTTCAGCACTTGCGCTGAGCTAGCCTGAGAAGGGACGGCACTTGTTCTTCATCTATCCCAAATCAATCCCTTCAACTGTCTTTTTTAACATGGCGATGTCCAACGAAGTGACTATTGTCGCCCTCTGCAGAACTTTTGAACTTGGTCTGAGCTGACTCTGGCTTAGATGGTTCTTAGATAATTCAAATAACAACAGTTCCTAGATAGATCAAAAAGACTCACCTCCGGACTGGAAAAAATGTGGTTAGTTTTGAGCTGGTACCTAGAAATATAGTATGGAGCCTTTTCTTTAACTACTGTAATTAAAAAAGCACGCATACAATTTGTTAATAAAAAATACTTCATTTTATTTTTAAATAGTTATTTGTTTTGCACTTATTTACTTTTTGAGGTAAACTGTGCTTTTAAACTAGGAATATAAAGTGTGGGTTATTCCTTCACTTTCTAAAACCGTTGTTCTTTAAAATAATTTATATTTGTTATATATAATGGGTATTTCTGTGTTACCTATATTTAAAAATCTAAGTCGTGAGACATAATGAGAAAAACGTTGATATATACATAGACTGTCCGGCATCGAATTAAGAATATATAGAATTTTGAATATTCACAATGGTTTTCATGTTAAAGATTTTGCGTACATTTTTTTTAAGGGGGGCTCATATTATAACGTAATAATTTAAATTCACGTTTCTAACAGCGTTGGAAATTTAATAGAATTCTAGGAACTGTTATAAAACTTTAATATTTTAAATCAGAGTATATAAGTGAATATGCAGTTCTATAGCACATAAAATTTTACTATAATTAATCACGTTGATTTTTTATAACTCTTTTTACGCACGCTCTTAACGGTATTCTCCTATTTAATTATTTTCATCTCAGATAAAAGGTTAAACTTTACTACACTAAAATTGTATGGGCTTTAAAACTGAATACTCGAAATATTTATAAAAACTGATTAAAATGTTCGAAATTTGATGACAGTTTTTAGAGTGCTATCAAGTTTGCAACAACAATTAAAAGGTTTATGGAATATGCTTAAAAAAACTTAACTAAAAATATTTAAAACTAAAATTATTGGAAATTTAAAAAAATCACCGCATAAATACACATTTCGGGTGCTGGGTCATATCAATAGCACCCCCATTTCAAAGTGAGATTGTTTACCACTTTTGTTTATTCTTTTTTATCTGGGTCTATATGATTTTGTCTTAAGCATGAACTTTTTTTATAAAATAATAATAAACAAACACTAGCTCTCAATATATTATGAATACTTAAAAAAGAAATGGTATACGGAGACTTTTGCTGTTAAGTGTAGCTTGCCAATAACGACTTTTTTTAGAAACATTTTAGCCGTTGCGCCATAAACTAGGGAATTACATATTAAATAAACGAAAATTGTTTGCTATTAGTTATAGGGTCTAAGAAAATCGAAAAAAATATAGCATGGTATATTTGTGCATCTTTTGTCAGCTTTCACATGACCAGGATGAGTAACATTGATGACAGCGCAACTAGCGCCACATTAGTTTCAACCGTCCAGCTCTGCATCCCTTTTGCAGTAGTTCAGAGACAGTTCTGAAATTTGTAGGGCGGAACAAGCTCTTTGCCAGACTGTCTCTAAGTTTTGCTACAGGGTATGTATATGCATCGCCTTCACGTATGCATACGGCAAATCAAAGGGTGAGTCAAATGAAATAGTTTTGCTAGTACATGCTTATCTAAAATTACAAAATAGAAAATTAATTTGCATTCATTTTTTATGCGGTTTGTGTCTGAACTAAATCGAATAAGTATTCAAAAATTAAAATATGATTTCCTTCCTCCCTGTGTTTGTGCCATCTTCAATTCCGTATCCTCAGTCGTATTTTAACTTTGGTAAGTGTTTGCTACTCGGTTTTCTGCGCTTCGGTTCGGTAGTGAAAAGTTTTATTAAATTGTGATTTAAATTAAGTATTTAAATGAAAAATGTGTTTTGTTAAGTGCTTATAGTGTAGTGAAGTTATAATGTATGCACGTACTTGACGAGGTCTCACATTTCTACGCTTCTCAATTGCCCTCTAATTTGGTCAAACGAACGGGTGAGTCCCAGAAAATATTTTATACATTTTACATTTTTATTGGACCTTACCACATACATTCCTCTGCCTTTATAGCGCCCTCAATGAAACCGTATTCAAAAGCAAACCAAATCTGCTAATTTCATTCGAAATTTGTTTAACAACTATTTTGCGCGATTCACCGAAATGGGTGTCAATAATGAAAGTCAATTTATTATAATAATAATTCAAATTAAAAACTGTATTAAGAAAACAAGCTCATTTTGACTTCGCATTAATAGAACGATGCGTGTATACGTATTTTCTAAACGATGTGAGAAATTAAAAACCGATTTAAAAAAGCTAATGTGAGTAAATACCAGTGTGACCAGTCGATCACAAAAAGCGAAGCTAAATTTGTTTTGAAAAAAGGTTAGAATAAGTTATACCCTGTGAAAATGAAGTTAAAAAGAAGTCAGTATGTTCATTCCTTAAAAACTCTTCGCCAATTAGAATAGTTTCGCGAACCCGATTTTCAGCTGCTGGCCATTGGTACTTACATTTTCTCTATGACATTTTTGTTTGTTGTTCTATACATTACCCATTTGACAAGTTTTTTTTTTTTTAAATAAATATACATGAGACGGAGTGTCAAAACAAGAAAAGTAGACAAAATACTGAGCAGTTGCCATAAAAACCGATTATAATTTAATTCGAACAAGTTGTGTTCTAGCAATTCATAACAGGAAATCAAGTAAAATTAATTTCTCTAGCTCTTGCAATAAAAAAAAAAAAATATTTCAACACATACTCAAATGCTCAATTTTATGGAAACTAAAATCATGATGCATCATGACATAACTCTAATTAAATAAATATTCAAAACATGTATGAAAACTCAACTACGCTGGCGTGAACGCATTTTTTAAAAACCAAAATTGAATTTTTATTGAAATGAAATCTACTTTACCTGTGTTTCGCCAGAAAAAATAATTCACCGGAAAATTGGATCTTCCGCCCGTAGTAAAAACATGGAAACCAAAAGTGAAAATTAAACTCATGATAAGGCTGTATAATTTTTTTAAAAACTGTCACAATTGAATATTTTCGGTTTGCGGATTTTCAGAGTACTAGAATTGGCCGCAAGTGAACGGGAATTTCTTTTGCAAGATAAGAAGCGTATTCAAAGATTTTTTTTTTTATAAAGTTCAGTATATGAAGAGGGGTTGTATCCCGATCATGCACTTCAAATAGTAGCATTTGCACCTCGCTGCACATTC